>NC_086448.1:160893093-161250593 GCF_028390025.1 Pseudophryne corroboree
AGACAATCCAGTTTGCAGGAAATGTAGGAATCGACCCAGTTGAAATTCCTCCGTGGGGGCCTTCCTGGCCTCACACCACGCAACATATTTTCTCCAAATGCGGTGATAATGTTGTGCAGTCACCTCCTTCCTGGCTTTTACCAGTGTAGGAATGACCTCTTCCGGAATGCCTTTTTCCTTTAGAATTCGGCGTTCAACCGCCATGCCGTCAAACGCAGCCGCGGTAAGTCTTGGAATAGACACGGTCCCTGCTGAAGCAGGTCCCGTCTTAGAGGTAGAGGCCACGGATCCTCCGTGAGCATCTCTTGAAGTTCCGGGTACCAAGTTCTTCTTGGCCAATCCGGAGCCACTAGTATCGTTCTTACTCCCTTTTGCCGTATAATTCTCAGTACTTTTGGTATGAGAGGCAGAGGAGGGAACACATACACTGACTGGAACACCCACGGTGTTACCAGAGCGTCCACAGCTATTGCCTGAGGATCTCTTGACCTGGCGCAATACCTGTCCAGTTTTTTGTTGAGGCGGGACGCCATCATATCCACCATTGGTTTTTCCCAACGGTTCACAATCATGTGGAAGACTTCTGGATGAAGTCCCCACTCTCCCGGGTGTAGATCGTGTCTGCTGAGGAAGTCTGCTTCCCAGTTGTCAACTCCCGGAATGAATACTGCTGACAGTGCTATCACATGATCTTCCGCCCAGCGAAGAATCCTTGCAGCTTCTGCCATTGCTGTCCTGCTTCCTGTGCCGCCCTGTCTGTTTACGTGGGCGACTGCCGTGATGTTGTCCGACTGGATCAACACCGGCTGACCCTGAAGCAGGGGTTTTGCCAGACTTAGAGCATTGTAAATCGCTCTTAGCTCCAGTATATTTATGTGAAGAGACATCTCCAGGCTTGACCATACTCCCTGGAAGTTTCTTCCTTGTGTGACCGCTCCCCAGCCTCTCAGACTGGCATCCGTGGTCACCAGGACCCAGTCCTGTATGCCGAATCTGCGGCCCTCTAACAGATGAGCACTCTGCAACCACCACAGAAGAGACACCCTTGTCCGTGGCGATAAGGTTATCCGCTGATGCATCTGCAGATGCGATCCGGACCATTTGTCCAGCAGATCCCACTGAAAAGTTCGTGCGTGGAATCTGCCGAATGGAATCGCTTCGTAAGAAGCCACCATCTTTCCCAGGACTCTTGTGCATTGATGCACAGACACTGTCCCTGGTTTTAGGAGGTTCCTGACAAGTTCGGATAACTCCCTGGCTTTCTCCTCCGGAAGAAACACCTTTTTCTGAACCGTGTCCAGAATCATTCCCAGGAACAGCAGACGTGTTGTCGGGGTCAACTGAGATTTTGGAAAATTCAGAATCCACCCGTGTTGTTGCAGCACTACTTGGGTTAGTGCTACTCCGTCCTCCAGCTGTTCTCTGGACCTTGCCCTTATCAGGAGATCGTCCAAGTAAGGGATAATTAATACGCCTCTTCTTCGCAGAAGAATCATCATTTCGGCCATTACCTTGGTAAAGACCCGGGGTGCCGTGGACAATCCAAACGGCAGCGTCTAAAACTGATAATGACAGTTTTGCACCACGAACCTGAGGTACCCTTGATGTGAAGGGCAAATTGGGACATGCAGGTAAGCATCCTTTATGTCCAGGGACACCATAAAGTCCCCTTCTTCCAGATTCGCTATCACTGCTCTGAGTGACTCCATCTTGAACTTGAATTTTTGTATGTACAGGTTCAAAGATTTCAGATTTAGAATAGGTCTTACCGAGCCGTCCGGCTTCGGTACCACAAATAGCGTGGAGTAATACCCCTTTCCCTGTTGTAGGAGGGGTACCTTGACTATCACCTGCTGAGAAAACAGCTTGTGAATGGCTTCCAATACCGTCGCCCTGTCTGAGGGAGACGTTGGCAAAGCAGACTTTAGGAACCGGCGAGGGGGAGACTTCTCGAATTCCAACCTGTAACCCTGAGATACTACCTGCAGAATCCAGGGGTCCACCTGTGAGCAAGCCCACTGTGCGCTGAAATTCTTGAGTCGACCCCCCACCGTTCCTGAGTCCGCTTGTAAGGCCCCAGCGTCATGCTGAGGGCTTTGCAGAACCCTGGGAGGGCTTCTGTTCCTGGGCAGGGGCTGCTTGCTGCCCTCTCTTACCCCTTCCTCTGCCCCGAGGCAGATATGACTGTCCTTTTGTCCGCTTGTTCTTATAGGAACGAAAGGACTGCGGCTGAAAAGACGGTGTCTTTTTCTGTTGGGAGGGGGTCTGAGGTAAAAAAGTGGATTTTCCGGCAGTTGCCGTGGCCACCAGATCCGATAGACCGACGCCAAATAATTCCTCCCCTTTATACGGCAATACTTCCATATGTCGTTTGGAATCCGCATCACCTGACCACTGTCGCGTCCATAAACTCCTTCTGGCAGATATGGACATCGCATTTACTCTCGATGCCAGAGTGCAAATATCTCTCTGCGCATCTCGCATATAAAGGAAAGCATCCTTTAATTGCTCTATAGTCAATAAAATACTGTCCCTATCCAGGGTATCAATATTTTCAGTCAGGGAATCCAACCAGACGACCCCAGCACTGCACATCCAGGCTGAGGCGATGGCCGGTCGCAGTATAACACCAGTATGTGTGTATATACTTTTTAGGGTAGTTTCCAGTCTCCTATCCGCTGGATCCTTGAGGGCGGCCGTATCAGGAGACGGTAACGCCACTTGTTTTGATAAGCGTGTGAGCGCCTTATCCACCCTAGGGGGTGTTTCCCAGCGCGCCCTAACCTCTGGCGGGAAAGGGTATAATGCTAATAACTTTTTTGAAATTAGCATTTTTCTATCTGGGTTAACCCACGCTTCATCACATACATCATTTAATTCCTCTGATTCAGGAAAAACTACAGGTAGTTTTTTCACCCCCCACATAATACCCCTTTTTGTGGTACTTGCAGTATCAGAGATATGCAAAGCCTCCTTCATTGCCGTGATCATATAACGTGTGGCCCTACTTGAAAATACGTTTGTTTCATCACCGTCGACACTAGATTCAGTGTCTGTGTCTGGGTCTGTGTCGACCGACTGAGGTAAAGGGCGCTTTACAGCCCCTGACGGTGTCTGAGACGCCTGGGCAGGTACTAACTGGTTTGCTGGCCGTCTCATGTCGTCAACTGATTTTTGTAATGTGCTGACATTATCACGTAATTCCATAAACAAAGCCATCCATTCCGGTGTCGACTCCCTGGGGGATGACATCACTATTATCGGCAATTGCTCTGCCTCCACGCCAACATCGTCCTCATACATGTCGACACACACGTACCGACACACAGCAGACACACAGGGAATGCTCTTATCGAAGACAGGACCCCACTAGCCCTTTGGGGAGACAGAGGGAGAGTTTGCCAGCACACACCCAAGCGCTATAATATATATGGGAACAACCTTATATAAGTGTTGTTCCTTATAGCAGCTTAAATATATCCAATATATCGCCAAAAAATGCCCCCCCTCTCTGTTTTACCCTGTTTCTGTAGTGCAGTGCAGGGGAGAGTCCTGGGAGCCTTCCTCACAGCGGAGCTGAGCAGGAAAATGGCGCTGTGTGCTGAGGAGAATAAGCCCCGCCCCCTATTTCAGCGGGCTTTCCTCCCGTAGATTTAGATAACTGGCATGGGTTAAATACATACATATAGCCTTAATGGCTATATGTGATGTATTCTTTTGCCTTAAGGTATTAAAATATTGCTGCCCAGGGCGCCCCCAGCAGCGCCCTGCACCCTCCGTGACCGCTTGGTGTGAAGTGTGTGACAACAATGGCGCACAGCTGCAGTGCTGTGCGCTACCTTCATGAAGACTGAAGAGCCTTCTGCCGCCTGTTTCCGGACCTTCAATCTTCAGCATCTGTAAGGGGGGTCGGCGGCGCGGCTCCGGGACGAACCCCAGGGTGAGACCTGTGTTCCGACTCCCTCTGGAGCTAATGGTGTCCAGTAGCCTAAGAATCCAATCCATCCTGCACGCAGGTGAGTTGAAATTCTCTCCCCTAAGTCCCTCGATGCCTGTTGCCAGCAGGACTCACTGAAAATAAAAAACCTAAAAAACTTTTTCTAAGCAGCTCTTTAAGAGAGCCACCTAGATTGCACCCTGCTCGGACGGGCACAAAAACCTAACTGAGGCTTGGAGGAGGGTCATAGGGGGAGGAGCCAGTACACACCACCTAATCCTAAAGCTTTATTTTTGTGCCCTGTCTCCTGCGGAGCCGCTATTCCCCATGGTCCTGACGGAGTCCCCAGCATCCACTTAGGACGTTAGAGAAAATAAATTAAGTTAGGAATTTTCTCTATGTATAAATGTTACACATTTGAACAGTTTTCTGCAAACTTTCCATATATCTTTCAGCTGGTATCATTCATGTGCAGTCTTACTAGACACAACCAAGCACACATACAAACCCATTGTAAGTAATTATATTGACGGGAGAATTGTGTAACATACTGTACGACAAGTAGCAGACATGAAGCATGTGATCAAAAGAGAAATGCTGGTCTTCACTGTGACAATGCTGCAGATAGAAATGATAACTGGTTATCTCTGAAGACAAACTCCAGGTCAGCGCTGTAAATCAGCTCTCACTTACTGGCAGGAATGTTATATTAAAGTCATTTTTACTGGTCTATGGGTCAGTCGACTAGTACAAAAATGATTAAAATGAAGAAAGCAAGTGCGTTTTCTCCAGTGCACATTCTTTACAACCAAGACATTCTTTAGAACTCCCAGTATATATTTCTGTTCATGAGTAACTGTATTCCATTCACAGAATCCTGTCCACAGCCATACAGTAGGGAATAAAGTCTTTAGACAGATATTAAAGTTGGTAGAACCAATGGTAAGGGTGGTACTAGCATGTTCTAGATTCACATTTAAGCTACAGTGCCAAAATAAGTAAATGCTGGTAACCACTTAAGCACAAGCAGTGGTGCCAAGAGGGGAGGCAGGTGCTTTTTACCCGAGCCCAGGCCTAAAGGAGGGGTGCAGCTTAGGCCTAAGTCGTCATCCCAGTGGCAAACGCAGGATTTTCATGGGGGGGGTTTCCATACGTGTGTGTGTTTGTAATTGAGCAGCCAGCACACTGCACAAGGTGTGTGTGTGTGTGTGTGTGTGTGTGTGTGTGTGTGTGTGTGTGTGTGTGTGTGTGTGTGTGTGTATCATACTTGCCTACCTGACCCTCTCCATAAGGGAGAAAATGCTCTGTTCCTGGACTTTCCTGGTAATGTATGATTGCCATCACCTGTGGTGAAACGCCTTTCTTATCAATTAACTAGCTCACCACAGGTGATGGCAATCATACATTACCAGGAAAGTCCAGGAACAGAGCATTTTCTCCCTCATGGAGAGGGTCAGGTAGGCAAGTATGGTGTGTGTATATATATATATATATATATATATACCTACCCTCCAACTGTACCTTTTTAATAGGTACAGTACCTTTTTTTCATGGTCTGTACCGATTTTTGGCTCTTCAAACTTCCATTGAAAGTATAGGAAAAGGGGCGTGGCCACGTCCCCTTTACCCGCTGCCACGCCCCTTTTTCGGGTTTGTACCGATTTTTCAGTGTAAAATGTTGGAGGGTATGTATATATATATATATATACATACACATACACACACACAGAACATCTGTACATAGACATACACACACATACTGTACACAGCATACATGCGTACACAGTTTACATGCACACATCATACACACACACACACACAGTATACATGCACACAGTATACATACATACTAACACGGTATACATGCAAACATACATACATACATAGTATATATGCGCACAGCATACTATACATACACTGTACATACATATACACAGTATATATGCACACAGCATACACACACACACACACTATACATGCACACAGCATACTGTACATACATACACACACACAGTATACATGCACACACAGTACACATGCATACAGCATGTATACATAGTTACACACACTATACATTTACATAGCAATACACACACTCATTAACAGTAAACAGAACCCACTCCTCACCTTATACTACTCACAAACTACAATGGGAGCCGAAGACAGCAGCCACTGCCTCACGTAGCTCTGTCTCATGGCCCCTTGAACTGCCTGAGAGGAGCTGCGTGCTTCCGCTGCAGCTCCCCCTACAGGCAGCCACCAGCAGCAGCAGCAGCAGCCAGGTTCTCACTGTCACTCGGACAGTGTAAGGAGCTGCTTAAAAAGCTTCTCCTCATTAAAAAAAAAAAAAAATCGGACGGCAGCGACGATGGATCGGAGACCAGGGGGGGTTTCTAGGTACTCGGAAACCCCCCCTGCGTGCGCGTATGCATCCCCCTTACCTGGCCGCAGCACTTCTCCTCAGCCCAGCACATGCTGCTGTGTGCTGGGCTGCAGTGTGGATAGTTAGGTGCTTAAGGTACTATTTGCACTGAGTGCAGAGGAACGCCTCTGATTATTAGGCCAGACCCCCTGTAAAGTACCTGTGCCCGGCCAGGCTCTCTACTGCCCTGAGCACAAGCCAACTGAAATTGAAATCTAGTGGTTTTAAAAGCATTGCTGTAAAAAAGCACAAATGTTACCTTCTTTCAGAGGTATCAGTAATGTTAAAGATGTACAGCATTACCTGTATTCAGCTATTTCTGGACGCTTATATTGTTCTGTGAAATATGTTACATTTTCTCTATACAGAGTTTATATTAGCCCTCAGTACAGACAATGGCCAATATTTACTAAAAGTCCGAGTTTGGTCGATTTGTGTTTTTTTTTCTAAGTCCCAATCCGGGAATTCACTAAGCACCAATCTCGGCAGTGTCTGGTCTATTCGTAATGGTTTGAATGACAACGTCCCGAAATACGAATGAATAGACCATCGGTCAAACGCGGCTGTTATTTCATAGAATACGGGAATTCACTATTCATTCGTATTTGGGTGTTAGTCTCTGAGGGCTCAAATGCGGTCGTATTTTTTTGCGATTCGTTAAAAAAAGCGGCAAAAACATAGACCTGCTTTTTTCAGTCGTGTTTACATGTGTTGCAAATAAAAAATCACACCTGAATTAGGATGCCTATAAAAGGATGTTAGGCCCATTTCAATACACCTACACTCAGAAATGGCAGCAGGACTGTGGGCCAGTGATCTTTTGTGTGCTGTGGGATTCCTCAGACTCAGACATCAGCCTGGAAATACCCAGGGCCAAGAAAATGAACATGGTCAGCAGGTTGTACAGGTTCCGTGGAGGCTGCGCAGGCCTCGTTTTTTTAGGGGGCGTTTAAACTTGAACACATTGTCCGATGATAAGGTCATACAGATGTTCCGTCTAAATCGTAACAACATTTTCCGTCTGTATGACCTTGTCAAACTGGGCCTAGACCCTGAGACAGCACGCTCTCGCCCTGTCTCAGGCCTGCACAAACTACTGGCTGTGTTGCACTTTATGGCTACTGGCAGCTTTCAAGCTGTGTCTGGGGATGTCATAGGAATCTCACAGCCCACATTTTCCAGAATCTTAACACAGGTGATGTATACCTTACTACCTCTTCTGTTTTGTGTTTGTTTTAATTTTTCGGTGGCCAGTTCTGTCCTAAAATCTCAAGTTTATTGTTCTTTAAAACGTTCACACAGGTTTTGGCTGTTTTGCAGCCACACATCGAGGCCTCAATCTGCTTCCCTACCCAGGAGTCTCAGTGGCATGCCGTCAGGGTAGATTTCTATGAGCTGGCTGGCATGCCCAATGTGCTTGGAGCCATAGATTGCACACACATTCAGCTAAGACCACCTAGGGGCAGGCAGCACATATATACAAACCGCCATTTTCAACACTCCACAAATGTGCAGGTGGTTTGTGATGCAAATCTCAAAATAATGAGTGTTGTTGCTGGTTACCCTGGGGGCTGCCATGACTCCTTCATCCTCAGTCAGTCATCCCTCTTTGATAAGTTTGAGGACGGACAAATGCCAGATGGATGGCTGCTGGGTATGTAATTTGATATGTGTAGGCCTGCGTATACTTTGCCCAAATACAGGTGCAGATGTATTAACCTGTAGAAGGCATAAGGAAGTGAGAAACCAGTGATCTGTGCAAGGTGTTAAAGGCACCAGCCAATCTGCTCCAATATGTAAATGAACATTTAGGATCAGATTGTCTGCTGCCTTTATTACCTTGCACATATCACTGTTTTTTCACTTCCTTATGCCTTCTACAGGTTAATACATCTGCCCCACAGTGTGTTACTTATGCGTTGCTGTATCTTCACATGAATCACGTTACTATATCTGTCTTTTAGGTGATGGAGGATATGGCTGTTTCTCTTGGCTTCTAACTCCATTGTCCCGACCTGATACCCCTGCTGAACACAATGACAATAATGCACATAGGTCCACGCGGAATGTGATAGAAAGATGTTTTGGTGTGCTGAAATCTAGGTTTCGGTGTCTGGATAAGTCTGGTGGCCTTTTGTTGTATAGTCCCTCCAAGGTGACTCAAATTGTGTTCTGCTGCTGCTTTCTTCATAACATGTGTTTGCAACAACATCTGCCACATGTTGAGGAGGAGGAGGAGGAGGAAGAAAGCAGCCAGCAAGCAGAGGAATTAGAGACATCTGGTGATACTTGGAGTACTGATGTAGGGAGGCAGGTTAGGCAACACATCATCAATAGCTATTTCTAAGGTAAGCTTGGTTTGCTTATTTCATTTGTTGTATCTTCATAAATAGATGTTTTGTTTTTTTGGTCAAAATCCATTACTCAGAATGTGTCTGTCTCCTTGACACATACAAACATATCCTCGCTATATGGTCAACAAATGTTGCATGTGTATTGTGTGTCTTTTTAATATCAAAACCACAGATTATGAGTGGCATGCATTAAGTCTGGATAAGTGTTCGAAATCTTACAGTGCTATTTTCTTACAAGCCCACATCATCCATTTAGTATTTCACTTTATCATTGTGTGTAATGTCCTAATGCACAGGTTCACAAACTCGGCCCCCAGGCCCACACACAGTGCACGTTTTTCTCGTAACCCAGTAGAAGCACAGTTGTATGAATTACTCACAGACATATGTAAAAAGGTTCACAGGTGGAGCTAATTATGTCACTTGTGATTCTATGAGTAGACCTGCAAAACATGCACTGTGTGGGTTCCTGATGGCCGAGTTTGAGAACCTGTGTTCCCAAAAAACTATCCTCAACATATAATATGTTTGCCTTGAGGAATACATGTGTCCCTATGTGTGACGCAACATCATATTTAAGACTCACAAACTTACTGTAATCAGGATTCATTTATTTCCTAATGTTTGATGCTGGAAACTTGATGATGTGTAAGTAAATACACAGTTTGCCACACATATACATTATTATAAACAGAATTTTTTTTTAAAAGTACATATTTGTTTGTTTCAGCATCATGTGTAAAAACATGCTTAATAATTTTTAGCACACACAAACCTGTCCCAACAATACTGACATTCATTTGTACAATGTTTTTCCAAAAAAACAAAGGGAACATATTACAAGCTTTTTATGCCACTCAATTGTGTTAATCTTGTAATGTTGTATGGATAAGATAGCTAAGATATGTATCACTAACATTGTAATTTGGATTGTCTGCAGGCAAAGAGAATGATTGGAATCTAGAAAGAGTAATGATTATAAAAAAAATCAAGTGGTCAGTTTACTTCCTGCTAAAGACATTCTGCCTGGCTGGCAATTATTCTATGTGCAGGCAAAGAGAATGATTGGAATCTAGAAAGAGTAGTGATTATAAAAAAATCAAGTGGTCAGTTTACTTCCTGCTAAAGACATTCTGCCTGGCTGGCAATTATTGTATCTGCAGGCAAAGAGAATGATTGGAATCTAGAAAGAGTAATGATTAGAAAAAAAATCAAGTGGTCAGTTTACTTCCTGCTAACATGTATGTGTGGCTCCATCAACATTTTCCTCCTCCAATACCCAAAATAAATGAAAAGGAATAAATGTGCGCACAATTTTTCTCAATTAATTTGGTGCACTTATAATTAATGATGTTTAAAAAAGGGGCAAGGAGCTAAGTGTGATATTTTGTAAAGCATCAAAAACACTTGCTAACTTTAATTATCACAAATGTCTAACTTTTTTTTGTTCCGCTTTTTTTGGTGGCTGCTTGTCCTGCCCTTTGCCTTTAGCACTGTCATGTTGGCGTGCTCTGGCGGACCGTCTTGGTGGTGATGAGACTGGCGTGATATTTGGAGTAGTCGTACCAGAACTGCTGGTTGTTTGCTGTTGGTGCATGCATCTGAGTGTTTCATTCAGGTTAGTGAGGGTGGCATTGAGTTCACGTGTAGCAGCATTTTGATTGTCTACTATTCTGAATAAGCTTTCATTAATCTTTTGACTGTTTTGAAAAATGCTCATATAACTTTGCTGTTGTCTGTTCTGTTCTTCCATTAGTCTGTGCTGTTCTTCCATTATGCGCTGTAAGTTACCCATGACCTGTTTAATGTCTGTACGCATGAGTTCCATGGTATTGCCTATTCTGTTTGTTTGCTCATTTTGTCCACTCAGATTTCTAGAGATTCTTCTGAGGTGAGATGGTAGGCTTGCAAACATTTGTGTCTGCTTACGCAGGCAATCATCATTAGTGGCCTGCTGTCTAGCCCAAATAGTCCAAAACACCTGATCAGGGCCTTGTGTTCCTGGTGTTGTTGGGCTGTGTTGTGGTGGGGGTGGTGTGCTTTGCAGTGGTGGTGTACTCACAGGTGCTGGGTTGCTCATTCCTTGCATTAATGGCTGCATTTCTAAGATGTTTGTCTCCTCCATGTCACTGTGTTGGTGTTGTTGCGGAGGGATGCTGTTCCCAGGACTCGAAGCTGAAATGTTAAACATATCTCCGTTAGCTATCCATATGGTTGTGAAATGAAAACAAAACACTACACATGGAACACATGTCAATCACTGTTGCTTTCAACTATTCTGCCTAGCAACATCATCACTCATAGCTTAAATATATACATATGCCTGCTTGTGGCAAATGTGTCTGGTTACTTAATTGTGAAAGCAAACACTTTAGTTTTATTGTAGCTCACACATACTCCAGCATAAAATAAACATTGTAAAACATAATGTGTTACCTTATAGCTTTGTTCAAACAAACATAGTAATGTTTTTGGAGGTATTTTCAAATGTTACCTTAAGCACACATGAGATTTTTGGAAAAACAAACTTACTTTTTACAAACAAACCAACATGCTTTTTTGTTGCAGCATCTTACACCCAATGTCATACTGTATGACTCAAGTGGACATACATATCTTTACTGGATGTGGACAAGGCCATTTAGTTTGGATTCCATTTCAGCTTTTACTTACTGCGGTAAGTATTTTGGTTTTGGATGTGTTTGGACTTAATGCGGTTATGACTGATTATGATTATGTCCTGACATTTTACACTTTTTTTCCAGTTTGATGCTCACAATCAAGATGAGGGGAGTGTGGATGACGTCTTGGAGGTGTGTCCAAAATTTGGAGTGGGGGGACAGAACATACGGACGATATCTTCATGGCGGGGTAGCCTGCTGTGTTTGTGGCGGGACAGACGACCTTGCTTTCTTTTCGGCCACAGGTTTCTTGTGGTGATGTCTAACAGAAGAGCCACTTCTGCTGCTCCATACTTCTTTTGATGGACCTTTTAATGAAAGTGCAATTTTGTTATGGCCATTCCTTTACAAGCATACCCTATACTACAATGGACACTTTACCTGCTTCCGCAGCGTCATCATCATCAGATGTGTTAGGATTTACTGGCCGACGAGTAGTACTGCTTTTTTCCGACACTGTATAAAATGAGATATATTCATAAATCATGCTATTGTGTATACATCCACCCATTATGCTTATAAACATTTATACCTTTAGAAATGCTTGGTTTTTATTTTTAAAAAACATAAGGAGCAGAAATACCAAAACAAATAATTATAATTTTTAAAATATGCACTATGGCAACATCAAGACAGGCAAACATGTACAGGACACTGACATAGGCCACAAGTTAAAGGAATGGGGTTTTTTTTAAAAACAAAAACAAATTAATTTTGAATGGTTTTTAAAAATAATACAGATGCAATATCTAATTGGCTCTGTGATGTGGCAATCCAAATACACATTACCACTATATGACCACACAAAAAAAACAGCAAATGTTAAGATTTATAAAAATGCAGTATGGTGTCACGGAACAAATAGAAGCAAAAAAAATAAAAAAATAAAAATATATACAAAAAAAACCCTTCTGTAAAGATGACCTTACACATGTAAGTGGTTTACAAACCACTTTCCAGTACTCCAGCCTCTAATATGACAACGACTTATTTTAATTCTAAAAAACATGGAACACTTATATATAAAACAGTCATATTTTTTAAAGAACAAAACGGGCAAAAGGAAAACATTATTGCAGGACAAATCAGAGACACAACGGGGTATATTTACTAAGGTCCCGATTTTGACCGAGATGCCGTTTTTTCTTCAAAGTGTCATATCGGTCATTTACTAAACTCAAATCTCGGCAGTGATGAGGGCATTCGTATTTTTTTTGAAGTCCAACAAAAAAAATACGAATGAATACACCATCGGTCAAAACGCGGCTGTTTAAGTATGAATCTCGGTCATTTACTAAGAAGTGCAAAGCCAAAAAAAAAAAAAACACTGCCGTGAAAAAATACAACTCGTAAAAAAGTGCTAAAAAAAAACAGACCTGCTTTTTTGAGCCGTGATTGGATAGGCATGCACGGATCCATGAGATCCGTGCATGTATATCAGTGGGAAGGGGTGGGAAAGTGTTAATTTTTAAAAAAAAAATTGCGTGGGGTCCCCCCTCCTAAGCATAACCAGCCTCGGGCTCTTTGAGCCGATCCTGGTTGCAGAAATATGGGAAAGAAAATGACAAGGGTTCCCCCATATTTAAGCAACCAGCATCGGGCTCTGCGCCTGGTCCTGGTTCCAAAAATACGGGGGACAAAAAGCGTAGGGGTCCCCCGTATTTTTAAAACCAGCACCGGGCTCCACTAGCTGGACAGATAATGCCACAGCCGGGGGTCACTTTTATACAGTGCCCTGCGGCCGTGGCATCAAATATCCAACTAGTCACCCCTGGCCGGGGTACCCTGGGGGAGTGGGGACCCCTTCAATCAAGGGGTCCCCCCCCCAGCCACCCAAGGGCCAGGGGTGAAGCCCGAGGCTGTCCCCCCATCCAATGATCCAATGGGCTGCGGATGGGGGGCTGATAGCCTTTTTGTAAAAGTGTAAGATATTGTTTTTAGTAGCAGTACTACAAGGCCCAGCAAGCCTCCCCCGCATGCTGGTACTTGGAGAAACACAAGTACCAGCATGCGGCGGAAAAACGGGCCCGCTGGTACCTGTAGTACTACTACTAAAAAAATACCCAAAAAAAGACAATACACACACACCTTGAAAGTAAAGTTTTATTACATCCATCCACACAAACATACATACATACTTACCTTATGTTCACACGCAGGTCGGTCCTCTTGTCCAGTAGAATCCATGGGGTACCTGTTGAATAAATTATACTCACCAGATCCAGGGTACCAGGCTCCTCGGATAATCCTTTTGTAATCCACGTACTTGATTAAAAAAATAAAACGGAGACCCGAGCCACGCACTGAAAGGGGACCCATGTTTTCACATGGGTCCCCTTTCCCCGAATGCCAGAAACCCACTCTGACTTCTGTCTAAGTGGGTTTCTTCAGCCAATCAGGGAACGCCACGTTGTGGCACCCTCCTGATCGGCTGTGTGCACCTGTACTGACTGACAGGCAGCACGCGGCAGTGTTACAATGTAGCGCCTATGCGCTCCATTGTAACCAATGGTGGGAACTTTCTGCTCAGCGGTGAGGTCACTTTCGGTCAACCGCTGAGCAGAAAGTTCCCACCATTGGTTACAATGGAGCGCATAGGCGCTACATTGTAACACTGCCGTGTGCCGCCTGTCAGTCAGTACAGAAGCACACAGCCGATCAGGAGGGTGCCACAACGTGGCGTTCCCTGATTGGCTGAAGAAACCCACTTAGACAGAAGTCAGAGTGGGTTTCTGGCATTCGGGGAAAGGGGACCCATGTGAAAACATGGGTCCCCTTTCAGTGCGTGGCTCGGGTCTCCGTTTTATTTTTTTAATCAAGTACGTGGATTACAAAAGGATTATCCGAGGAGCCTGGTACCCTGGATCTGGTGAGTATAATTTATTCAACAGGAACCCCATGGATTCTACTGGACAAGAGGACCGACCTGCGTGTGAACATAAGGTAAGTATGTATGTATGTTTGTGTGGATGGATGTAATAAAACTTTACTTTCAAGGTGTGTGTGTATTGTCTTTTTTTGGGTATTTTTTTAGTAGTAGTACTACAGGTACCAGCGGGCCCGTTTTTCCGCCGCATGCTGGTACTTGTGGTTCTCCAAGTACCAGCTTGCGGGGGAGGCTTGCTGGGACTTGTAGTACTGCTACTAAAAACAATATTCATAACTATCAACAAAGGCTATCAGCCCCCATCCGCAGCCCATTGGATGGGGGGACAGCCTCGGGCTTCACCCCTGGCCCTTGGGTGGCTGGGGGGGGGGGACCCCTTGATTGAAGGGGTCCCCACTCCCCCAGGGTACCCCGGCCAGGGGTGACTAGTTGGATATTTGATGCCACGGCCGCAGGGCACTGTATAAAAGTGACCCCCGGCTGTGGCATTATCTGTCCAGCTAGTGGAGCCCGGTGCTGGTTTTAAAAATACGGGGGACCCCTACGCTTTTTGTCCCCCGTATTTTTGGAACCAGGACCAGGCGCAGAGCCCGATGCTGGTTGCTTAAATATGGGGGAACCCCTGTCCATTTTTTTCCCATATTTCTGCAACCAGGATCGGCTCAAAGAGCCCGATGCTGGTTTGCCTTAGGAGGGGGGACCCCACGCAATTTTTTTTTAACATTTAAACTTTATTTATTTTTTAAACAAAGTGCGCAATGAAGCCCAGCACGGATCTCTCAGATCCGGCCGAGATTCATTGTATTAAAGTCGGCAGTGTTTTACAAGTCACTCATGTAAAACACTGCCTAAAAAAACGAATGACATCGACATCGGAAAACCCGAAAATGCAGAATACGGCAACTTAGTAAATTAGTCGTAATAAATTCAAAAAGTTGCAGTTTTACACTTTCGATGTCATTCGTGATTATTCTCCCACCAAATCGGGAGAATTACGAATGTTAGTAAATATACCCCAACAAGTCCAAACTACACATGCTAAATATCTGTGTGAAAAACACATGACATACAATAAAGTAAGATGTTACATTGGCTTTTAGCTAACACATGACCCAAAACAATGTATTTGCAAACACACACTTGAAGATGGGAGTAATATGCAACGTCACATGACACAGATTACAAAATACAACGTATACAAAAAAAAAAAAAACACAGGCTCACCATTCTTCCTTGGCCTATCTGAATCCCGGACATGGGTTGCAGAGACAACTTCAGGAGGTATGACACTCCGCATGGGCTCCTCATACTCCAGATATCTTGCAATATAGGGCTGCCCACCACCGGTTTGCCGAGCCGACTTGGCCTCCTTGGCCATTTTGGACTTGACACGTCGCTTTATGTCATAGTACCGTTTGCGGCATGTGTCCTCCGTCCGCTTGACCACCCCCTCACTATTGACAGCAGCAACTACTTTCGCCCACAACAACGTCTTCCTCCGTGTTGGCACCTTGGCGGAGTCAGGCCCAAATAGCTGCCTCTGATACTTCATCAGCTCACGCACCAATGCCACATTTTCAGCAAAACTAAACTTAAAATTCCGCCCAGTCTTAGTAGTGGTGCGTGGCTGCGGAGCACTCTGACTGTCACTGTCACTTGAGGTTGCTGCAGCAACCTCACCCACCTCCTCCACCTCACTAACCTCACTAACACTCACCTCCTCCACCTGACCGACCTCCTCCCCCTCACTCACACCCTCCACCTCTGAGTCACACATAATTGTGTGTGTAAACAGTTAACACAGGAAAAAAAAAAGACAAACAACACACTCCTCCACTACCACTACTACACAACTCACACACACACACACACACACACACACACACACACACACACACACACACACAAACACTGACAAGGGACTATAAGGAAAAATAACTTGGACTAAAAATGAGACAAAACCACAAAATACAAGACAACAATAATGACAAAACGACTTTCAAACACAATACCACACTCAGAAATCGCTACCAACACTCCTCCCCAAACCACAAAATCACCTACCTCCACAGCACAACCTCCCTCCTCCTCACCACTAACTAAACCCACGAGGTGCGGACGGTTTGGGGCGTATTTATATGGTTGCGCACAGACACTCCTACCATCTGAAACACAACCAATCACGAACGGGGATGAAAATCGAAACTGAAAGTGAAAATGCGGCCGCGGGAAAAAAAAACCCTGCCGCGTTTAACTTAGTGCAAAAACCTGCAAATCCAACAAAAACACGTACGCAAACCACAATGACGGCCGGAAATGTGGTAAAAAAAACCGACTGGCATCGACATCGGGAAACACAAAAACAATAAACTCGAATGCTTAGTAACTTTGCGTATATGGATTCAAAAAGTTGCATGAAAATGCACCCGATACAAAACGAGTTTAAACACTACACAAACCGACTCAAACACGAATATTAGTAAATATTGGCCAATGACTCAATTTAGGGGCTTGTGTCTGCTTTATATTTGCCTACCTACTGTCATTTATACATCTTTCCTCAGTAGGTACTGTACTGTACTAATTTTGATATTCAGTCATGGTTGCTGACTTTTTGGGTCAGCAGCATGGGAGGATGTGGTGCAGTATGGTCAGTGAAGGGGCCAATAGCACCATACACTTCCATGGTTACCCTCATTGTAAGTGGAGGCATGGGCCCTCATTCCGAGTTGTTAGCTCGCTAGCTGCTTTTAGCAGCATTGCACGCACTAGGCCGCCGCCCTCTTGGAGTGTATCTTAGCTTAGCAGAATTGCGAACGAAAGATTAGCAGAATTGCGAATAGAAAATTCTTAGCAGTTTCTGAGTAGCTCGAGACTTACTCCTACACTGCGATCAGCTCAGCCCATTTCGTTCCTGGTTTGACGTCACAAACACGCCCTGCGTTCAGCCAGCCACTCCCCCGTTTCTCCAGACACTCCCGCGTTTTATCCTGGCACGCCTGCGTTTATTCGCACACTCCCAGAAAACGGTCAGTTTCCGCCCAGAAACACCCACTTCCTGTCAATCACACTCCGATCACTTCAACGATGAAAATTCTTCGTTCGGACATGAGTAAATCTACTAAGTTTTGTGCTAAAATACTTAGCACATGCGCACTGCGTACCATGTGCATGCGCATTTTTGCCTTAATCGCTTCGTTGCGAAAACCGGCAACGAGCAAACAACTCGGAATGACCCCCATGGATACAATGGTGTGATTTGGTGCAATAATATCATCAAACTGTCCGGACCTCCCAAGTTAAGTGGGAGCCATGGGGGCCTCTGCGTGAGTTTCCCACCATTCACCATTTCAGGCATTTAGGAGAGACACTTAGGATTCAGGAGTGTCCCAGACATTCCTGCAGAGTAGGAAAGTATATATTCAGCAGCATTTCCCTTATCACTCAGCCAGTTTTATTGTTAGAACATAAGCACACTTTTATACACATGAAGGAGCACTTCAGAGTAAACTGTACTTACAATATTTACAGAAAATGTGGTTACTACTGTTTAAATCAATTTACTCATGCTATGTTATTATCAGAGAATACTGCATCTCCATTGAATGCTACTGGGATCGCAGTCTTCTTATCAAGTTAAGAAACTGTGTTACCACATAAAGGGGTAGATGTATTACGCCTGGAGAAGGGATAAAGCAGTGATAAGTGCAAGGTGATAACTAGAGATGAGCGCCTGAAATTTTTCGGGTTTTGTGTTTTGGTTTTGGGTTCGGTTCCGCGGCCGTGTTTTGGGTTCGAACGCGTTTTGGCAAAACCTCACCGAATTTTTTTTGTCGGATTCGGGTGTGTTTTGGATTCGGGTGTTTTTTTCCAAAAACACTAAAAAACAGCTTAAATCATAGAATTTGGGGGTCATTTTGATCCCAAAGTATTATTAACCTCAAAAACCATAATTTACACTCATTTTCAGTCTATTCTGAATACCTCACACCTCACAATATTATTTTTAGTCCTAAAATTTGCACCGAGGTCGCTGTGTGAGTAAGATAAGCGACCCTAGTGGCCGACACAAACACCGGGCCCATCTAGGAGTGGCACTGCAGTGTCACGCAGGATGTCCCTTCCAAAAAACCCTCCCCAAACAGCACATGACGCAAAGAAAAAAAGAGGCGCAATGAGGTAGCTGTGTGAGTAAGATTAGCGACCCTAGTGGCCGACACAAACACCGGGCCCATCTAGGAGTGGCACTGCAGTGTCACGCAGGATGGCCCTTCCAAAAAACCCTCCCCAAACAGCACATGACGCAAAGAAAAAAAGAGGCGCAATGAGGTAGCTGTGTGAGTAAGATTAGCGACCCTAGTGGCCGACACAAACACCGGGCCCATCTAGGAGTGGCACTGCAGTGTCACGCAGGATGGCCCTTCCAAAAAACCCTCCCCAAACAGCACATGACGCAAAGAAAAAAAGAGGCGCAATGAGGTAGCTGACTGTGTGAGTAAGATTAGCGACCCTAGTGGCCGACACAAACACCGGGCCCATCTAGGAGTGGCACTGCAGTGTCACGCAGGATGTCCCTTCCAAAAAACCCTCCCCAAACAGCACATGACGCAAAGAAAAAAAGAGGCGCAATGAGGTAGCTGTGTGAGTAAGATTAGCGACCCTAGTGGCCGACACAAACACCGGGCCCATCTAGGAGTGGCACTGCAGTGTCACGCAGGATGTCCCTTCCAAAAAACCCTCCCCAAACAGCACATGACGCAAAGAAAAAAAGAGGCGCAATGAGGTAGCTGACTGTGTGAGTAAGATTAGCGACCCTAGTGGCCGACACAAACACCGGGCCCATCTAGGAGTGGCACTGCAGTGTCACGCAGGATGTCCCTTCCAAAAAACCCTCCCCAAACAGCACATGACGCAAAGAAAAAAAGAGGCGCAATGAGGTAGCTGTGTGAGTAAGATTAGCGACCCTAGTGGCCGACACAAACACCGGGCCCATCTAGGAGTGGCACTGCAGTGTCACGCAGGATGTCCCTTCCAAAAAACCCTCCCCAAACAGCACATGACGCAAAGAAAAAAAGAGGCGCAATGAGGTAGCTGACTGTGTGAGTAAGATTAGCGACCCTAGTGGCCGACACAAACACCGGGCCCATCTAGGAGTGGCACTGCAGTGTCACGCAGGATGTCCCTTCCAAAAAACCCTCCCCAAACAGCACATGACGCAAAGAAAAAAAGAGGCGCAATGAGGTAGCTGACTGTGTGAGTAAGATTAGCGACCCTAGTGGCCGACACAAACACCGGGCCCATCTAGGAGTGGCACTGCAGTGTCACGCAGGATGTCCCTTCCAAAAAACCCTCCCCAATCAGCACATGATGCAAAGAAAAAGAAAAGAAAAAAGAGGTGCAAGATGGAATTGTCCTTGGGCCCTCCCACCCACCCTTATGTTGTATAAACAAAACAGGACATGCACACTTTAACCAACCCATCATTTCAGTGACAGGGTCTGCCACACGACTGTGACTGATATGACGGGTTGGTTTGGACCCCCCCCAAAAAAGAAGCAATTAATCTCTCCTTGCACAAACTGGCTCTACAGAGGCAAGATGTCCACCTCATCTTCACCCTCCGATATATCACCGTGTACATCCCCCTCCTCACAGATTATCAATTCGTCCCCACTGGAATCCACCATCTCAGCTCCCTGTGTACTTTGTGGAGGCAATTGCTGCTGGTCAATGTCTCCGCGGAGGAATTGATTATAATTCATTTTAATGAACATCATCTTCTCCACATTTTCTGGATGTAACCTCGTACGCCGATTGCTGACAAGGTGAGCGGCGGCACTAAACACTCTTTCGGAGTACACACTTGTGGGAGGGCAACTTAGGTAGAATAAAGCCAGTTTGTGCAAGGGCCTCCAAATTGCCTCTTTTTCCTGCCAGTATAAGTGCTCCCCAGTCTCCCCCACAATTATAAGCTGTGTGAGCTGAGCAGTCAGACAGATATATAATATATATAGATGATGCAGCACACTGGCCTGAGCCTGAGCAGTGCACACAGATATGGTATGTGACTGACTGAGTCACTGTGTGTATCGCTTTTTTCAGGCAGAGAACGGATATATTAAATAAACTGCACTGTGTGTCTGGTGGTCACTCACTATATAATATATTATGTACTCCTGGCTCCTGCTATAACCTATAACTGGCACTGCAGTAGTGCTCCCCAGTCTCCCCCACAATTATAAGCTGTGTGAGCTGAGCAGTCAGACAGATATATATAATATTATATATAGATAATAGATGATGCAGCACACTGGCCTGAGCCTGAGCAGTGCACACAGATATGGTATGTGACTGAGTCACTGTGTGCTGTGTATCGCTTTTTTCAGGCAGAGAACGGATTATATTATGTACTCCTGGCTCCTGCTATAACCTATAACTGGCACTGCAGTAGTGCTCCCCAGTCTCCCCCACAATTATAAGCTGTGTGAGCTGAGCAGTCAGACAGATATATATAATATTATATATAGATAATAGATGATGCAGCACACTGGCCTGAGCCTGAGCAGTGCACACAGATATGGTATGTGACTGAGTCACTGTGTGCTGTGTATCGCTTTTTTCAGGCAGAGAACGGATTATAAATAAAAGTGGTGGTCACTGGTCACTATCAGCAAAACTCTGCACTGTACACTACTGAGTACTCCTAATGCTCCCCAAAATTAGTAAATCAAGTGTCTCTCTAATCTATTCTAATTCTAAACGGAGAGGACGCCAGCCACGTCCTCTCCCTATCAATCTCAATGCACGTGTGAAAATGGCGGCGACGCGCGGCTCCTTATATAGAATCCGAGTCTCGCGATAGAATCCGAGCCTCGCGAGAATCCGACAGCGTCATGATGACGTTCGGGCGCGCTCGGGTTAACCGAGCAAGGCGGGAAGATCCGAGTCGCTCGGACCCGTGAAAAAAAACATGAAGTTCTGGCGGGTTCGGATTCAGAGAAACCGAACCCGCTCATCTCTAGTGATAACGCACCAGCCAGTCAGTTGCTGCCATTTTTCAAATCTGTAATGATTGGCTGGTGTGTTATTATTAGAGATGTGCAGCTATTACTTTTTCGTGTTTTGTGTTTTGGTTTTGGTTCTAATTCTATTTTCGTGTTTTGGTTTTGGCTTGGTTTTGCCAAAACCACCCTTTCATGTTTTGGTTTTGGTTTTGGATCTGGATGATTTTTTGGGGGGAAACCAACATAAAAACAGCTAAAATCACAGAATTTGGGGGTAATTTTGCTCCTACAGTATTATTAAACTGAATAACAATCATTTCCACTCATTTCCAGTCTATTCTGAACACCTCACACCTCACAATATTGGCCCTCAGTCCGAGTTGTTCGCTCGTTGCCGATTTTCTCTATATTGCGATTAGTCGCTTACTGCGCATGCGCAAGGTTCGCAGAGCGCATGTGCTTAGTTATTTTACTCAAAAGTTAGGTATTTTACTCACGGCATTACGAGGATTTTTCTTCGTTCTGGTGATCGGAGTGTGATTGACAGGAAGTGGGTGTTTCTGGGCGGAAACTGGACGTTTTATGGGTGTGTGTGAAAAAACGCTGCCGTTTCTGGGAAAAACGCGGGAGTGGCTGGAGAAACGGTGGAGTGTCTGGGCGAACGCTGGGTGTGTTTGTGACGTCAAACCAGGAACGAAACTGACTGAACTGATCGCAGTGGCAGAGTAAGTGTCGAGCTACTCAGAAACTGCTAAGAATTTCTATTCGCAATTTTGCGAATCTTTCGTTCGCAATTCTGCTAAGCTAAGATACACTCCCAGAGGGCGGCGGCTTAGCGTGTGCAATGCTGCTAAAAGCAGCTAGCGAGCGAACAACTCGGAATGAGGGCCCTTGTTTTTAGGCCTAAAAGTTGCATCGAGGTGGCTGTATGACTAAGCTAAGCGACACAAGTGTGCGGCACAAACACCTGGCCCATCTAGGAGTGGCACTGCAGTTGCAGACAAGATGGCACTATTCAAAAACAAGTCCCCAAACAGCACATGAAGCAAAGATGAAAAAGAGGTGCAATTAGGTAGCTGGATGGCCAAACTAAGCTACCAAAGTGTGCGGCACAAACACCTGGCCCATCTAGGAGTGGCACTGCAGTTGCAGACAAGATGGCACTATTCAAAAACAAGTCCCCAAACAGCACATGAAGCAAAGATGAAAAAGAGGTGCAATTAGGTAGCTGGATGGCCAAACTAAGCTACCAAAGTGTGCGGCACAAACACCTGGCCCATCTAGGAGTGGCACTGCAGTGGCAGACAGGATGGCAGATTTAAAAAATAGGTCCAAAACAGCACATGATGCAAAAAAGAAAAAGAGGTGCAATGAGGTAGCTGGATGGCCAAGCTAAGCGACACAAGTGTGCGGCACAAACACCTGGCCCATCTAGGAGTGGCACTGCAGTTACAGACAGGATGGCACTTAAAAAAAACTACGGTAATCCCCAAACAGCACATGATGCAAAGAAGAAAAAGAGGTGCAAGATGGAATTGTCCTTTGACCCTCCCACCCACCCTTATGTTGTATAAACAGGACATGCACACTTTAACAAACCAATCATTTCAGCGACAGGGTCTGCCACACGACTGTGGCTGAAATTACTGGTTTGTTTGGGCCCCCACCAAAAAAGAAGCAATCAATCTCTCCTTGCACAAACTGGCTCTACAGAGGCAAGATGTCCACCTCATCATCATCCTC
This sequence comes from Pseudophryne corroboree, assembly GCF_028390025.1. NCBI lineage: Eukaryota > Metazoa > Chordata > Amphibia > Anura > Myobatrachidae > Pseudophryne > Pseudophryne corroboree. Next base: position 160,916,122 of record NC_086448.1, read on the forward strand.
CGATTCCTCACCCCTTTCACCATGTACATCCTCCTCACTGAGTATTAATTTGACCCCACTGGAATCCACCATCACAGGTTCCTGTGTACTTTTCTGGAGGCAATTGCTGGTAAGGGTCTTCCCGGAAGACTTTATAATTAATTTTGATGAACATCATCTTCACCACATTTTGTGGAAGTAACCTCCTATGCCGATCGCTGACAAGGTTACCGGCTGCACTATACACTCTTTCGGAGTACACACTGGAGGAGGGGCAACTTAGGTAAAATAAAGCCAGTTTGTGCAAGGGCCTCCAAATTGCCTCTTTTTCCTGCCAGTATACGTACGGACTGTCTGACATGCCTACTTGGATGCTGTCACTCATATAATCCTCCACCATTCTTTTAATGGTGAAAGAATCATATGCAATGACAGTAGACATGTCAGTAATCGTTGGCAGGTCCTTCAGTCCGGACCAGATGTCAGCTTTCGCTCCTGACTGCCCTGCATTACCGCCAGCAGGTGGGCTTGGAAATCTTACCCTTTTCCTTGCAGCCCCAGTGGCGGAAGACATTGAAGGAGAAGCTGTTGACGGGTCACGTTTCGCTTGAGTTGACAATTTACTAACCAGCAGGTCTTTGCACCTCTGCACACTTGTGTCTGCCGGAAAGAGAGATACAATGTAGGCTTTAAACCTAGGATCGAGCACGGTGGGCAAAATCTAGTGCTCTTATTTCAACAGATTGACCACCCTTGAATCCTGGCAAAGCGAATGAAGGGCTCCATCCACAATACTTTGCAGAATCGCTCTGTCTTAGCTCCTCCTTCAATTTATCCAGCTGTTTCTGCAAAAACCTGATGAGGGGAATGACCTGACTCAAGCTGGCAGTGTCTGAACTGACTTCACGTGTGGCAAGTTCGAAGGGTTGGAGAACCTTGCACAAGATGAAAATAATTCTCCACTGCGCTTGAGTCAGGTGCATTACCCCTCCTTTGCTTATATCGTAGGTGGATGTATAGGCTTGAATGGCCTTTTGCTGCTCCTCCATCCTCTGAAGCATATAGAGTGTTGAATTCCACCTCATTACCACCTCTTGCTTCAGTTGATGGTGATGCAGGTTCAGGAGTGTTTGCTGGCGTTCCAGTCTTCGGCACGCAGTGCCAGAATGCCGAAAGTGGCCCGCAATTTTTCGGGCCACCGACAGCATCTCCTGCACACCCCTCTCATTTTTCAAAAATAATTCCACACTGAAGAGGTTGCTTTATTGATAGTTTGCCCAGGCATCACAATGGGCTTCTTCGTCCCAAGGACAACAGGTGTCTCCCCCGGTGCCTGACTTAAACAAACCGCATCACCATCAGAATCCTCATCGTCAACTTCCTCCTCAGCGCCAGCAACACCCATATCCTCATCCTGGTGTACTTCAACAGTGACATCTTCAATTTGAATATCAGGAACTGGACTGTGGGTGCTCCTTCCAGCACTTGCAGGGGGCGTGCAAATGGTGGAAGGAGCCACCTCTTCCCATTCAGTGTTGGGAAGGTCAGACATCGCAACCGCCGACACACTTGGACTCTCCTTGGGGATTTGTGATACCATCTCTTTTCTGTGCTCTTTCCAGCTTAACTCTTTTCATTTTTCTAGCGGGAGGATCTTCCATTGTCATGTGAATCTGAACCACTAGCCATGAACATAGGCCAGGGCCTCAGCCGTTCCTTGCCACTCCGTGTCGTGAATGGCATATTGGCAAGTTTACGTTTCTCCTCAGACAATTTAAATTTATTTTTTTGGTTCTTTTTACTGAACTTTGGATTTTGGGATTTTACACGCCCTCTACTATCACATTGGGCATCGGCCTTGGCAGACGACATTGATAGCATTTCATTGTCTATGTCATGGCTAGTGGCAGCAGCTTTAGCACTAGGAGGAAGTGGTTCTTCTTGATCTTTCCCTATTTTCTCCTCAAAATTTTTGTTCTCCATTATTTTTTGGGAGTTATATAAGACAATGGTGGTCATTCCGAGTTGTTCGCTCGTTGCCGATTTTCGCTATGCTGCGATTTGCTGCTAAATGTGCATGCGCATGGTACGCAGAGTGCATGCGCTAAGTTATTTAACACAAAACGTAGCAGTTTTGCTGGTGTTCGTACAACGCTTTTCAGTCGCACTGCTGATCGGTAAATAATTGATAGGAAAGGGGCGTTTCTGGGAGGTAACTGAGCGTTTTCCGGGAGTGTGCTAAAAAACGCAGGCGTGTCAGGGAAAAACACAGGAGTGTCTGGAGAAACGGGGGAGAGGCTGGCCGAACGCAGGGCGTGTTTGTGACGTCAAACCAGGAACTAAACGGACTGAGCTGATCGCAATCTGTGAGTAGGTCTGGAGCTACTCAGAAACTGCAAAGAATTATTTAGTAGCAGTTCTGCTAATCTTTCATTCGCTATTCTGCTAAGCTAAGATACACTCCCAGAGGGCGGCGGCCTAGCGTGTGCAATGCTGCTAAAAGCAGCTAGCGAGCGAACAACTCGGAATGAGGGCCAATATGCGTCACAGGAATGACTGGAATTACTGATGACACAGGACACTACCACTGGTCTGATGCAGCACAACACATTGTTATAATTGTTATACTGCAGCAGTGGATATATAGCAGCAGCGTATATCGTCACTGGAATTATGGATGACACAGGACACTACCACTGGTCTGATGCAGCCCAACAGGTTGTTATTATTGTTATATATATAGCAGCAGCTTATATCGTCACTGGAATTACTGATGACACAGAATACTACCACTGGTCTGATGCAGCCAAACAGTTTGTTATAATTGTTATTAGAGATGAGCGGGTTCGGTTTCTCTGAATCCGAACCCGCCAGAACTTCATGTTTTTTTTCACGGGTCCGAGCGACTCGGATCTTCCCGCCTTGCTCGGTTAACCCGAGCGCGCCCGAACGTCATCATGACGCTGTCGGATTCTCGCGAGGCTCGGATTCTATCGCGAGACTCGGATTCTATATAAGGAGCCGCGCGTCGCCGCCATTTTCACACGTGCATTGAGATTGATAGGGAGAGGACGTGGCTGGCGTCCTCTCCGTTTAGACACTTGATTTACTAATTTTGGGGAGCATTAGGAGTACTCAGTAGTGTACAGTGCAGAGTTTTGCTGATAGTGACCAGTGACTGACCACCACTTTTATTTATAATCCGTTCTCTGCCTGAAAAAAGCGATACACAGCACACAGTGACCCAGTCACATACCATATCTGTGTGCACTGCTCAGGCTCAGGCCAGTGTGCTGCATCATCTATTATCTATATATAATATTATATATCTGTCTGACTGCTCAGCTCACACAGCTTATAATTGTGGGGGAGACTGGGTAGCACTACTGCAGTGCCAGTTATAGGTTATAGCAGGAGCCAGGAGTACATAATATATTATATAGTGAGTGACCACCAGACACACAGTGCAGTTTATTTAATATATCCGTTCTCTGCCTGAAAAAAGCGATACACACAGTGACTCAGTCAGTCACATACCATATCTGTGTGCACTGCTCAGGCTCAGGCCAGTGTGCTGCATCATCTATATATATTATATATCTGTCTGACTGCTCAGCTCACACAGCTTATAATTGTGGGGGAGACTGGGGAGCACTACTGCAGTGCCAGTTATAGGTTATAGCAGGAGCCAGGAGTACATAATATTATATTAAAATTAAACAGTGCACACTTTTGCTGCAGGAGTGTCACTGCCAGTGTGACTAGTGACCAGTGACCTGACCACAAGTATATAATATTAGTAGTATACTATCTCTTTATCAACCAGTCTATATTAGCAGCAGACACAGTACAGTGCGGTAGTTCACGGCTGTGGCTACCTCTGTGTCGGCACTCGGCAGCCCGTCCATAATTGTATATACCACCTAACCGTGGTTTTTTTTTCTTTCTTTATACATACATACTAGTTACGAGTATACTATCTCTTTATCAACCAGTCTATATATTAGCAGCAGACACAGTACAGTGCGGTAGTTCACGGCTGTGGCTACCTCTGTGTCGGCACTCGGCAGCCCGTCCATAATTGTATATACCACCTAACCGTGTTTTTTTTTTCTTTCTTTATACATACATACTAGTTACGAGTATACTATCTCTTTATCAACCAGTCTATATATTAGCAGCAGACACAGTACAGTGCGGTAGTTCACGGCTGTGGCTACCTCTGTGTCGGCACTCGGCAGCCCGTCCATAATTGTATATACCACCTAACCGTGGTTTTTTTTTCTTTCTTTATACATACATACTAGTTACGAGTATACTATCTCTTTATCAACCAGTCTATATATTAGCAGCAGACACAGTACAGTGCGGTAGTTCACGGCTGTGGCTACCTCTGTGTCGGCACTCGGCAGCCCGTCCATAATTGTATATACCACCTAACCGTGGTTTTTTTTTCTTTCTTTATACATACATACTAGTTACGAGTATACTATCTCTTTATCAACCAGTCTATATATTAGCAGCAGACACAGTACAGTGCGGTAGTTCACGGCTGTGGCTACCTCTGTGTCGGCACTCGGCAGCCCGTCCATAATTGTATATACCACCTAACCGTGGTTTTTTTTTCTTTCTTTATACATACATACTAGTTACGAGTATACTATCTCTTTATCAACCAGTCTATATATTAGCAGCAGACACAGTACAGTGCGGTAGTTCACGGCTGTGGCTACCTCTGTGTCGGCACTCGGCAGCCCGTCCATAATTGTATATACCACCTAACCGTGGTTTTTTTTTCTTTCTTTATACATACATACTAGTTACGAGTATACTATCTCTTTATCAACCAGTCTATATATTAGCAGCAGACACAGTACAGTGCGGTAGTTCACGGCTGTGGCTACCTCTGTGTCGGCACTCGGCAGCCCGTCCATAATTGTATATACCACCTAACCGTGTTTTTTTTTTCTTTCTTTATACATACATACTAGTTACGAGTATACTATCTCTTTATCAACCAGTCTATATATTAGCAGCAGACACAGTACAGTGCGGTAGTTCACGGCTGTGGCTACCTCTGTGTCGGCACTCGGCAGCCCGTCCATAATTGTATATACCACCTAACCGTGGTTTTTTTTTCTTTCTTTATACATACATACTAGTTACGAGTATACTATCTCTTTATCAACCAGTCTATATATTAGCAGCAGACACAGTACAGTGCGGTAGTTCACGGCTGTGGCTACCTCTGTGTCGGCACTCGGCAGCCCGTCCATAATTGTATATACCACCTAACCGTGGTTTTTTTTTCTTTCTTTATACATACATACTAGTTACGAGTATACTATCTCTTTATCAACCAGTCTATATATTAGCAGCAGACACAGTACAGTGCGGTAGTTCACGGCTGTGGCTACCTCTGTGTCGGCACTCGGCAGCCCGTCCATAATTGTATATACCACCTAACCGTGGTTTTTTTTTCTTTCTTTATACATACATACTAGTTACGAGTATACTATCTCTTTATCAACCAGTCTATATATTAGCAGCAGACACAGTACAGTGCGGTAGTTCACGGCTGTGGCTACCTCTGTGTCGGCACTCGGCAGCCCGTCCATAATTGTATATACCACCTAACCGTGGTTTTTTTTTCTTTCTTTATACATACATACTAGTTACGAGTATACTATCTCTTTATCAACCAGTCTATATATTAGCAGCAGACACAGTACAGTGCGGTAGTTCACGGCTGTGGCTACCTCTGTGTCGGCACTCGGCAGCCCGTCCATAATTGTATACTAGTATCCAATCCATCCATCTCCATTGTTTACCTGAGGTGCCTTTTAGTTGTGCCTATTAAAATATGGAGAACAAAAATGTTGAGGTTCCAAAATTAGGGAAAGATCAAGATCCACTTCCACCTCGTGCTGAAGCTGCTGCCACTAGTCATGGCCGAGACGATGAAATGCCAGCAACGTCGTCTGCCAAGGCCGATGCCCAATGGCATAGTACAGAGCATGTCAAAACCAAAACACCAAATATCAGTAAAAAAAGGTCTCCAAAACCTAAAATAAAATTGTCGGAGGAGAAGCGTAAACTTGCCAATATGCCATTTACCACACGGAGTGGCAAGGAACGGCTGAGGCCCTGGCCTATGTTCATGGCTAGTGGTTCAGCTTCACATGAGGATGGAAGCACTCAGCCTCTCGCTAGAAAACTGAAAAGACTCAAGCTGGCAAAAGCACCGCAAAGAACTGTGCGTTCTTTGAAATCCCAAATCCACAAGGAGAGTCCAATTGTGTCGGTTGCGATGCCTGACCTTCCCAACACTGGACGTGAAGAGCATGCGCCTTCCACCATTTGCACGCCCCCTGCAAGTGCTGGAAGGAGCACCCGCAGTCCAGTTCCTGATAGTCAGATTGAAGATGTCAGTGTTGAAGTACACCAGGATGAGGAGGATATGGGTGTTGCTGGCGCTGGGGAGGAAATTGACCAGGAGGATTCTGATGGTGAGGTGGTTTGTTTAAGTCAGGCACCCGGGGAGACACCTGTTGTCCGTGGGAGGAATATGGCCGTTGACATGCCAGGTGAAAATACCAAAAAAATCAGCTCTTCGGTGTGGAGGTATTTCATCAGAAATGCGGACAACAGGTGTCAAGCCGTGTGTTCCCTTTGTCAAGCTGTAATAAGTAGGGGTAAGGACGTTAACCACCTCGGAACATCCTCCCTTATACGTCACCTGCAGCGCATTCATAGTAAGTCAGTGACAAGTTCAAAAACTTTGGGTGACAGCGGAAGCAGTCCACTGACCAGTAAATCCCTTCCTCTTGTAACCAAGCTCACGCAAACCACCCCACCAACTCCCTCAGTGTCAATTTCCTCCTTCCCCAGGAATGCCAATAGTCCTGCAGGCCATGTCACTGGCAAGTCTGACGAGTCCTCTCCTGCCTGGGATTCCTCCGATGCATCCTTGCGTGTAATGCCTACTGCTGCTGGCGCTGCTGTTGTTGCCGCTGGGAGTCGATGGTCATCCCAGAGGGGAAGTCGTAAGCCCACTTGTACTACTTCCAGTAAGCAATTGACTGTTCAACAGTCCTTTGCGAGGAAGATGAAATATCACAGCAGTCATCCTACTGCAAAGCGGATAACTGAGTCCTTGACAACTATGTTGGTGTTAGACGTGCGTCCGGTATCCGCCGTTAGTTCACAGGGAACTAGACAATTTATTGAGGCAGTGTGCCCCCGTTACCAAATACCATCTAGGTTCCACTTCTCTAGGCAGGCGATACCAAGAATGTACACGGACGTCAGAAAAAGACTCACCAGTCTCCTAAAAAATGCAGTTGTACCCAATGTCCACTTAACCACGGACATGTGGACAAGTGGAGCAGGGCAGGGTCAGGACTATATGACTGTGACAGCCCACTGGGTAGATGTATGGACTCCCGCCGCAAGAACAGCAGCGGCGGCACCAGTAGCAGCATCTCGCAAACGCCAACTCTTTCCTAGGCAGGCTACGCTTTGTATCACCGCTTTCCAGAATACGCACACAGCTGAAAACCTCTTACGGCAACTGAGGAAGATCATCGCGGAATGGCTTACCCCAATTGGACTCTCCTGTGGATTTGTGGCATCGGACAACGCCAGCAATATTGTGTGTGCATTAAATATGGGCAAATTCCAGCACGTCCCATGTTTTGCACATACCTTGAATTTGGTGGTGCAGAATTTTTTAAAAAACGACAGGGGCGTGCAAGAGATGCTGTCGGTGGCCAGAAAAATTGCGGGACACTTTCGGCGTACAGGCACCACGTACAGAAGACTGGAGCACCACCAAAAACTACTGAACCTGCCCTGCCATCATCTGAAGCAAGAAGTGGTAACGAGGTGGAATTCAACCCTCTATATGCTTCAGAGGTTGGAGGAGCAGCAAAAGGCCATTCAAGCCTATACAATTGAGCACGATATAGGAGATGGAATGCACCTGTCTCAAGTGCAGTGGAGAATGATTTCAACGTTGTGCAAGGTTCTGATGCCCTTTGAACTTGCCACACGTGAAGTCAGTTCAGACACTGCCAGCCTGAGTCAGGTCATTCCCCTCATCAGGCTTTTGCAGAAGAAGCTGGAGGCATTGAAGAAGGAGCTAAAAGGGAGCGATTCCGCTAGGCATGTGGGACTTGTGGATGCAGCCCTTAATTCGCTTAACAAGGATTCACGGGTGGTCAATCTGTTGAAATCAGAGCACTACATTTTGGCCACCGTGCTCGATCCTAGATTTAAAGCCTACCTTGGATCTCTCTTTCCGGCAGACACAGGTCTGCTGGGGTTGAAAGACCTGCTGGTGACAAAATTGTCAAGTCAAGCGGAACGCGACCTGTCAACATCTCCTCCTTCACATTCTCCCGCAACTGGGGGTGCGAGGAAAAGGCTCAGAATTCCGAGCCCACCCGCTGGCGGTGATGCAGGGCAGTCTGGAGCGACTGCTGATGCTGACATCTGGTCCGGACTGAAGGACCTGACAACGATTACGGACATGTCGTCTACTGTCACTGCATATGATTCTCTCAACATTGATAGAATGGTGTAGGATTATATGAGTGACCGCATCCAAGTAGGCACGTCACACAGTCCGTACTTATACTGGCAGGAAAAAGAGGCAATTTGGAGGCCCTTGCACAAACTGGCTTTATTCTACCTAAGTTGCCCTCCCACAAGTGTGTACTCCGAAAGAGTGTTTAGTGCCGCCGCTCACCTTGTCAGCAATCGGCGTACGAGGTTACATCCAGAAAATGTGGAGAAGATGATGTTCATTAAAATGAATTATAATCAATTCCTCCGCGGAGACATTGACCAGCAGCAATTGCCTCCACAAAGTACACAGGGAGCTGAGATGGTGGATTCCAGTGGGGACGAATTGATAATCTGTGAGGAGGGGGATGTACACGGTGATATATCGGAGGGTGAAGATGAGGTGGACATCTTGCCTCTGTAGAGCCAGTTTGTGCAAGGAGAGATTAATTGCTTCTTTTTTGGGGGGGGTCCAAACCAACCCGTCATATCAGTCACAGTCGTGTGGCAGACCCTGTCACTGAAATGATGGGTTGGTTAAAGTGTGCATGTCCTGTTTTGTTTATACAACATAAGGGTGGGTGGGAGGGCCCAAGGACAATTCCATCTTGCACCTCTTTTTTCTTTTCTTTTTCTTTGCATCATGTGCTGATTGGGGAGGTTTTTTTTGGAAGGGACATCCTGCGTGACACTGCAGTGCCACTCCTAGATGGGCCCGGTGTTTGTGTCGGCCACTAGGGTCGCTAATCTTACTCACACAGTCAGCTACCTCATTGCGCCTCTTTTTTTCTTTGCGTCATGTGCTGTTTGGGGAGGGTTTTTTGGAAGGGACATCCTGCGTGACACTGCAGTGCCACTCCTAGATGGGCCCGGTGTTTGTGTCGGCCACTAGGGTCGCTAATCTTACTCACACAGCTACCTCATTGCGCCTCTTTTTTTCTTTGCGTCATGTGCTGTTTGGGGAGGGTTTTTTGGAAGGGACATCCTGCGTGACACTGCAGTGCCACTCCTAGATGGGCCCGGTGTTTGTGTCGGCCACTAGGGTCGCTAATCTTACTCACACAGCTACCTCATTGCGCCTCTTTTTTTCTTTGCGTCATGTGCTGTTTGGGGAGGGTTTTTTGGAAGGGACATCCTGCGTGACACTGCAGTGCCACTCCTAGATGGGCCCGGTGTTTGTGTCGGCCACTAGGGTCGCTTATCTTACTCACACAGCGACCTCGGTGCAAATTTTAGGACTAAAAATAATATTGTGAGGTGTGAGGTATTCAGAATAGACTGAAAATGAGTGTAAATTATGGTTTTTGAGGTTAATAATACTTTGGGATCAAAATGACCCCCAAATTCTATGATTTAAGCTGTTTTTTAGTGTTTTTGGAAAAAAACACCCGAATCCAAAACACACCCGAATCCGACAAAAAAAATTCGGTGAGGTTTTGCCAAAACGCGTTCGAACCCAAAACACGGCCGCGGAACCGAACCCAAAACCAAAACACAAAACCCGAAAAATTTCAGGCGCTCATCTCTAATTGTTATATTGCAGCAGTGGATATATAGTAGCAGCGTATATCATCACTGGAATTACTGATGACACAGGACACTACCACTGGTCTGATGCAGCCCAACAGGTTGTTATAATTGTTATACTGCAGCAGTGGACATATAGCAGCAGCGTATATCATCACTGGAATTACTGATGACACAGGACACTACCACTGGTCTGCACAACACAGCACCACTTTGTACAGCTACATTGGATAAATGGCAGCAGAGAACACCAACACTGTGAATGGCTGGACTGATACAGCACAATACACTGAGTACACTGGACTGGTCTGCACAACACAGCACCACTTTACAGCTACACTGGATATATCTGCCTGCAGAGCCGGCCATAGGCATAGGCAAAAAAGGCAATTGCCTAGGGCATTTGATATGCCTAGGGGCATCAGCAGCTTCTGCTGATTAAAATGATATGCGGCATGTGTTATGATCCTGATACTCAGGTCAGGGGAGATCTTATACGGTGGGACCTGAGTACCAGGACGTAATGCTGGGAAAGGGAAACTGAATGGGAATAGCCCCTGGCACCCTACCTCCGTTGTTTTACCCGTGCTGTCAATTCACTCTTGCGAGACTATGGTTTCTTGGGCCCATGGTAGCCGCGTTTGAAGGGCGGATTAAGTCTGCCCAACTCCGATGCCCTCTCAGGTCTTAAGGAGAGACAAAGAGTGAACTGAGACAGGGTAATAACAAGGGGCCCTCTAACTGAAACAACCAAAGCCAGGGGCTACTGACTAGCCTAAAACTAAATGTATGTGCGGCTTGCCGCCAAAGGAAAAGAACAACAAAGGAAATGCTGTCCACACGCCGACACAATACTTTTGTGTATCGGCGGAGACAGCATAAGCAGAACCCTCTGCAAAACACCAGTGACAGATATAACCAAGGAATACAGCGGCCTAGGCCGACGGACGCGGCAGAGCCGCTACTCACGGAACTGGTACAAATACTGGCAAACGGACAGGAACCCCCAATGCTGCCGACACAGACTCTCAGAACTGGAGGACAGGCAGAATCCCAAACGACAGACCGGTGGACACCAAGAAGCCAGAAACTCGACCAGGCATAGGCAAAGCCACAGGACTTCTGGACAGGAATGCTTCACGGCAGGACACGAGATCAGACACAGGAATCGACACAGGGACTGACACAGAAATCGACACAGGAAGCAGCTCGACAGACACTGCTAGACAGGAGCTCAGGAACAAGCTCAGAACTCAAGCACTCTGGAAGACTGGAAACCTAGAAATATCACCAGCGTCTGTGAATTGCACTCAGCCAGCATATAAGAGAGAGGCCTAATTAATTATGTCATGCAGCTGCCCTGTTGCATGACTCCAAACTGACAAGATGCAATTAGCAGCCAGGTGAGGCTGAACACATGGGAACAAGCTGCAATTACACAGACTCACCACCGGCAGCAAACAAGAGTATTCTTAAACAGAGCAACGGGAAATCCTGGCCTGCAAGACAACTTATAAACATAAAATAGGAATGAACCACTACCTGTGGTTCATAACAGTATCCTCTCCTTAAGGGTGAGATCCGAGCACCCCATGACACCCACGGGGAACATAAACAGAAGTATAACATAAAATACATAACCAAAATGCAAAATGGAAATGAGCCACAGCCGTGGCTCATAACAACATGCCTATATTCTGTGTGTAGCATTTCATATGCAGATACAGCCACTGTCTCACACAGTATATAGGCATGCTGCATATCATTTTAATCAGCAGCAGAAGCTGCTTGTGCATCCTAGCCACATACCAATGAAAATAAGATACAGCTTAATTAAAAAAAGGTGCCTGACGTTAGCATTGAGGCAAGATTTATGAGGACACATCTTTATCCAAGCAGAGGCAAAGGTCACAGTGTTAGTGGCAGCGTGAGTGCTGTGTGCATGTGAGTGGGTTGGTTGTGCAGTAGTGTTCGGAATATGTGTAAGGAGCATTATGTGTGTCATGTAAAAATGCATTAATAATGTGCAACATATGTGTAAGGGGCACTGTGTGTCATTATGTGTATAAGGGCATTAATAATGTGCAGCATATGTGTAACAGGGTACTACTGTATGTGTGTCATTATGTGTATAGGGGCACTAATAATGTGCAGCAAATGTGTAGGGGGCACTATGCATGTCATTATGTGTATAAGGGCATTAATAATGTGCGGCATATGTGTAAGGGACATTATGTGCAAAAGGGCATTAATAAAGGTTGTCATAATGTGTAAGGCGCATTATGTTTATAAGGACATTAATAATGTGTCTCATGTGTAAGGGGCATTACTGTGTGGAATTATGTGTGCAAATGCATTACTAATGTGTGGCATTATGTGTATAAGGTGCTCTACTATGTGGCTTTGCGTATAGAAAGGGCACTACTGTGTCATCTAATGTGAATAAAGAGCAATAGGGTGTGATGTAATGTGAATAAGGGGCTCTACTGTGAGGAGTAACGTTTATAAGGTAAAGTGATACTACTGTGGGATGTAATATGAATTATGGACACTGTTGCATGATCAAATGTGAATAAAGTTGCAGTGCTGTGTGGCGTAATTGGAATTGGGGTTACTATTGTGTGGCCATGCCCCTTGCCCACAAAAACACACTCCTTTTTGGGCTGTGCGCCAAATGTGCGAACTGTTCCTATTTAAAATATAGGCAGTACAACCCCCAAAATAAGGACTGCTATGGGTGAGGGATGATGGTGCTGGGAAAGAGGTGCAAGGTCAGAGGCGGAACCAGCGGTAGTGCTAGGGGGCACCAGCCAAAATCTTGCCTAGGGCATCATATTGGTTAGGGCCGGCTCTGTCTGCCTGGACTGATACAGCACAATACACTGACTACACTGGACTGGTCTGCACAACACAGCACCACTTTACAGCTACACTGGATATATCTGCCTGGACTGATACAGCACAATACACTGACTACACTGGACTGGTCTGCACTGCACAACACAGCACCACTTTACAGCTACACTGGATATATCTGCCTGGACTGATACAGCACAATACACGGACTACACTGGACTGGTCTGCACTACACAGCCCCACTTTACAGCTACACTGGATATATGGCAGCAGAGAACACCAACACTGTGAATGGCTGGACTGATACAGCACAATACACTGACTACACTGGACTGGTCTGCACTACACAGCACCACTTTACAGCTACAATGGATATATGGCAGCAGAGAACATCAACACTGTGACTGCCTGGACTGATGCAGCACAACAATACACTGAGTGACTACACTGGACTGGACTGAGCAACACAACACTTGCCACCCCACTTTCCCGCCCCAACACACAGACACTAAACACTGAGGACACGTCCTCTCTATACACTCTCCGAGACTGGAGTGAAAATGGCGGGGACGCGCGGCTCCTTATATGGAATCCAAATCCCGCGAGAATCCGACTGCGGGATGATGACGTTTTTCCGCATTCGGGTTTCCGAGTCAAAGGGGAAAATCTGAGCCTGGCTCGGATCCGGGCTCGGAAGGCAAAGTTCGGTAGGATTTCGGTTCTCTGAGAACCGAACCCGCTCATCTCTAGTTATTATCACCTTTGCGCTTATCACTGCTTTATCACTTCTTTATCCCTTCTCCAAGTTAATATATCTGCTCCAAAATCCCATAACGCCACATTATAAATGCATTGTAGCCACGAATTTCAGTCCCGTCCCTGGCAGGATGCTGAGCATGCTCTCCACCTCAGCTTGTTTGAGGGGAAAGTGTTACAGCAGGAAAGCACCAACCGTAATTCTCCAAGTGTTAGGTTCCTGGTGCTCAGAACAAGGGAGATGTTATGAAGCAAGTCCAGAGCACCAGGACGTAATGCTGGGAAAGGGGAATGGAAAGGAAATAGCCCCTGGCGCCCTATCTCCGTTGTCTCGCCCGTGCTGTCAGTACACTCTTGCGAGACTATGGTTGCTTGAGCCCATGGCAGCCGCGTTTGAAGGGCGGATTACGTCTGCCCAACTTCGATGCCCCCTCAGGTCTTAATGAGAGACAAAGAGTGAACCGAGACAGGGTGATAACAAGGGGCCCTCTGACTAAACAAGGCCAGGGGCTACTAACAAACCTAAAACCAAAGTATGTGCGGCTTGCCGCCAAAGGAAAAGAACAACAAAGGAAATGCTGACCACACGCCGACACAATACTTTTGTGTACCGGCGGTGACAGCATAAGCAGAACCCTCTGCAAAACACCAGTGACAGAAATAATAAGGGAATACAACGGCCTAGGCCGACGGACGCAGCAGTGCCGCTACTCACGGAACCGGTACGAATACTGGCAAACGGACAGGAACTCCCAATGCTGCTGACACAGACTCTCAGAACTGGAGGACAGGCAGAATCCCAAACGACAGACCGGTGGACACCAAGAAGCCAGAAACTTGACCAGGCACAGGCAAAGGTACTGGACCTCAGGACAGGAACGCCTCATGGCAGGACACGGGATCAGACATAGGAATCGACACAGGGACTGACACAGGAAGCTCAGGAACTAGCAGGAACCAAGCTCAGAACTCAAGCAGACTGGAAACCCAGAAATATCACCAGCGTCTGTGAATAGCACTGAGCCAGCATATAACAGAGAGGCCTAATTAATAATCTCATGCAGCTGCCCTGTTGCATGACTCCAAACTGACAAGATGCAATTAGCAGCCAGGAGAGGCTGAACACATGGGAACAAGCTGCAATTACACAGACTCACCAGCGGCAGCAACCAAGAGTACTCTTAAACAGAGCAACAGGAAATCCTGGCCTGCGAAACAACTTATAAACATAAAATACCTAACTGACATGCAAAACAGGAATGAGCCACAGCCGTGGCTCATAACAGTACCCCCCCCTTGAGGAGGGGTCAAAGGACCCCTAAATTCAGACTATCCAACACAAGGGATACAAAAAAAAACCTGACACACTGGTCTAACAGACAAGAAAACAGAAACAAGCTGTAACAACAGCCTGTAACAGTGCCCTCCCCTTGACGGTGGCCACTGGACACAAGACAAGGAAAAAAAAAAATCTTTTTTTTTTTTTTACACCACAAGGCAAGAGTCAGCAATATTTCTTTTTCTTTTTACCCTGTGCTTGCTTGGCGACACCAGGAAAGGAAGAAATCTCTGACTCAAAAAATTCTTCAAAACATAAAGGTCGAGCAATCAGATGCTTCTTCCGTCTCCTACCAGAGTGCCCCGGCATATAAGAAACCTCATCAGTTTCGGAATCTGAAAACAGACCATAGATTGGTTCCATTCCCCTAGATACCGAAACTTTAGAAGATTTCCTGTAGGGAGAAGACAGAAAAGCACATCCAGTAGCCAAAGCAATGGGCTGAGATTTTTGTGCCGAGTTTATAGTATACAGTGGACTCTCAGCATGTAAGACGGGTGACCTAGAGGAACCTGAACCAATTTATTTGGAACCATATCTCTTAATAACTGCATCACTGAATGCCGGGGGATCCTGAAGAATGGGATCTTCAGCTTTCATTAGACTGGTTGCCCACTCAAAAGGCTCTCCTCTAAAGGAATAAATCAGATAGAGCACAATATTCTCTGAAGTGATGCCCAGAAATGGTCTAGACAACAAAATGGTATAATAGTGGCCCTCATTCCGAGTTGTTCGCTCGGTAAAAATCTTCGCATCGCAGCGATTTTCCGCTTAATGCGCATGCGCAATGTCCGCACTGCGACTGCGCCAAGTAAATTTGCTATGCACATAGTAATTTTACTCACGGCTTTTTCATCGTTCTGGCGATCGTAATGTGATTGACAGGAAATGGGTGTTACTGGGCGGAAACAGGCAGTTTTATGGGCGTGTGGGAAAAAACGCAACCGTTTCCGGAAAAAACGCAGGAGTGGCCGGAGAAACGGAGGAGTGTCTGGGCGAACGCTGGGAGTGTTTGTGACGTCAAACCAGGAACGACAAGCACTGAACAGATCGCAGATGCCGAGTAAGTCTGAAGCTACTCAGAAACTGCTACGAGGTGTGTAATCGCAATATTGCGAATACTTCGTTCGCAATTTTAAGATGCTAAGATTCACTCCCAGTAGGCGGCGGCTTAGCGTGAGCAACTCTGCTAAAATCGCCTTGCGAGCGAACAACTCGGAATGACCTCCAGTGTTTGTAAAGCGCCAGAAATTGGACTAAGTCCCCATCAAAGATTATAGATGTTGAGATATCAAGAGAGTCAGGATCTGCTTCCTTCCCATCTGACTGACTAGAGTGCTTAGCTAGGACTTGGTCACTATTGACCTTACTCGAGGCTGAGACTTTCTGAACCCCACCCGGGGCAGTGACTTTCTGAACCCCACCCGCGGCAGTGACTTTCTGAACCCCACCCGGGGCAGTGACTTTCTGAACCCCACCCGGGGCAGTGGCCTTCGGGAACCCCGCTGGGGTCAACACCTCGGATTCTTTTACTGGGACTGAGCCGTCGGCCTCCCCCACTGGGACCGAGCCATCGGCCTCCTTCACTGGGACCGAGCCATCGGCTTCCCTCACTGGTACCGAGCCATCGGCTTCCCTCACTGGGACTGAGCCATTGGCTTCCCTCACTGGGACTGAGCCATTGGCCTCCCTCTCTGAGTCGATAATTATCGAAACTCCTCCCGGGACTATGACTTCCGGGACTTTTGCTGAAGCTATAACCTTCAGAACCTCCACAAATGCTATGCCTCTTAAGTTCTTTCCTGGGGAAGCGACCTCTAGACCCTTCTTAGAGGCTGCGTCTCTCGAGACCCCACTTGGGGATATTACTTCAAAGATCCCTTCTGGGGTTTTGCTTCTCGAGTCCCCTTCTAGAACTATGGTTTTAGATACCCTTTCTGGGGTTGCGCTTTTCAAGTCCCTACCTTGGGTAACAGCTTCTGAGACCCCTTCTGGTATGGAAACCTGAGCTATAATATTTGATGTCCCTCTATAAGCTAGAGCATCGGGTACCGCTCCAGCGCTCTGGGCATCGGGTACCATTCCAGCACTCTGGGCATCGGGTACCGCTCCAGCACTCTGGGCATCGGGTACCGCTCCAGCACTCTGGGCATCGGGTACCGCTCCAGCACTCTGGGCATCGGGTACCGCTCCAGCACTCTGGGCATCGGGTACCGCTCCAGCACTCTGGGCATCGGGTACCGCTCCAGCACTCTGGGCATCGGGTACCGCACCAAGATCCTGAGCAACGGGCACCTCTCCAGGACCCTGGGCAACAGGCACCACTCCAAGACCCTGGGCAACGGGCACCACTCTAGGAACCTGGGCATCGGGCACCACTCCAGGGGCTTGCAACTCTGCTTCAACAGGAACCTCAAGAGAGGAGAGAAACATTCTCTTTTGATTCCTGAATCTATAATGGGGCTCCCTTGCCCAAGGACCCCAATTATAGGACAGAGAGCTTTTTAGTGTGGGTTGTGTGACAAGTACCTCTGCCACAGTAGAGACAGGAGTAGGTCTTGCATCCTGACTCAACTTGGCCAGAGGGCAAGACTCGTCACCACACTTTGGCTTGCGCAACTCACAGGTCTGCAGATAGTGACCTAAACCCCCACAATATAGGCATAAGTTTAAGTTTCTGCGACGCAGACGCTCCTCTTCTGAGAGCCTGGGCCGCAGAAAACTTTTAAACCTTTTCTCTTCAATTAAACCAGAGGATTCTCTTGTCACCATACTGTGAACAAGAGTCTCTTTAGAGATAGATGTACTCTCAACGACTTCTGGCAAGATGAGCAAGATTTTAGTCAGAAGGTTTTGCAGTTGCTTTAGGGATTGCTGCAAAACTTCTAGTCGCCCTGGTCTCAAAGCACTGAAAGCAGAGTTCAGGGCTGTGAGAGATGCCAGCAGGGCTTGCATAGTAGACATAGGAGGATTTAAAACTAGACAAGACAAGGCAAGACTAGACAAGGCAAGACTAGACAAGACTAAATTTTTAAACTAGACAAAACAAGACTGGATTCTAAACACCGGATTGGATTCTGCACATTGAATTCTAGACAGGACTGGATTCTAGACTAGACACTGGACTGGGCCAAAAAAGAAAAAAAGTTTTATTTCTTTTTTTGTGGTTGGGCTGGTGATAATGTTAGGTTCCTGGTGCTCAGAACAAGGGAGATGTTATGAAGCGAGTCCAGAACACCAGGACGTAATGCTGGGAAAGGGGAATGGAAAGGGAATAGCCCCTGGTGCCCTATCTCCGTTGTCTCGCCCGTGCTGTCAGTACACTCTTGCGAGACTATGGTTGCTTGAGCCCATGGCAGCCGCGTTTGAAGGGCGGATTACGTCTGCCCAACTTCGATGCCCCCTCAGGTCTTAATGAGAGACAAAGAGTGAACCGAGACAGGGTGATAACAAGGGGCCCTCTGACTAAACAAGGCCAGGGGCTACTAACAAACCTAAAACCAAAGTATGTGCGGCTTGCCGCCAAAGGAAAAGAACAACAAAGGAAATGCTGACCACACGCCGACACAATACTTTTGTGTACCGGCGGTGACAGCATAAGCAGAACCCTCTGCAAAACACCAGTGACAGAAATAATAAGGGAATACAGCGGCCTAGGCCGACGGACGCGGCAGTGCCGCTACTCACGGAACCGGTACGAATACTGGCAAACGGACAGGAACTCCCAATGCTGCTGACACAGACTCTCAGAACTGGAGGACAGGCAGAATCCCAAACGACAGACCGGTGGACACCAAGAAGCCAGAAACTTGACCAGGCGCAGGCAAAGGTACTGGACCTCAGGACAGGAACGCCTCACGGCAGGACACGGGATCAGACATAGGAATCGACACAGGGACTGACACAGGAAGCTCAGGAACTAGCAGGAACCAAGCTCAGAACTCAAGCAGACTGGAAACCCAGAAATATCACCAGCGTCTGTGAATAGCACTGAGCCAGCATATAACAGAGAGGCCTAATTAATAATCTCATGCAGCTGCCCTGTTGCATGACTCCAAACTGACAAGATGCAATTAGCAGCCAGGTGAGGCTGAACACATGGGAACAAGCTGCAATTACACAGACTCACCAGCGGCAGCAACCAAGAGTACTCTTAAACAGAGCAACGGGAAATCCTGGCCTGCGAAACAACTTATAAACATAAAATACCTAACTGACATGCAAAACAGGAATGAGCCACAGCCGTGGCTCATAACACCAAGCTGTGTGAGGTCAGTGTGTGAATGAAAACAAGACACTGATCTCAGAGACTGTCCAATAACTATTGTCCATTTATCAGCTATCGGGAACATTCAGTTATGAGGATGAAAGCAACTGCTCAATAGAAAGACTGCTCTCTAGTCAATTATCTACCAGCTTAGAAAATAATGTCAGCAGGTGGTTGCTGGAGACATATAACTACCACAATCCTATTGTAAATTAAACTATTAAAACTCTCCAGCAACAGGCAAATAACAACTACAGTATTACTCCTGTGATGTAAGCAGTGAACTTGCACTTGTTACTGGGGTATGTGTATGTGTGTGTGGGAAGGGGGGGGGGCGACAACAAGATCTGTGTTAGTGATCAGGGCCATAACTTGGGGCTGTGTGTTCTGCCATCACCCAGGACTCAAGGCCCAGTTGACTTATGTATTTGGCTTTCAGGGTGCAAAGAATGAGCTCTGCAGTCTGGAGAGCCACCCACAAAATGCTCAGTGCATTCTTGGAATGTGCACGTTGCTCAGCTTTCTATTCCCGGCCCCTCTTCTGTAACATCATGATCAGGGCCGTCTTTTCATATGGGCTCAATGGGCTCTTGCCCAAGGGCCCCAGGAGTATAAGGGCTCTAGGCTGATAGCTGGCTGAGGGTCCCCTCTTTCCAGGGGTACCAGATTTTTGAAAATTGGCCCTGGGGAACTGGAGATATCCGACTTGAAAGCCTGTTTATTGCTCTTCCCAGCCAGATATCTCGGGTTCTGTCTGACTTAGAAATTTCCAGAGGGTATACTCCAAAAGCTAATACTCTCCCCTTTTGGAGGACATTGGCAGCTTGTCTCTATTATTCCCAGAACCAGAGATATCAGCCTTCCAGCTGCTGATCCCTGCTCCAGCTCCACATACCTGGTATGCAGTTTTATATTTGCATTGGTGAATTGCTCTGGCTCCTGAGCGCTGATCCCCATGTCCCCAATATCTCCTGAAAGGTGGGGCTCTCTAGTTTTTTTTTACCCTATTCAAAGCTAAGAAATCTAATTTCAGTAACTTGAGATATCTGCAGTCAAGCAAGCTGCTCTCCCACCAGAAAATTATGAATATTAAGCCCACTCCACTATCCACCCTTCCTATACTTATTAAACACTGCTTACCACCCTGGAAGCCATATACCGGGGCCCCTTAATTCAGCCCAATGCCCCCTTCTACAGTTTAGCCCCATCTGTGCAGTAAAGGAGTAATTAGCAGAAATTACTGCTCCAGGTCCTACATGCTGAGAAGAAGATAGAACACCCCCAACCGCCCGCGGGACATCAAAGCTGCCGCTGATAGCACCCCTACCGCTGGAGGATGGGTAGGGGGCCCAGTGCACTGCTGTGCCCAGGGGCCTACACTGCTGTTAAGACGGCCCTGACCATGATGTCAAATGTGCGGATCACTGTCCAGGTCACCACAGATCATCCTTGCCTACTTTTGAAAAAACATTTCAGGGAGAATGTGAAAGTTACACCTATCAGCGCGGACGTATACTGGTACATCTGAGAGGCGTGTCATGAAAATTGCTTACATCCAAATGAAAATGAGCCCCAAAGTTAGTATACTGTATACACATATACTGCAAGTGGCCATGAAAAACCTTATTTAAAATAGTGATGTGTGCCGGACATTTTTCGGGTTTTGAGTTTTGGTTTTGGATTCGGTTCCGCGGCCGTGTTTTGGATTCGGACGCGTTTTGGCAAAACCTCCCTGAAAATTTTTTGTCGGATTCGGGTGTGTTTTGGATTCGGTTTTTTTTTTTTTACAAAAAAACCTCAAAAACAGCTTAAATCATAGAATTTGGGGGTCATTTTGATCCCATAGTATTATTAACCTCAATAACCATAATTTCCACTCATTTTCAGTCTATTCTGAACACCTCACACATCACAATATTATTTTTAGTCCTAAAATTTGCACCGAGGTCGCTGGATGGCTAAGCTAAGCGACCCAAGTGGCCGACACAAACACCTGGCCCATCTAGGAGTGGCATTGCAGTGTCAGGCAGGATGGCACTTCAAAAAAATTGTCCCCAAACAGCACATGATGCAAAGAAAAAAAGAGGCGCACCAAGGTCGCTGTGTGACTAAGCTAAGCGACCCAAGTGGCCGACACAAACACCTGGCCCATCTAGGAGTGGCACTGCAGTGTCAGGCAGGATGGCACTTCAAAAAAATTGTCCCCAAACAGCACATGATGCAAAGAAAAATGAAAGAAAAAAGAGGTGCAAGATGGAATTGTCCTTGGGCCCTCCCACCCACCCTTATGTTGTATAAACAGGACATGCACACTTTAACGGACCCATCATTTCAGCGACAGGGTCTGCCACACGACTGTGACTGAAATGACTGGTTGGTTTGGGCCCCCACCAAAAAAAGAAGCAATCAATCACTCCTTGCACAAACTGGCTCTACAGAGGCACCTCATCATCATCCTCCGATTCCTCACCCCTTTCACTGTGTACATCCCCCTCCTCACAGATTATTAATTCGTCCCCACTGGAATCCACCATCTCAGGTCCCTGTGTACTTTCTGGAGGCAATTGCTGCTGGGGAATGTCTCCACGGAGGAATTGATTATAATTCATTTTGATGAACATCATCTCCACATTTTCTGGAAGTAACCTCGTACGCCGATTGCTGACAAGGTGAGCGGCTGCACTAAACACTCTTTCGGAGTACACCCTGGAGGGAGGGCAACTTAGGTAGAATAAAGCCAGTTTGTGCAAGGGCCTCCAAATTGCCTCTTTTTCCTGCCAGTATACGTACGGACTGTCTGACGTGCCTACTTGGATGCGGTCACTCATATAATCCTCCACCATTCTTTTAATGGTGAGAGAATCATATGCAGTGACAGTAGACGACATGTCAGTAATCGTTGGCAGGTCCTTCAGTCCGGACCAGATGTCAGCACTCGCTCCAAACTGCCCTGCATCACCGCCAGCGGGTAGGCTCAGAATTCTTAGCCTTTTCCTTGCACCCCCAGTTGCGGGAGAATGTGAAGGAGGAGATGTTGACGGGTCACGTTCCGCTTGACTTGACAATTTTCTCACCAGCAGGTCTTTGAACCTCTGCAGACTTGTGTCTGCCGGAAAGAGAGATCCAACGTAGGTTTTAAATCTAGGATCGAGCACGATGGCCAAAATGTAGTGCTCTGATTTCAACAGATTGACCACCCGTGAATCCTGGTTAAGCGAATTAAGGGCTCCATCCACAAGTCCCACATGCCTAGCGGAATCGCTCTGTTTAAGCTCCTCCTTCAATGTCTCCAGCTTCTTCTGCAAAAGCCTGATGAGGGGAATGACCTGACTCAGGCTGGCAGTGTCTGAACTGACTTCACGTGTGGCAAGTTCAAAGGGTTGCAGAACCTTGCACAACGTTGAAATCATTCTCCACTGCGCTTGAGTCAGGTGCATTCCCCCTCCTTTGCCTATATCGTGGGCAGATGTATAGGCTTGAATGGCCTTTTGCTGCTCCTCCATCCTCTGAAGCATATAGAGGGTTGAATTCCACCTCGTTTCCACCTCTTGCTTCAGATGATGGCAGGGCAGGTTCAGGAATGTTTGGTGGTGCTCCAGTCTTCGGTACGCGGTGGCTGAATGCCGAAAGTGGCCCGCAATTCTTCGGGCCACCGACAGCATCTCTTGCACGCCCCTGTCGTTTTTTAAATAATTCTGCACCACCAAATTCAATGTATGTGCAAAACATGGGACGTGCTGGAATTTGCCCAGATGTAATGCACGCACAATATTGGTAGCGTTGTCCGATGTCACAAATCCCCAGGAGAGTCCAATTGGGGTAAGCCATTCTGCGATGATGTTCCTCAGTTTCTGTAAGAGGTTGTCAGCTGTGTGCCTCTTCTGGAAAGTGGTGATACAAAGCGTAGCCTGCCTAGGAACGAGTTGGCGTTTGCGAGATGCTGCTACTGGTGCCGCCGCTGCTGTTCTTGCTGCGGGAGGCAATACATCTACCCAGTGGGCTGTCACAGTCATATAGTCCTGAGTCTGCCCTGCTCCACTTGTCCACATGTCCGTGGTTAAGTGGACATTGGGTACAACTGCATTTTTTAGGACACTGGTGACTCATTTTCTGAGGTCTCTGTACATTTTCGGTATCGCCTGCCTAGAGAAATGGAACCTAGATGGTATTTGGTACCGGGGACACAGTACCTCACTCAAGTCTCTAGTTGCCTCTAAATTAACGGTGGATACCGGAACCACGTTTCTCACCGCCCAGGCTGCCAAGGCCTGAGTTATCCGCTTTGCAGCAGGATGACTGCTGTGATATTTCATCTTCCTCGCAAAGGACTGTTGGACAGTCAATTGCTTACTGGAAGTAGTACAAGTGGTCTTCCGACTTCCCCTCTGGGATGACGATCGACTCCCAGCAGCAACAACAGCAGCGCCAGCAGCATTAGGCGTTACACTCAAGGATGCATCGCAGGGATCCCAGGCAGGAGAGGACTCGTCATACTTGCCAGTGACATGGCCTGCAGGACTATTGGCTTTCCTGTGTAAGGTGGAAATTGACACTGAGGGAGTTGGTGGTGTGGTTTGCAGGAGCTTGGTTACAAGAGGAAGGGATTTAGTGGTCAGTGGACTGCTTCCGCTGTCATCCAAAGTTTTTGAACTTGTCACTGACTTCTGATGAATGCGGTCCAGGTGACGTATAAGGGAGGATGTTCCTAGGTGGTTAACGTCCTTACCCCTACTTATTACAGCTTGACAAAGGCAACACACGGCTTGACACCTGTTGTCCGCATTTGTGTTGAAATAATTCCACACCGAAGAGCTGATTTTTTTTGTATTTTGACCAGGCATGTCAATGGCCATATTTGTCCCACGGACAACAGGTGTCTCCCCGGGTGCCTGACTTAAACAAACCACCTCACCATCAGAATCCTCCTTGTCAATTTCCTCCCCAGCGCCAGTATCACCCATATCCTCATCCTGGTGTACTTCCAACAGTGACATCTTCAATTTGACTATCAGGAACTGGACTGCGGGTGCTCCTTCCAGCACTTGCAGGGGGCGTGCAAATGGTGGAAGGCGCAAGCTCTTCCCGTCCAGTGTTGGGAAGGTCAGGCATCGCAACCGACACAATTGGACTCTCCTTGGGGATTTGTGATTTAGAAGAACGCACAGTTCTTTGCTATGCTTTTGCCAGCTTAAGTCTTTTCATTTTTCTAGCGAGAGGATGAGTGCTTCCATCCTCATGTGAATCTGAACCACTAGCCATGAACATAGGCCAGGGCCTCAGCCGTTCCTTGCCACTCCGTGTCGTAAATGGCATATTGGCAAGTTTACGCTTCTCATCAGACGCTTTAAATTTTGATTTTTGGGTCATTTTACTGATCTTTTGTTTTTTGGATTTTACATGCTCTCTACTATGACATTGGGCATCGGCCTTGGCAGACGACGTTGATGGCATTTCATCGTCTCGGCCATGACTAGTGGCAGCAGCTTCAGCACGAGGTGGAAGTGGATCTTGATCTTTCCCTATTTTAACCTCCACATTTTTGTTCTCCATTTTTTAATGTGTGGAATTATATGCCAGTATCAATAGCAATGGCCTACTACTATATATACTGCGCACAACTGAAATGCACCACAGGTATGGATGGATAGTATACTTGATGACACAGAGGTAGGTAGAGCAGTAGCCTACTGTACCGTAATGCTATATATTATATACTGGTGGTCAGCAAACTGTGCAAAACTGAAATGCACCACAGGTATGGATGGATAGTATACTTGACGACACAGAGGTAGGTACAGCAGTGGCCTACTGTACCGTACTGCTATATATATTATATACTGGTGGTCAGCAAACTGTGCAAAACTGAAATGCACCACAGGTATGGATGGATAGTATACTTGACAACACAGAGGTAGGTACAGCAGTGGCCTACTGTACCGTACTGCTATATATATTATATACTGGTGGTCAGCAAACTGTGCAAAACTGAAATGCACCACAGGTATGGATGGATAGTATACTTGACGACACAGAGGTAGGTACAGCAGTGGCCTACTGCACCGTACTGCTATATATTTTATATACTGGTGGTCAGCAAACTGTGCAAAACTGAAATGCACCACAGGTATGGATGGATAGTATACTTGACGACACAGAGGTAGGTACAGCAGTGGCCTACTGTACCATACTGCTATATATATTATATACTGGTGGTCAGCAAACTGTGCAAAACTGAAATGCACCACAGGTATGGATGGATAGTATACTTTACGACACAGAGGTAGGTACAGCAGTGGCCTACTGTACCGTACTGCTATATATATTATATACTGGTGGTCAGCAAACTGTGCAAAACTGAAATGCACCACAGGTATGGATGGATAGTATACTTGACGACACAGAGGTAGGTACAGCAGTGGCCTACTGTACCGTACTGCTATATATATTATATACTGGTGGTCAGCAAACTGTGCAAAACTGAAATGCACCACAGGTATGGATGGATAGTATACTTGACGACACAGAGGTAGGTACAGCAGTGGCTTACTGTACCGTACTGCTATATATATTAATACTGGTGGTCAGCAAACTGTGCAAAACTGAAATGCACCACAGGTATGGATGGATAGTATACTTGACGACACAGAGGTAGGTACAGCAGTGGCCTACTGTACCGTACTGCTATATATATTATATACTGGTGGTCAGCAAACTGTGCAAACTGAAATGCACCACAGGTATGGATGGATAGTATACTTGACGACACAGAGGTAGGTACAGCAGTGGCATACTGTACTGTACTGCTATATATATTATATACTGGTGGTCAGCAAACTGTGCAAAACTAAAATTCCCCACAGGTATGGATGGATAGTATACTTGACGACACAGAGGTAGGTACAGCAGTGGGCTACTGTACCGTACTGCTATATATATTATATACTGGTGGTCAGCAAACTGTGCAAAACTGAAATGCACCACAGGTATGGATGGATAGTATACTTGACGACACCGAGGTAGGTACAGCAGTGGCTTACTGTACCGTACTGCTATATATATTAATACTGGTGGTCAGCAAACTGTGCAAAACTGAAATGCACCACAGGTATGGATGGATAGTATACTTGACGACACAGAGGTAGGTACAGCAGTGGCCTACTGTACCGTACTGCTATATATATTATATACTGGTGGTCAGCAAACTGTGCAAACTGAAATGCACCACAGGTATGGATGGATAGTATACTTGACGACACAGAGGTAGGTACAGCAGTGGCATACTGTACCGTACTGCTATATATATTATATACTGGTGGTCAGCAAACTGTGCAAAACTAAAATGCACCACAGGTATGGATGGATAGTATACTTGACGACACAGAGGTAGGTACAGCAGTGGCCTACTGTACCGTACTGCTATATATATTATATACTGGTGGTCAGCAAACTGTGCAAAACTGAAATGCACCACAGGTATGGATGGATAGTATACTTGACGACACAGAGGTAGGTACAGCAGTTGCTTACTGTACCGTACTGCTATATCTATTATATACTGGTGGTCAGCAAACTGTGCAAAACTGAAATGCACCACAGGTATGGATGGATAGTATACTTGACGACACAGAGGTAGGTACAGCAGTGGCCTACTGTACCGTACTGCTATATATATTATATACTGGTGGTCAGCAAACTGTGCAAAACTGAAATGCACCACAGGTATGGATGGATAGTATACTTGACGACACAGAGGTAGGTACAGCAGTGGCTTACTGTACCGTACTGCTATATCTATTATATACTGGTGGTCAGCAAACTGTGCAAAACTGAAATGCACCACAGGTATGGATGGATAGTATACTTGACGACACAGAGGTAGGTACAGCAGTGGCCTACTGTACCGTACTGCTATATATATTATATACTGGTGGTCAGCAAACTGTGCAAAACTGAAATGCACCACAGGTATGGATGGATAGTATACTTGACGACACAGAGGTAGGTACAGCAGTGGCCTTCTGTACCGTACTCCTATATATTATATACTGGTGGTCACCAAAATTATGCACTGTACTCCTACTATATACTACAATGCAGCACAGATATGGAGTGTTTTTCAGGCAGACAACGTATACTGGTGGTCACTGGTCAGCAAAACTCTGCACTGTACTCCTCCTATATAATATACTGGTGGTCCCCAGTGCCCACAATAAAGCAGTGTGAGCACAGATATATGCAGCACACTGAGCACAGATATGGAGTCTTTTTCAGGCAGACAATGTATACTGGTGGTCACTGTCAGCAAAACTCTGTACTGTACTCCTCCTATATAATACAGCTGCTCCCCAGTCCCCACAATTAAGCAGTGTGAGCACAGATATATGCAGCACACTGAGCACAGATAAGGAGCGTTTTTTTCAGGCAGAGAACGGATAAAACTGGTGGTCACTGATCAGCAAAACTCTGCACTGTACTCCTCCTACATTATACAGCTGCTCCCCAGTCCTCCCCACAAATAAGCAATAAAGCACAATCAAGTTCAACAATAAACGGAGAGGACGCCAGCCACGTCCTCTCCCTAACATTTCCAATGCATGAGTGAAAATGGCGGCGACGCGCGGCTGCTTATATAGAATCCGAATCTCGCGAGAATCCGACAGCGGGATGATAACGTTCGGGCGCGCTCGGGTTAACCGAGCCATACGGGAGAATCCGAGTATGCCTCGGACCCGTGTAAAATGGGTGAAGTTCGGGGGGGTTCGGTTTCCGAGGAACCGAACCCGCTCATCACTAATTTAAAATGCATGGAGCCATAGGGATCATTGTGCCTTAAAACCAATACAGGGAATTGGCACTGATGATCCCATTTGAATGGATATATCTCTGATTTATTGTTCCCCCCAAGAATGTAACAGCTACATAATGGGGGTAAGGTACAATGAGGGAGATTGCTGGTCTATTTAGGGAGACAGGGAGTTTGCTGCTATTTTAGGGAGTCTCCTGCAGAATGAGGGAGGGTAGGCAGCTATGCCACAGATAGACGTTTTTAGTGTATGTTATTTTGATCTGTTATCATGTCAGTCCATTTATAATAGCACTTTACTCCAGGTCCCACCAGTGTATATTTATTCATGATTTGTTTATTTTAAATACTGTAGTTATTATTGATACTGTTTGTCCACTGTACTGGAGTGTTAATATGACTTATTCCATAAAGAACATTTCTATCCTTACTTGCATAAATGAACAAATATTGTTTTTACTATATTATGTGAATAAAATGATGTTCCAGAATGGGGTGGTTTTAGAGAGGAGAGGACCTGTGTGCGGACTCTGTGCTGGTCGCCTTCATAGGCTCTGGCTTTGTGACAATTCCATCAATTTCTTATAATAACAATGCCTATCAGTGCCTGGTATATTATACCGTCACCAATCAGCGTATGACAGCCACTGAGAGGGCTTACTCTTATATGTAGACTGGTGCAACTCTGCATCAATGAGAAATACTAATTACAAAACTATGCGCTCTCTGATAATTGTTTTATCCTTTTAGTGTTGCTTAGCATTGGGCAGCTCAGTACTGTCTTGTTGAGAGCTGCTATTTGTATTATATATGACCAACTAGTGTTAAGGCCAGGTGGCTAGAAAGTGCCAAAACGTTTTCTTTCTTTTAATTAGAAAACTGCATAATCACCTTTGTCACGCAGTATTTGATTGGGGGCCTAATTCAGACCTGATCGCTAGGGTGTGTTTTTTGCATCCCTACGATCAGGTAGTCGCCGCCTACAGGGTGAGAGGGAAATCGCTGTGCAGGTGTGCGATCGCATGTGCATGAGAGCTGCACAAACAGACTGGGACTTACTCTTCCAGTGCGATGATCGGGGCTGGAACTGACGTCAGAAAAACTCCCTCCAAACGCCTGGTCCCTCCTGCGTTTTTCCGGACATTCCTCTAAAACGGTCAGTTGCCACCCACAAATGGCCTCTTCCAGTCAGTCACCTTGCGATCGTCCGTGAGATCGCTTTTCTCGCACCATGTTGTTGCTGCCCGTCACGGCCCGTCACGCATGCGCATTGCGGTGCATACATATGCGCAGTTCAGACCTGATCGCCCACTGTGTGAAAACGCACAGCAGCGTTCAGGTCTGAATCGTCCCCTTTGTTGCTTTAGGTTAGCAAAGAGATGTGGAAAATTCCAGCTTGACAGAACCTTATAAGATTGGCAAATTGACAGTTTATCCACAGGGTAAATAAACCTTTTCCCCTGTACGGGCATTCAGGGGAAAGTGTAGCTGCTAATGTGGGGGAGTAAATATCTACTACTGCAGCGCACTCTAGAAGATTCAATAAATCATTCAAACATTTTACATTTTCAAATTTTTCTCTGATTCCTCCAATAGACATTACATAAATACATTGGTCATGACCCGCTGCTCATTGTTCTGACAAAAATGACACTTTTAGCGCAATACTAAACTATGGCCCTCATTCCGAGTTGTTCGCTCGCAAGGCGAATGTAGCAGAGTTACACACGCTAAGCCGCCGCCTACTGGGAGTGAATCTAAACATCTTAAATGTGCGACCGATGTATTCGCAATATTGCGATCAAAACCGAGTTAGCAGTTTCTGAGTAACTCCAGACTTACTCTGCCTGTGCGATCAATTCAGTGCTTTTCGGTCCCGGCTGACGTCATAAACACACCCAGCGTTCGCCCAAGCACTCCCACCGTTTCTCCAGACACGCCTGCGTTTTTCCCGGAAACGGTAGCGTTTCCTGCCACACGCCCCTAAAACGCCGTACATCCGCCCAGTAACACCCATTTCCTGTCAATCACAATGCGTTCTCCGGAGCGACGAAAAAGCCGTGAGTAAAATTACTTTCTTCTTAGTAAAGTTACTTGACGCATGCGCAGTGCGAACATTACGCATGCGCACTAAGAGAATTCTCACTGCGATGCGATGAAAAATAACGAGCGAACAACTCGGAATGAGGGCCTATATTACAGAAATTACATTATTACGGCATGTTTCCTACATGTCAGATATTTATAATATTATAATAATTCAAACCCTTTATATGTTTCTTGTTTTGGGATCTAAACTAGCTTCAAATTTTCTCGTTTCCTGAACTATGAAGCAATTTGCCTTAAGGTTCCTAATCACCAAACATAATGGCAGACATAAGGCCTAATTCAGATCTGATTGCTGGGCTGCTAATTTTGGTGTCCTGCAATCAGATAGTCACCGCCTACAGGGGGAGTGTAAATTTGCCGTGCAAGTTTGCGATCGCATGTGTAGCTGAGCTGCAAAAATCCACTTTGTGCAGTCTGTGCGCAACCCAGGACTTACTCCACCAGTGCGATGAGAACAGGCTGATCGGGGCCGGAGCTGATGTCAGACACCCTCCCTGAAAACGCTTGGACATGTCTGCGTTTTTCTGGACACTTCCTGTAAACGCTCAGTTGCCACCCACAAATGGCCTCCTCCTGTCAAGCACCTTGCGAACACCCGTGCGAACGGATTTTTCGCACCGATGGACACACAAGCTGATTAAGGTGTAAAAAATAATTGAAAAAAAAAGTAAAAAAATAACAAAACAATACTTACCAGTCCAGGAAGCTGGTGAGCGCTGCCAGTTGCCGGGACCTCCATATGCTGTGCTGTGACACCTGTGCAGTAAAGTGGCACTGCAAAGTGGCAGCTCACTTTTCATCACTGGGGGTCACAGCGCAGAAGAATGACCCGCTGCCCGGCAGCCTCCTGGAGCAGCGGACACCGACTCCTGGACTGGTAAGTATAAAATCCAGGGAACGGGGGGCTTTTGCGGGGCGGGGGCAGTAGCAACAGGGGCGAACCCGGCGGTAGCGACGGGCGGCGGTGCAAGCACGGCAGGACATCGGGGTAATAGGGGATGAAGCCCCCTGCTTCATCCCCATTACATACAGGTCTCCTCAGCCACCTGCTTCACCCCAATTACATACAGGTCTCCTAAGCCACCTGCTTCACCCCAATTACATGCAGGTCTCCCCATCCACCTTCTTCATCCTAAATAGATACAGGTCTTCCCAGCCACCTGCTTCACTCCAACTACATACAGCTCTAGTCTCCTCATCCACCTGCTTCATCCACAATTACATACCTGTTTCCTAAGCCACCTGCTTCACCTTCTTACATACAGTCCTCCCCAGCCACCAGCTTCATCCACTATTACATATATGCCTCTTCAGCCACCTGCTTCATCCCCTATTACATACATGTTTCCTAAGCCACCTGCTTAACCTCCTTACGTACAGGCCTCCCAGACACCTGCTTCATCCCCTATTACACATATGCCTCCCCAGCCACCTGCTTTATCACCTATTACATGTATGCCTCCCCAGCCACCTACTTCACCTCCTTATACACAGGCTTCTCAAGCCACCTGCTTCATCCCCTATTACATACAGGTCTCCTCAGCCACCTGCTTCACCCCAATTACATACAGGTCTCCTCAGCCACCTGCTTCACGCCAATTACATGCAGGTCTTCCCAGCCACCTGCTTCACTCCAATTACATAAATGTCTCCCCAGCCACCTACTCCATCCCAAATAGTTACAGGTCTTCCCAGACACCTGTTTTGCACTCAATTACAAACAGGATTCCCCAGCTACCTGCTTTACTCCAATTACATAGAGGTCTCCCGAGCCACCTGCTGCACCCCAATTACCTACAGGTCTCCCCAGCCACCTGCTTAACCTCCTAACATACATGTCTCCCCAACCACCTGCTTCACCTCCTTATATACAGGCTTCACTAGCCACCTGCTTTATCCCCTCTTACATACAGACCTCTCCTGCCACCTACTTCACCCCAATTAAATACAGGTCTCCCCAGCCACCTGCTTCACCCCAAATAGATACAGTTCTTCCTAGCCATCTGGTTCGCCCCCAATTACATACAAGGTTCCCCAGCTACCTTTTCCCCCTTATTACATACAGTTCTCCTCAGCCACCCACTTCACCCCAGTTACATACAGGTCTCTTGAGCCACCTGCTTCACCCCAGTTACATACAGGTCTCCAAAGCCACCTGCTTCACTCCAATTACATACAGGTTTCCTGAGCCACCTGCTTCACCCCAGTTACATACAGGTCTCCACAGCCACCTGCTTCACTCCAATTACATACATGTCTCCCCAGCAATCTGCTTCATCCCCAATTACATACAGGTTTCTTCAGCCACCTGCTTTATCCCCAATTACATACAGATCTCCCCAGCCAACTGCTTAATCCCCAATTACATACAGGTCTCCCCAGCCAGTTGTATCACCCCCAATTACACATAGGTGTCCCCAGCACCTGCTTCATCCCCAATTACATACAGGTCTCCTGAGCCACCTGTTTTACCCTCAATTACATACAGGTCTCCTCAGCCACCTGCTTTGCCCTCAATTATATACAGGTCTCCTGAGCCACCTGCCCCCTGTTTCACCCCCAATAGCACACAGGTCTCTCCAGCCATCTTCTTCATCACCTATTACATACATGTCTCCTTAGCCACCTGCTTCACCCCTTTACCTGGAGGTCTCCCCAATCACCTGCATGGGGGTGGTCCTACAGCTCATTGTAGGCCACAGATATCCACACAATGCATACAGGGGATCCGTATACAGCATTACTGAAAATGCACATAGACTAGGTCTTGGTGCTATTGATAAACATGACCACCTTGGTCTTCTTCCGTAGTCCTTTTCGGTCATTTCATATGCTGATGCCCTGGCTGAGCAGGCTAGGATTGAAGGTGGTGTGTCTCTGAACATCAGATCATTACAGCGCACAGTAGTACTATATACTGTACTTCCATCTGGACTCCATGTCCACTCCTACAATGATCCCCAGCAGCAAATCAATGCAGTGAAGGAAATTAAATGAGCCAATAGTAGAACAGATTTATAGCAATTTATTTATTATTTATTTATTAACAGTTTCTTATATAGCGCAGCATATTCCGTTGCGCTTTACAATTAGGACAACAGTAATAGAACAAAACTGGGTAAAAACAGACAGACATAGAGGTAGGAAGGCCCTGCTCGCAAGCTTACAATCTATAGGGAAATAGGCATAGATACACAAGGATAGATGCTAGATACACAATGATCTCACTACTGACTGTAAGCCAATCCACGTCATCTTCACTGATCTCACTGATGGATGAGCAGACTCCAAATACCAGCAGGAGTGCCTAGCAAGTATATGTATAATCATAATTTTCTAACGTCCTAGAGGATGCTGGGGACTCCATAAGGACCATGGGGATAGACGGGCTCCGCAGGAAACATGGGCACTTTAAGAAAGAATTTAGTTCCTGGTGTGCACTGGCTCCTCCCTCTATGCCCCTCCTCCAGACCTCAGTTTGATACTGTGCCCAGAGGAGCTGGGCGCTTTTCAGTGAGCTCTCCTGAGTTTACTGATAGAAAGTATTTTGTTAGGTTTTTTATTTTCAGGGAGCTCTGCTGGCAACAGACACCCTGCATCGTGGGACTGAGGGGAGAGAAGCAGCCCTACTCTCTGAAGCTAGGTCCTGCTTCTTAGGCTACTGGACACCATTAGCTCCAGAGGGATTGGTACGCAGGATCTCACCCTCGCCGTCCGTCCCGGAGCCGCGCCGCCGTCCCCATCGCAGAGCCGGAAGATAGAAGCCGGGTGAGTATGAGAAGAAAAGAAGACTTCAGAGGCGGCAGAAGACTTCATGATCTTCACTGAGGTAACGCACAGCACTGCAGCTGTGCGCCATTGCTCCCACACACCTCATATACTCCGGTCACTGTAAGGGTGCAGGGCGCAGGGGGGGGGGGGGGGCGCCCTGGGCAGCAATATACTGTAAACCTCTTATTTGGCAAAAGGAGCATAT
This sequence comes from Pseudophryne corroboree, assembly GCF_028390025.1. Taxonomy (NCBI): domain Eukaryota; kingdom Metazoa; phylum Chordata; class Amphibia; order Anura; family Myobatrachidae; genus Pseudophryne; species Pseudophryne corroboree. The sequence goes on from NC_086448.1 coordinate 160,950,302, forward strand.
ATACAGCTGGACACTGTATATATGCATGAGCCCCCGCCAATTTTACACTTTTAGCGGGAAAGAAGCCCGCCGTGAAGGGGGCGGGGCTTCTCCCTCAGCACTCACCAGCGCCATGTTTTCTCCACAGCACCGCTGAGAGGAAGCTCCCCAGACTCTCCCCTGCTTATACCACGGTAGAAGAGAGGGTTTTAAAGAAGAGGGGGGGGCACATAATTTGGCACAGATAATAACAGCGCTACTGGGTAAACATTAAATTGCTGTGTTTTTTCCTGGGTCATATAGCGCTGGGGTGTGTGCTGGCATACTCTCTCTCTGTCTCTCCAAAGGGCCTTGTAGGGGAATTATCTTCAGATGAGCATTCCCTGAGTGTGTGGTGTGTCGGTACGTGTGTGTCGACATGTCTGAGGTAAAAGGCTCTCCTAAGGAGGAGATGGAGCAAATGTGTGTGTGAGTGGTGTCTCCGTCGACAACGCCGACACCTGATTGGATATGTGAAATAAAGTGCTGAGGTAAATTTATTGCACAAAAGATTAGAGAACAGACAGTGAATCTACACAGGTCTGTCCCTATGTCGCAGAGACCTTCAGAGTCTCACAATGCTCACTATCCAAAATAATAGACACTGATATCGACACGGAGTCTCACTCCAGTGTCGACTACAATAATGCAAAGTTACAGCCAAAACTGGCAGAAAAGTATTCAATATGTGATTATTGTAATAAAAGATGTTTTGCATATCACTGATGACTCATCTGTCCCTGACACGAGGGTACACATGTTTAAGGGGAAGAAAGTTGAGTTAAATTTCCCTCCTCTCATGAAGAAAAAGAGCGGGAATCTCCAGACAAGTAGCTGCAGCTTCCCAAAAAGAATTCTCAGGGAGTATCCTTTCCCTACTAGGGCCAGGATACGATGGGAATCTTCCCCTAGGGTGGACAAAGCTTTGTCACGTTTACCCAAAAGGTAGCGCTGACTTAACAGCTATCCTCAGGGATCCTGCATATAGCTTGCAGTAAAAGTACTTTGAAGTCCATTTACACACATTCTGGTACACTACTCAGACCGGCGATTGTGTCGGCATGGGTTTATAGCGCTGTAGCAGCATGGACAGATACCTTATCAGCGGAGATTGAAACCCTAGATAAGGATGCCATGGTATTGACCCTAGTATATGTATATATATATAGATTTCCAGCAATGACAGCTCTCAGAGATTTTTTCAACAATGAAAGTGTATTAAAGCAATTTGACGTTTCGGAGCTGCAAGCTCCGTCCTCAGAATACACACCACAATGGTGTGATTGTGGTGTGTATTCTGAGGACGGAGCTTGCAGCTCCGAAACATCAAATTGCTTTAATACACTTTCATTGTTGAAAAAATCTCTGAGTGCTGTCATTGCTGGAAATCTACTTGTGATATGGACATGCACCGGAGGAAGCTGCTTTTATGTTTGTGAGTGCCGGTATTCACTGGATTGATATATATATATATATATATATATATATATATATATAAAAGATGCTGTCTTATATATATATAAAACATGCCCAAAGAGACATTAGTCTACTGGGTTCTAGAGTCAATGCTATGTCGATTTCTGCTAGAAGTGTCCTGTGGAACATGCAATGGACAGGTGATGCCGACTAAAAGAGGCATATGGAAGGTTTACCTTACAAGGCTGAGGAATTGTGTGGAGAAGGGCTCTTGGACCTGGTCTCCACAGCTATAGCTGGTAATTCTGATCTTTTGCCTTACGTTCCCTCACAGCCTAAGAAAGCACGACATTATCAAATGCAGTCCTTTCGGTCGCAGAATAACAAGAAAGTACGAGGAGCGTCCTTTCTTACCAGAGGTAAGGGTACAGGGCACAGCTAGTTCCCAGGAACAGAAGTCCTCCCCGGCCACTACTACATCCAACACATGATGCTGGAGCTCCGCTAAGGGAGTCAGCCCCAGTGGGAGCACGTCTTCGACTCTTCAGCCACATCTGAGTTCACTCACAGGTGGTTCCCGGGGCAATAAAAAATTGTTTCTCAGGGTTACAAGCTGGAATTCAAAAGGTGCCTCCTCGCCGGTTTTTCCTTATCGGACCTACCGGCTTCTCCCCCAGGAAGGGAGATAATATTAAATACAATTCACACATTGTATCTCCATCAGGTGGTGCTCAAGGTTCCCCTCCTGCAACAAGGAAGGCGATATGACTCAACCTTGGCTGTAGTCCCGAAACCGTACGGTTCGGTCAGACCTATTTTTAAAATTAAAATCTCTGAACCTATATGGATATAGGTTCAAATTTAAAGTGGAATCGCCCAGAGCGATCATCGCCAGCCTGGAAGGGGGGGATTTGATGGTGTATCTAAACATAAAGGGTGCATACCTTCATGTTTCCATTTATCCACCCCATCAGGCGTACCTGACAATTGCGGTACAGGATTGTCATTACCAATTTCAGGGTAATTGGCGGAAATAATGGTGCTCCTACGCAAGCAAGGAGTCACAGTTGTCCCATACTTGGACGATCTCCTAATAAGGGCAAGATCAAAAGAGCAGTTGTTGAACAGCGTGTCACTTTCGCTGAAGGTGTCACAGCAACACGGCTGGATTCTCAATTTCCCGAGGTCATAGTTGGTTCCTATAACTCGTCTGCCCTTCTTGGGTATGATTCTGGATACAGACCAGAAATGGGTTTACCTTCAGATAGAGAAGGCCCAGGAACTCATGACTCTAGTCAGGGACCTATTGAAACCAAGACAGGTGTCAGTGCATCACTGCACTCGAGTCCTGGGAAAAACATTCCCTTCAGCAGGTTCCATGCGAGGACTTTCCAATGGGACCTACTGGACAAGTGGTCCGGGTCACATCTACAGATTCATCAGTTGATCACCCTATCCCCCAGGGCCAGGGTATCTCTCCTGTGGTGGCTGCAGAGTGCTCACCTTCTAGAGGGCCGCAGATTCGGCATTCAGGACTAGATCCTGGTGACCACGGATGCGAGCCTCCGAGGCTGGGGAGCAGTCACACAGGGAAGAAATTTCCAAGGTCTTTGGTCAAGTCAAGAGACTTGTCTTCACATCAACATATTTGAACTAAGGGCCATATACAATGCCCTACGTCAAGCGGAGACCTTTCTTCGCGACCAACTCGTTCTGATCCAGTCAGACAACGTCACCGCAGTAGCTCATGTAAACCGCCAAGGCGACACAAGGAGCAGAGTGGCGATGGCAAAAGCCACCAGAATTCTTCGCTGTGCGCAGAATCATGTAAGAGCACTGTCAACAGTGTTCATTCCGGAAGTGAACAACTGGGAAGCAGACTTCCTCACCAGACATACGTCCTGGAGAGTGGTGACTTCATCAGGAAGTCTTCGCACAGATTGCAGTTCGGTGGGGACTGCCACAGATAGACAGGATGGCATCCCGCCTCAACAAAAAGCTGCAGAGTTATTGCGCCTGGTCAAGAGACCCTCAGGCAGTAGCGGTAGACGCCCTAGTGACACCGTGGGTGTTCCAGTCAGTCTATGTATTTCCTCCTCTTCCTCTCATACCCAAGGGTTGAGAATAATAAGAAAATGGAGGAGTGAGAACAATCCTCATTGTTCCAGATTGGCCACGAAGGATCTGGTATCCGACCTGCAGGAAATGCTTACAGAAAATCTGTGGCCTCTTCCTCTAAGGCAGGACCTGTTGCAACAGGGCCCATGTCTGTTCCAAGACTTACCGCGGCTGCGTTTGACGGCATGGCGGTTGAACGCCGGATCCTAGCGGAAAAAGGCATTCTGCATGAGGTCATTCCTACGCTGATAAAGGCTAGGAAGGACGTGACATCTTAACATTATCACCGTATATGGCGAAAATATGTTTCTTGGTGTGAGGCCAGGAATGCTCCTACGGAAGAATTCCATCTGGGCCGTTTCCTTCACTTCCTACAAACTGGAGGGAATTTGGGCCTAAAACTTAGGCTCCATTAAGGTTCAGATTTCGTCGCTATCCATTTTCTTTCAAAAAGAGTTGGCTTCTCTACCAGAAGTTCAGACGTTTGTAAAAGGAGTGCTGCGTATTCAGCCTCCTTTTGTGCCTCCGGTGGCACCTTGGGATCTTAACGTGGTGTTAAGTTTCCTAAAGTCACACTGGTTTGAACCACTTAAAACGGCGGAGTTAAAATATCTCACGTGGAAGGTGGTCATGTTATTAGCCTTGGCTTCGGCTAGACGTGTGTCAGAAAGAATTAGCGGCTTTGTCACATAAAAGCCCCTATCTGGTTTTCCATATGGATAGAGCAGAATTGCGGACCCGAAAGTGATATCATCTTTTCATATGAACCAACCTATTGTGGTGCCTGTGGCTACACGTGACTTGGAGGATTCCGAGTTACTTGATGTGGTCAGGGCTTTCAAAATTTACGTGGCCAGAACGGTTAGAGTCAGGAAAACTAAAGCGCTGTTTGTCCTGTATGCATCCAACAAGATTGGTGCCCCTGCTTCAAAGCAAACTATTGCTCTGTGGATTTGTAACACGATTCAGCAAGCGCATTCTACGGCTGGATTGCCGTTACCAAAATCGGTCAAGGCCCATTCCACTAGGAAGGTGGGCTCTTCTTGGGCGGCTGCCCGGGGGGTCTCGGCACTACAGCTTTGTCGAGCTGCTACTTGGTCGGGTTCAAACACTTTTGCAAAATTCTATAGGTTTGATACCCTGGCTGAGGAGGACCTCATGTTTGCTCAATCGGTGCTGCAGAGTCATCCGCACTCTCCCGCCCGTTTGGGAGCTTTGGTATAATCCCCATGGTCCTTACGGAGTCCCCAGCATCCTCTAGTACATTAGAGAAAATAAGATTTTACTTACCGGTAAATCTATTTCTCGTAGTCCGTAGAGGATGCTGGGCGTCCGTCCCAAGTGCGGACTTCTTCTGCAATACTTGTATATAGTTATTGCTTCAATAAGGGTTACGTTATAGTTTTATCGGTCTTGCACTGATGATATGTTGTTTTCATACTGTTAACTGGGTAGGTATCACAAGTTATACTGTGTGATTGGTGTGGCTGGTATGAATCTTGCCCTTGGATTAACAAAATCCTTTCCTTGTACTGTCCATCTCCTCTGGGCACAGTTTCTCTAACTGAGGTCTGGAGGAGGGGCATAGAGGGAGGAGCCAGTGCACACCAGGAACTAAATTCTTTCTTAAAGTGCCCATGTCTCCTGCGGAGCCCGTCTATCCCCATGGTCCTTACGGAGTCCCCAGCATCCTCTACGGACTACGAGAAATAGATTTACCGGTAAGTAAAATCTTATTATTCTGACGTCTGTACAGATATTAATTGCAGAAATGATAATGGACAAAGCCACTGCCATGTATTATGCTGCACATAATCCTTACATTTCTTTATAGACATATATTGTTTATCTTTCTATTTAGGTAATACAATTAGAAATTATGTGAATCTAAAGAAATGACAATTTTTTTCTTCCAATAATGAATACAAGGTCAGGAGTCATATACAGTATTTTCAGCCTATTTTTCTTAGAAATTACTAAATTAAATAAAAAAAAATGATTTATTGGAGGTGGTTTTAATGATAATGCATGTTACCAAGAAGATATCTAGTATGTTACCAAGAAATAGAATATGCAAAATAAGTGCTATTTCAATATATAGACAGAGAGGAGAGGCAGTTGTCTATCAAGGAGTCTTGGAGTTGAAAATACATTTTTATCATATATTCTTCTTCTTCGTATTATTATTATTTCGTTTTATTTTTTATAATTTTTTTATAGCATTAAATACCGGTAGGTTACATTCTTGCATAACTTGTGCAAATTCTGCAAACTTATAGTACCTACACTCCCAGAATGTTCAGAAGCTGAAGGCATGAAGAGTACACACACACACACACACACATACACACACACACACGCACACACACACACACACACACACACACACACACACACACACACACACACACACTCTGCAATGCTAGGAAGGGGCGTTTTAGATATAAGAAGATATGAAGGTCTACTGTACATGAAAACATAGCAAATGGTTATGGTAAATGCCAAACTCACCAGTTACTTTTGGGACTGTTGTCACTCTGATCAAGGGCACAGCGCTCACCATGATAATGTTAGACTGTGGCATGACTGTGTGTGGCTTATGTATTTGGCTTTCAGGGTGCAAAGAATGAGCTCTGCAGTCTGGAGAGCCACCCACAAAATGCTCAGTGCGTTCTTGGAATGTGCACGTTGCTCAGCTTCCTATTCCCGGCCCCTCTTCTGTAACATCATGATGTCAAATGTGCGGATCACAGTCCAGGTCACCGCAGATAGATGTTTTTAGTGTATGTTATTTTGATCTGTTATCATGCCTATCAGTGCTTGGTATATTATACTGTCACCAATCAGCGTATGACAGCCACTGAGAGGGCTTACTCTTATATATATGGTGCAACTCTGCATCAATGAGAAATACTAATTACAAAACTATGCGCTCTCTGATAATTGTTTTATCCTTTTAGTGTTGCTTAGCATTGGGCAGCTCAGTACTGTCTAGTTGAGAGCTGCTATTTGTATTATATATGACCAACTGTTAAGGCCAGGTGGCTAGAAAGTGCCAATACTTTTTCTTCCTTTTAATTAGAAAACTGCATATTCACCTTTGTCACGCAGTATTTGATTGGGTGCCTAATTCAGACCTGATCGCTAGGGTGCGTTTTTTGCATCCCTACGATCAGGTAGTCGCCGCCTACAGGGGGAGCGGGAAATCGTTGTCCAGGTGTGCGATCATATGTGCAGGAGAGCTGCACAAACAGACTGGGACTTACTCTTCCAGTACGATGATCGGGGCTGGAGCTGATGTCAGAAACACTCCCTCCAAACGCCTGGTCCCTCCTGCGTTTTTCCGGACATTCCTCTAAAATGGTCAATTGCCACCCACAAATGGCCTCTTCCTGTCAGTCACCTTGCGATCGTCCGTGCGATCACTTTTCTCGCACTATGTCGTCGCTGCCCATCAGGGCTCGTTGCGTCTGCGCATTGCGGTGCATACGTATGCGCAGTTCAGACCTGATCGCCCGCTGTGCAAAACACACAGCCGCGATCAGGTCTGAAGCGGCTCCTTTGTTGCTTGAGGTTAGCAAAGCGATGTGGACAATTCCAGCTTGACGGAACCTTATAAGATTGGCAAATTGACAATTTATCCACAGGGTAAATAAACCTTTTCCCCTGTACGGGCATTCAAGGAAAAGTGTAGCTGCTAATGTGGGGGAGTAAATATCTACTACTGCAGCGCACTCTAGAAGATTCAATAAATCGTTCAAACATTTTACATTTTCTAATTTTTCTCTGATTCCTCCAATAGACATTATATAAATACATTGGTCATGACCCGCTGCTCATTGTTCTGACAAAAATGACACTTTTAGCGCAATACTAAACTATATTACAGAAATTACATTATTACGGCATGTTTCCTACATGTCAGATGTTTATAATATTATAAAATAATTCAAACCCTTTATATGTTTCTTGTTTTGGGATCTAAACTAGCTTCAAATGCTCTTGTTTCCTGAGCTATGAAGCAATTTGCCTTAAGGATCCTAACCACCAACCATAATGGGCATGCCCTGGCAGACATAAGGCCTAATTCAGATCTGATTGCTGGGCTGCTAATTTTGGTGTCCTGCAATCAGATAGTCACCGCCTACAGGGGGAGTGTAAATTCGCCGTGCAAGTTTGCGATCGCATGTGTAGCTGAGCTGCAAAAATCCACTTTGTGCAGTCTGTGCGCAACCCAGGACTTACTCCACCAGTGCAATGAGAACAGGCTGATCGGAGCCGGAGCTGATATCAGACACCCTCCCTAAAAACGCTTGGACATGCCTTCGTTTTTCTGGACACTTCCTGTAAACGCTCAGTTACCACCCACAAATGGCCTCCTCCTGTCAAGCACCTTGCGAACGCCCGTGCAAAGTGATTTTTCGCACCGATGGACACACAAGCTGATTAAGGTGTAAAAAATAATTGGAAAAAAAAGTTAAAAAAACAAAACAATACTTACCAGTCCAGGGAGCCGGTGAGCACTGCCAGTTGCCGTGACCTCCATATGCTGTGCTGTGACCCCGGTGCAGTAAAGTGACACTGCAAAGTGACAGCTCACTTTACAGCACTGGGGTTCACAGCGCAGAAGAAGGACCCGGTGCCCGGCAGCCTCCTGGAGCAGCGGACACCGACTCCTGGACTGGTAAGTATAAATCCAGGGAAGGGAGGGCTTTTGCGGGGCGGGGGTAGTAGCGTCAGGGGGGAACCCGGCGGTAGCGACGGGCGGTGGTGTAAACGCCGCAGGACATCAGGGTAACAGGGGATGAAGCCACCTGCTTCATCCTCCATTACATACAGATCTCCTCAGCCACCTGCTTCACCCCAATTACATACAGGTCTTCTAAGCCACCTGCTTCCCCCAATTACATATAGGTCTCCCCAGCGACCCTCTTCATCCTAAATAGATACAGGTCTTCCCAGCCACCTGCTTCACTCCAACTACATACAGCTCTCCTCAGCCACCTGCTTCATCCACAATTACATACCTGTTTCCTAAGCCACCTGCTTCACCTTCTTACATACAGTCCTCCCCAGCCACCTGCTTCATCCACTATTACATATATGCCTCCCCAGCCACCTGCTTCATCCCCTACTACATACATGTTTCCTAAGCCACCTGCTTAACCTCCTTACGTACAGGCCTCCCAGACACCTGCTTCATCCCCTATTACACATATGCCTCCCCCGCCACCTGTACAGGCATCCCAAGCCACCTGCTTTATCACCTATTAGATATATGCCTCCCCAGCCACCTACTTCACCTCCTTATACACAGGCTTCTCAAGCTACCTGCTTCATCCCCTATTACATAGAGGTCTCCTCAGCCACCTGCTTCACCCCAATTACATACAGGTCTCCTGAGCCACCTGTTTTACTCTCTATTACATACAGGTCTCCTCAGCCACCTGCTTTGCCCTCAATTACATACAGGTCTCCTGAGCCACCACCTTTACCCTCAATTACATACAGGTCCTCCCAGCCACCTGTTTCAACCCAATTTTTTCCAATTCCACACACATCACACATCTCACCTGCCCCCTGTTTCACCCCCAATGACATACAGGTCTCTCCAGTCATCTCCTTCATCCCCTATTGCATACATGTCTCCTAAGCCACCTGCTTCACCACTTTACCTGGAGGTCTCCCCAATTACCTGCATGGGGGTGGTCCTACAGCTCATTGTAGGCCACTGCTATCCACACAATGCATACAGGGGATCCGTATACAGCGTTACTGAAAATGCACATAGACTAGGTCTTGGTGCTATTGATAAACATGACCACCTTGGTCTTCTTCAGTAGTACTTCTCTGTCATTTCATGTGCTGATGCCCTGGCTGAGCAGGCTAGGATTGACGGTGGTGGGTCTCTGAACATCAGATCATTACAGCGCATTACAGTACATCCATCTGGACTCCATGTTCACTCCTACAATGATCCTCAGCAGCAAATCAATGCAGTGAAGGAAATTCAATGAGCCAATAGTAGAACAGATTTATAGCAATGAGCTCATTACTGACTGTAAGCCAATCCACGTCATCTTCACTGATCTCACTGATGGATGAGCAGACTCCAAATACCAGCAGGAGTGCCTAGCAAGTATACGTATAATCATAATATTCTGATGTCTGTACAGATATTAATTGCAGAAATGATAATGGACAAAGCCATTGCCATGTATTATGCTGCACATAATCCTTACGTTTCTATATAAACATATATTGTTTATCTTTCTATTTAGGTAATACAATTAGAAATTATGTGAATGTAAAGAAATTACAATTTTTCTTTCTTCCAATAATGAATACAAGGTCAGGAGTCATATACAGTTTTTTCAGCCTATTTTTCTTAGAAATTACTAAATTAAATAAAAAATGATTTATTGGAGGTGGTTTTAATGATAATGCATGTTACCAAGAAGATATCCAGTATGTTACCAAGAAATAGAATATGAAAAATAAGTGCTATTTCAATATATAGACAGAGAGGAGAGGCAGTTGTCTATCAAGGATGCTTGGAGTTGAAAATATATTTTTATCATATATTCTTCTTCTTCTTCTTCTTCTTCTTCTTCTTCTTCTTCTTCTTCTTCTTCTTCTTCTTTTATTTTTTATAATTTTTTATGGCATTAAATAGGTTACATTCTTGCATAACTTGTGCAAATTCTGCAAACTTATAGTACCTACACTCCCAGAATGTTCAGAAGCTGAAGGCATGAAGAGTACACACACACACACACACACTCTGCAATGCTAGGAAGGGAGTGACGGCTTAGATATAAGAAGATATGAAGGTCTACTTTACATGAAAACGTAGCAAAGGATTATAGTAAACGCCAAACTCACCAGTTTCTTTTGGGACTGTTGCCACTCTGATCAAGGGCACAGCGCTCACCGTGATAATGTTAGACTGTGGCATGATTGTGTGTGGGGCATAAAATGGTGTCTGGGTCTATGACTGTGTGTGGCATAATATGTAATGGGCATTATAGTGTTTGCTATAACGGATCATGGTTGTTACGGTGTGTAGCATAATGTGTAATAGGCATTACGGTGTATGGTATATTGCGTAATGGGCATTACGGTGTGTCGCATATTGCATAATGGGAATTATGGTGTGTGTCGTAATGTGCAATGTCCATTATGGTGTGTGGCATATTGCGTAATGGGCATTTCAGTGTGTGGTATTTTGCATAATGGGCATTACGGTGTGTCGCATATTGTGTAATGGGCATTACGGTGTGTGGCATAATATGTAATAGGCATTATAGTATGTGGCATAATGTGTAATGGGCATTATGGTGTGTGGCATAATGTGTAATGGGCATTACTATAAGGACGTAAAATGACAAATAATGTACGGGGCATGAATCTGATTTTTTTTTCTTGTGGTAGGCAATGTCTGGACGCATTGGTTGCAAATCTGAGGTATAATGTAGTCTTTTACTGCAAGGCCATGCCTCTTGCAGCACACCTCTTTTTGGGCCAAATTTCTTTATTGCAAATATGCCCTCCTCCCCACTGTAGCTCCTCCCACATTACCCACAGCTATGCCCACCCATGGGAGTTCCTGAACCTATTTTTACACAAAAATAGCACTGGTCACGCCAAACAGCCTCTCTTGGCACACCAGGTCGTGTGAGAATCTTCTAACGTCAGGTGTCTTTTTTGCTTCTTTTCTGCCGGAAATACAACTCAGTCGCATCGCAATGTGACTACGGCACACAAGAAGACTGTGCTGACTAATTTGATATATATGACACTTGTATATCTGTATGCGACTGAGTTTCTAAATCTGCATGCAAAGTGTCACAATGTACTATAGCAAGCAACCACAGCTTTTTTCCAATACAAGTTCTGTTCTGTTCTATATACAGACTCAGTCACAACCACATATACATATATCAAATTAATCAGCACAGTCTCCTTGTGCATCATAGACTTTGCATTCCGCCAAAGTGCAGAGGACCTGGCGGCTCACTCACGCCAGGCATCCCGCGCTGCATGGCGTACTGAGGCTAGATGTATGAGGACGCATCTGTACACTCTGTTACCGCTTACAACCTGATTAACCACCTAACAGACAATGCTTTTTCCAAAAACAGCTCAGAAATCGTCAGTTTATTTTTATGTAATAAAGTATTTTTAATAATATAGAAAAAAACATTTTTTTTTAAAGCATACCTAGGGGGTGTGCTGCACTCTCCCCACCCCATCCCCAGTGGCGCACGCAGAGGGAGTTTCCGAGTACCCAGAAACCCCCCCAGATGGACCAGGATTTTTTTTTGGGTACCACAGAGGCAGATGGCGGAGGGGAGCTGCAGGCACTCAGCAGCAGCGGGTAATCCACTCGGAAGCTGTGGGAGCCAGGGGCACGCAGCTGGAGCTTCGGTATCTTGACAATAGCGGAAGTGGTGGGAGCTGCGGGACCACGGCGGGTGAGGCAGGCAGTGGCTGGAGTCAGGGCCACGGTGGCAGCGGCGGGTGAGTCAGGCACAGGCAGTGGCGAGGGCTGCGGGAGTTAGGACCACGGCGGCATCGGCGGGTGAGTCAGGCACCGGCAGTGGCTGGGCCCGGGGGCTGCGGGAGTTAGGACCACGGCGGCAGTGGCGGGTGAGGCAGGCACCTGCAGCAGCGTATGAGAGGCAGGTGCCTGTGTGACTGTGTACTGTACATCTACTTTTGTACATGTGTGTACAGTATGTATGTATATATATATATATATATATATATTAGAGATGAGCGGGTTCGGTTTTACTCGGTTTTACTCGGTTCTCAAAACGGCATCTAATTGGCTCACGGATGTCACGTGTTTTGGATAGCCAATAAGGGTCGGTTTTGAGAACCGAGTAAAACCGAGTAAAACCGAATCCGCTCATCTCTAATATATATACATGATAGATAGATATATTTAAGTAGGCTGTATTAAGCCCTGGGAGTGCTGGCAGATATGTTATACATGTAAATAAGTGCATATATATATATATATAAAATTATACATGGCTACGTGTGTGTGTGTGTGTGTGTGTGTGTGTGTGTGTATATGTATGTGTGCGTATATATATATATATATATATATATATATATATATATATATACATACATATATACACATACACACACACCGAGCGTGTTGGAGCGGCACTCCCATTATATTCACAACAGTGTCGGTGCCTTCCTATGTACCCTGGCAGGTCCAATATAGCATGTAGTCGGTGGCACTTGAATGAATCACCATCAAGGCAGAGGTATAAGCAACATTTCAGAGAATTTAATTCACTCCATCATCAGGCAAAGTACAAAACCACATTAACATACCTTATAAAGTCTCCCCACCGCGTGCATTACCTCCAGCGTACGGTCCCGGTGTGTAAACGCCCACAGATGACGAAAGCACCCGTCGCCGCATCCCCATAGCAACAAGAAAAAACAATCCCATAGATGACGCCAGTACACAGATCTTTTATATGGGATTGTTTTTTCTTGGGGAGACTTTATAAGGTATGTTAATGTGGTTTTGTACTTTGCCTGATGACGGAGTGAATAAAATTCTCTGAAATGTTGCTTATACCGCAGCCTTGATGGTGATTCATTCGAGTGCCGCCGACTACATGCTATAGATGTAGAGTGCACATTCTGTATCTGGAAACCCCTATTTAGAAATCCTGCGTTTGCCCCTGATCCCTGTGTCCATAGGCCCACATTGTAAATATACGTTAATGGATCTTTTTCAACTTGGACTGAAGTGCTAAGTGGTGTGCCGCAAGGCTCAGTATTAGGACCGCTATTGTTCAATATTTTCATTAACGACCTAACAAAAGGGATAGAGAGCTTGGTGTCAATTTTTGCAGATGATACCAAATTGTGTAAGGCTATAAATACAGAGGAGGATGCCGAGTCTCTTCAGAACGACTCAGTTAAATTAGAAGCATGGGCAGCCAAATGGAGAATGCGCTTCAACACAGACAAGTGTAAGGTAATGCACTGTGGTAACGAGAACAAAAATTACACCTACCTACTAAATGGGGTAAAATTAGGGGATTCTGTACTGGAAAAGGACTTAGGTGTCCTCATAGATAGCAAGCTAAGCAGTAGTACCCAAAGTAGGACTGCAGCAAAGAAGGCTAATAAGATATTAGCATGCATAAAACGGGGTATTGATGCTAGGGACGAGAGTATTATACTCCCGTTATATAAATCACTAGTGAGGCCACACCTTGAATACTGTGTACAATTCTGGGCATCGTACTACAAAAAGGATATCCTGGAGCTTGAAAAGGTACAGAGGAGGGCGACCAAACTAATTAAGGGCATGGAGACGATGGAATACAAGGAAAGGCTTGAAAGACTAGGCATGTTTACATTGGAAAAGCGGAGACTAAGAGGGGATATGATCAACATCTACAAATATAAGGGGACAATACACAGAGCTTGCGCGGGACCTGTTTTTGGTTAGATCAACACAGAGGACTCGTGGACACTCGCTCAGGTTAGAGGAGAGGAGATTCCGCACAATACGGCGTAAAGGCTTTTTCACGGTAAGGACAATACGTGTTTGGAATTCCCTGCCCGAGGGAGTTGTAATGGCGGAATCTGTCAACACCTTTAAGAATGGGTTAGATAAATTCCTAATGGATAAGGATATCCAGGGGTATGTGCATGGTCATGCATTATAGTTACTATAAATAGGGATAAAATGCAACGGCTGACAGCAGCATCAGTCAGAAATTTTAGTCAAATCATCATGCATAGGAGACCACAAATAGGTTGAACTCGATGGACAATTGTCTTTTTTCAACCTCAGATACTATGTTACTATGTTACTTCCTACCCCCATCAAAAATAGCCCCCCTCCCAGTTGAAAAAGAACCCCGGCAGTAACAAGCCCCAATGGCAGAGCCTCCACCCCGCACATTGTCGGTGGGCTCCCACTGTTTACTGCCCTCTCCTCCCCATTTGTCAATGTACATGTCATTTATTATTTTAATATATCCACACACACCTCATTAGTCAAGAAAACGAGGGTAGCGGGGTGCAGGCAGTTCCAGGATACTTGCCCACTCTCCTGGGGGGCCAGGAGTGTCACACAATTTTTAGGAGCCTCCCGGCAGTTCCGGGAGAGTATGCCGCTAGTGTGCCATTTGAACAGCATTCTGGGAGTGCGATTTTGGGAGTGATGTTGGTGGTCACAGACTATAATATTACTCCCGGGGGTCCACAGCAGTTGTGCACTTGTACAGAACGGAATTCCTCCATAACAGACAGGGGAAGCAGTGGAGAGTGCGGGATGTATGGGATATGACCTGGTCAGGTAATGCACTCCTGGCTGCAGTCGTATCCCATATGTTTACGCCAAGCAAGTGTTTAAGGATAAACTGTCTTGCCTAAACTCCATTTCACATTTCGCTGGCCTATTGTTCTATACCAATAGGACATATCAACAGACAAAGGGGTTTTCTACCTACATATAGTGATAACGTATTTGTTACTACCTGCAACATTTGTACTCCACACTCAACTCTTCACTGTGTCATACCTTCCCTCCCTGTACATTGCCATATCATCACCCTATCTCTTTATCATGTCATACCTCTGTACCGTGTTATGCCTTTCAGAGTGCTATGCACAACCACTCACCATCTGTAACAAAAGCCTCTTTCCACCACACACAAAGTTCCCCATATAGATAGAAGAAAGTGAAAACAAAAAAGAAAAAGAAAATAACAACATACAAACCCAACACTGAGCACTATTTTATATTGTTCCACCAATTTTTTTCTTTTAACAGATTTTTTTTCGGAGCCAGAAAAGAGCATTGGGAGCTATCAGAAACTCCACTAAATCTTCCCTACAGTTTTTTCCTGGAATTGTTTCAATGTAAACTAAATAATAGCAATGTCTTGGCAAAGCCATAATAAGAGGAAGAAAGGTGCATGTGACGGACCCAGCTTTTCCAGCAGGATCCCCAGACCAGACATTCCCATTAGTACTGGCAAAGCCATGGTCGGAGCAGCTGGATGACAGGGGAGCCAGTGTGACTGCTAACATTCCTCACCTCAAGGAGCGCATGTGCATCAGGGGGCATGTGAGAAGGGTCTTCAGGCTGTGGGGCCCATTTATGCTGCTACTGCTCCCCTTCTCTTGCCCACCAGCTATGTACACAGATTGAACATTTACATTAATGAAGAGTAGGTGCTGAGGAAGATCCTTGAGTTGAGCTGGGGCTTGGGTATGTGGAGACAATACATTTGAAAACAATGTTACTATGCTAGGCTATACAACCACTAACCACTGACGGATTTAATATGTCCCGTTATTTAATTTGAGAAACCAAATAATTGACATAAGTAAAGAGGTGGTTTAAACCTCTAGCACAGGCCTGGCCAACCTGTGGCTCTCCAGCTGTTGTAAAACTACAAGTCCCATCATGCCTTGCCACAGTTTTGCTACTAGGGAATGCTGAAACTGTGGCAGGGCATGCTGGGATTTGAAGTTTCACAACATCTGGAGAGCCACAGGTTGGCCAGGCCTGCTCTAGCATGTGGACTGGCGTGGGTGCTGATCACTGGTTTAGTAACCTATAGCAGTGCAGGGGCGTGGTTTTGGTGGTTGTTTATTTAAGGGGCTGGAGATTTACAGTAGGCCAAAGCCACTTTGTTTCCAGGCTTCCCACCCTCCCTTCCCTGAATTTTGTTGGGGTGTTGTGTGTTGACTTTCTGCGGCGGGGAAGAATGGCAGGTCACCAGTCTAGGTGCCATTGTTCAGTTGTGGTGCGCTCCCTTTGCTGACTGGTAGTTGACTGTACAATCCTAACGGGTGGCTAGTCAAGGTAGAAGATGAGTGGATACCTTTTGTTCTAGGGGTTTTATAGTTGTGTTTGTGCACTCTGAGTGATATCTGCCTGCAATACCTGTCATTGGTTGTGTTGGGCATTGCAGATTGGTTGATTTTTTATTATTTTCTTTGCCAGCATACATCCTAAATTTAATAATCATATTGCATACAATACATAAGTTAACTAACAATTTATCTGCCGAAATCTACGTCCTAGTGTCTTTACTTTAGAATTTAAGGTAAAGTGATTTACACCCATGACAGACCTCATCCAATAGAAGGTTATACTGTTCCTGTATGCGTTTGTTTGTAACGTATCATAGATCTAAATCTTCCCGGAAGTTTTCAACCACGTGTGCATTATTATTTTTGACAGTAAAGGTTTTTTTTTAGCTATACAGAGATCATCGAAGAATGTCAATGTCTTCATTATGTCCTTGTGCATGATCCTGACAATATGAATTTAACTCCTACGATTTCAATGGTATTTCCTTGGACAATATGATATGGCAATTAAAAAAAAACTAAATTTTTTATAAATAATATTATTACACTGTTGTTCCTGCTCCTTCTGTATATATCATCACAGTCAGATGTGACTAAATTGACAGCATCCATCCTCCTTCATGTACCAGTCACTGTGACGAGGTGTGGGGGGGTCATCCATCTCCTAATGTTCCTCCAGCACCTAAATTAGCAATGTTGTGTTATATTGGACATTGCATTAGTAAAATTGTTCATCTTATTAATGCTGTTGTCAGCCTTCCTTACTGCTGTCCTTACTCGAAACTTAGGGGATAATTCAGACCTGATAGCAGGGCTGCTAAATTTGTTGTGCTGCGTTCAGATACAGGTAGTCACCGCCCAAGGGGAGTGTATATACTTGCCGTGCAAGTGTGCGATTGCATGTGTACGCCTAGCTGCAAAAAATCCCGCAGTCAGTGGACAGCTGCAAATCCGTTTGCACCTCACTCACCATCAAATTATTTTTCCACTGTGCGCAGTCTGTGCACAGCCCAGGACTTACTCCTTCAGTGCGATGAGAACAGACTGATCGGGTCCAGAGCTGGCGTTACACACCCTCCTTGAAAACGCTTGGGAACGACTGTGTTTTCCCTGACACTCCCAGAAAACGGTCAGTTACCACCCACAAATGGCCTCTTCCTGTCAATCAGCATGCCAATGGCTGTGCGAGTGAAATTTTCGCACCAGCCTGTCGCTGTCCAGCAATGCCTGTTGTTGTTTGCAGACACGCGTGCGCATTACAGTGCATACGCATGCGCGGTCTATCGATGATCGCCTGCAGAATCACCCCTTTAGAGCACGACCTCGGTAGTGATAATAAAGATGACCTGGCTAAACGCTTGCTGAGCACTTTGGGGGTCATTCCGAGTTGATCGCTCGCTGCCAATTTTCGCAGCGCACCGATCAGGTAAAAAAACGGCAAAACTGCGCATGTGTGTGCACCGCAATGCGCAGACGCGTCATACGGGTACAAAGAGGATCAGTGCTTGGCGATGGATTTAACGAAGAATCCATTCGTACAGCCGATCGCAAGGAGATTGACAGAAAGAGGGCATTTATGGGTGTCAACTGACCGTTTTCTGGGAGTGTTTGGGAAAACGCAGGCGTGTCCAGGCGTTTGCAGGACGGGTGTCTGACGTCAATTCCGGCACCAAAAAGACTGAAGTGATCGCAAGGGCTGAGTAAGTCCAGAGCTACTCTGAAACAGCACAAAATGTTTTTGCAGCGCTCGGCTGCAAAGGCATTCGCACACTTGCAAAGCGAAAATACACTCCCCCGTGGGCGGCGACTATGCGTTTGCACGTCTGCTAAAAGCATCTAGCGAGCAATCAACTCGGAATGACCCCTCTTTGGCAAGCATCAAGAGAACATTTCTATAGAACTGCATTGTACTGATAGCACGCAAAGAATGCCTATAAGTGCTGAATGCAACATTAAGATTAACTCACGGTGAAAGTGTGGCTGAAAAATAAATAAGGATATGAGGATATTGTCAGTCTCAAATCATATTCAAAGAGTCTTGTCAATATTCAGCCATGAAGTGACTCTGTGGTGTCAGTAGCTGTATTTATAAGCAGTGATCTCATTAATGTCCACAAAATGGCCACTTCGTTGTGTCTGAGTTTTAGGTGCATTTAAATCTTATAGATGATACAAGTTGCCCATTCTGACACCTCATTACAATAGGCAAATCTTATGTATACTCATATACATAAGTAGTTATGTATATGAGTATATATCAGTTTATTTTTACAGAAACATTTTGGGGTTTTTTAATAAATGCAAGTATTGAGCGCTTCATTTATTATTGTATTGTGTTTTCATTGCCTTAGTTGTCAAATACATCACATTAAAAATCATTAATCATTTTGTTTACCTTCACCGAAATGTCAACCTTGCTGCATATCATTGTGTCATCTACCAAATGACACATTTTCCTCACAGACCATTTGTAATGACACTTTAAAAAGATATTAAAGATTGCCGCTCACAGCACCGTTCCTCAAGGTATTCCACTTACAATCATTTCTAGTATGAATCCACTAAAGCTACTGCAGCTATGTCATCTATCCTTCACCTGATATCTAATCTATTCACCCAACTGAGAATATAGTAGTGCAAACTGATTATAACAATTTATATTGTGACACACTCTGAAGCCAATAAATGAATAAATCACATGAGTTTTCTCCCTAATTTATTGTATTAAATGGACAAAAAAAAAGACTTATGGGCCCTACACATTGCGCGATCCGCCGCCGAGCTGCCCGACGGCGGATACGGGCGACCTGTCGGCGGGGGGAGGTGAAGTTTCTTCACTCCCCCTGTCACCCGGCTCCATAGCAGTGCAGGCAAATATGGACGGACTCGTCCATATTGGCCTGCATGCACAAGCGACGGGGCACCAGCGATGAACGAGCGTGGGGCCACACATCGTTCATCGCTGGTGCCTCCACACTGAAAAATATGAACGGTATCTCGTTCATTAATGAACGAGATCGTTAATATCTTTCACTCATATCACCCAGTGTGTAGGGCCTATTATTGATACATGTCTCCATAGAGAAGTACATTGTCCAATCAAACCCCAATTGTACACAAACCATAAGGTCTTTAAGGTAGGACACATCATGACAAATTATAATATTATGACCCAGTATAGGTCATTGTCACATTGAGTCCACCAGGTCAATACAGTCTGATTTTGGGCACAGGTTGTGTGATGCACATGGGTTCCTGCACCCATACATTACCTCTCCAGCAGTGCTAGTGCAGCAGAAATCACATAGTATACACCCCCAGGCAGCCGCACGTCAGAGTCTTAACTCACCCCTGGTATCAAAGGTGGGAGTTTCCAGCAAGGAGGTAACTGTGTGTATGTCCAGGTCCTCACACCCCCACGCACCCTCATTAACAGCAGGTAGGACAGCTTTAGGAGGCGTGCCAGCATTTTCAATTGCCTTCCTGCCCTCTCCCACTTACCAATCCATCCCCACTTTAAAAACAGGTAGGACAGCTCCCTGATGCACAGACCAATATTGTTGTATTGATGGCATCAATGTTGTTGTAAACCTTTCCCTGTTGATATTTCAACAATGTCAACATCATAAATGTCAACATTTTGGTGTCCACATTATGACTATCCACATTTTGAATGTCAACATGGTGAATGTAACCCGTAAATACTGTGAGAGTCCAGCAATTACTGATTATGAGATATTAAGTTACTAAATATGACAGTGTCATTATGAAAAAGTCCTACTACATGTCTATCATGTTAGCAAAGACAAAAACAGATCAGTTTTAAAAAATAAAAATGTTATATTGGGTGCCTACTAAAATATATACATAAAAGAAATATTACATAAATATTTAGGTTTCTTTTAAAATTCAGGAAATCATTTTTATTTGTAGCAACTAGACCAAGAAGTGGTGCAAACCAATTAAGAGCATTAAATTAATGATCTATTAAAGATCTTGTAGGAAACACATGCCAAGTGGTACTGTAGAATAATTGTAAGCACAGCCATCCATAATTTCAAGGAAAACTTCCAGTTTTACAAATTTCTAACTGGTAATATTCATATTTGTGAGTGATGACAATCTGTACAGTGCACTTCCATTTCTATTGGCTAAAAAATGTAATCTTTATTAAAAATGAGCCTTTAAAATGCAATTCTGTGCTTTCCCTCGAGATTTGGCTTATTAACGCTTCATAAATAGACCCCTTAGTATTATGGGTACAACTAAAAATAGGTACTGTGCATCTATAAATTCTTCCAACAGAGGTGATATGTATAAAAAGGGGGTCTTCATCTCTAGTACTCTGTTCTTTAGAAAGGGGGTTCCCAACTTTGGATACACTGTGACAGAGTGGATCCACCATGCATAGACAGAGAGGTTATTCCAATTTATAGCGGACCATAGGCATTCTGGGCACTGCTGGACATAATATGTTGAGCTGGTGTTGCTGACACAGCAGAACAAAGAAGGGACTGGATATGGTTTCCTATTTGTTCTGTGCCCAACATTTTTCTTTCAATTTATGTTGGTTAGTGTTTATCAGACCTTAGTTAGTGTTTATCAGACCTTGGTTAGTCTGTATCAGACCCAGAGCCGGCCCTAACCAATATGATGCCCTAGGCAAGATTTTGGCTGGTGCCCCCTAGCACCACCGCTGGTTCTGCCTCTGACCTTGCACATCTTTCCCAGCACCATCACCCCTCACCCATAGCAGTCCTTGTACCCCCTATATTTTAAATAGGAACAGTTCGCACATTTGACGCACAGCCCAAAAGGGGCATCTTCTTGCTGGCAAGGGGCATGGCCACACAATAGTAACCCCAATTCCAATTACGCCACTCAGTACTGCAACTTTTTTCACATTTTATCTTGCGATAGTGTCCATAATTCATATTACATCCCACAGTAGTATCACTTTACCTTATAAACATTACTCCTCACAGTAGAGCCCCTTATTCACATTACATCACACTGAATTGCTCCTTATTCACATTACACCACACCTTATTGCTCTTTATTCACATTAGACGACACAGTAGTGCCCTTTCTATATGCAATGTCACATAATAGAGCACCTTATACACATAATGCCACACATTAGTAATGCATTTATACACAATTCCACACAGTAATGCCCCGTACACATATGAGACACATTAATGTCCTTATAAACATAATGCCCCTTACACATTATGACAACCTTTATTAATGCCCTTTTACACATAATGTCCCTTACACATATGCCGCACATTATTAATGCCCTTATACACATAATGACACACATAGTGCCCCTACACATTTGCTGCACATTATTAATGCCCTTATACACATAATGACACACATAGTGGCCCTTTACACATATGTTGCACATTATTAATGCATTTTTACGTGACACACATAATGCTCTTTACACATATTCCGAACACTACTGCACAACCAACCCACTCACATACACACAGCACTCACACTGCCACTAACACTGTGACCTCTGCCTCTGCTTGGATGCAGATGTGTCCTCACAAATCATGCATCAATGCTAACGGCGGGCACCTTTTTTTTCACGGAAATGCTCTTATTTGCATTGCTATGTGGCTAGGATGCACAAGCAGCTTCTGCTGATTAAACTGATATGCAGCATGCCTATATACTGTGTGAGACTGTGGCTGTATCTGCATATGAAATGCTACATATAGAATATAGGCATGCCGCATATCATTTTAATCAGCAGAAGCTGCTAATGCCCCTAGGCAATTGCCTAGTTTGTCTATGCCTATGGCTGGCACTGTCTACAGCTATAGATATATATGTACAGATGTGTCCTAATACATCTTGCCTCGATACACCACGCAGCGGGAGATGCCTGCCGTGAGTAAGCTGACAGGTCCCATGTAACCCCATTAGCGTTGGGCATATTTGTTTGCTGAAAATAAATCTTATTGGCATCGCTGTGTGGGTAAGATGCACAAGCAGACTCTGCTGAGTAACATTATATGGGCATGACTATGTTCTGTGTGTGACCACGCCTGTATGTGCATACTGTATGCTGGTGGTGTTGCATGTGATCCGATGCTTCATCCCTGTATCACACATACATGCGGGATGGGTCTATGTATACCAGATGCCTCCTGCTGCATTATCCTATCTGAGCTTCACTGCTGTTTCCAAGTAAGCAGCAGCGACCCTCACTCCAACCACATCTGAATCAGGCCCCTAGTCATGCAATGCTCATTATGTCTGTGGTGTATATATGATGTGGGTGATGCTTTGGTTTCTGTAGAGTATTGAGCGTTCTTTATTGCTTGAGCATTAAGGATTTCAGCTACCTCCATGTGCAGTTGTCTCCATAGGTGAAACTAGAGATCTGGTAATGGGTGGTCCCAGGTTTAGCACCATCTTTGAAATTGTGTTATCCCACCAAATACAGTATGATCATCCAAACAATAAAATATATAATTGATTAAAATGAGTAAAATACTACATTAACTTCTGCTGCAGAAGTTAATGTAGTATTTCACTCATTTTAATTATTTATATATTTTATTGTTTGGATTAATATAAGTGGTACAAGTAGAAAAAAATGTCTTACAGGTACTGTGTGTACCAAAAAATGGGTGTGGTCAAGTGCCACATGGGGCATGGGCAATGAAAATGGGGGCCACTACACATATGGGGGGGCCAGATACACATATGACCCCAATAGTGCCAGATACACAAATGACCCCACTGTGCCAGATACACAAATGCTCCCACTGTGCCAGATACAGAAATGCCCTACTGTGCCAGATATACAATGCCCCCACAGTGCCAGATATACAATTCCCCCACAGTGCCAGATATACAATTCCCCCACAGTGCCAGATATATAATGCCCCTCTGTGCCAGATATACAATTCCCCCACAGTGCCAGATATATAATGCCCCACTGTGCCAGATATACAATTCCCCCACAGTGCCAGATATACAATGCCCCCACAGTGCCAGATATATAATGCCCCTCTGTGCCAGATATACAATGCCCCCACAGTGCCAGATATACAATGCCCCCACAGTGCCAGATATACAAATGCCTGACAGTGCCAGATATACATTGCCCCACACTGCCAGATATACATTGCCCCCACAGTGCCAGATTATAGATGCCCCCACAGTGCCAGATACACAAATGCCCCCACAGTGCCAGATATACATTGCCCCACAGTGGCAGATACACAAATGCCCCCACAGTGCCAGATATAAATTGCCCCACAGTGCCAAATATACAAATGCCCCCACAGTGCCTGATACACAAATGCCCCCATAGTGCCAGATATACATTGCCCCCACAGAGCCAGATTATAAATGCCACCACAGTGCCAGATACACAAATGCCCCCACAGTGCCAGATTATAAATGCCCCACAGAGCCAGATGTACAGTGCCTCCCCCCCATTCCCCGCTCACTGCTGCCTCTAGATTCTGTCCTGTGCAAGGGGAGGAGAGAGCAGCGCAGCGCCTTTCCTGCCCCTCAATGCAGCTCCAACGGCGGGTATCTCAAATGAAGCGCCGGTTAGTTAGCCAATCAGAGCTCGCGGGCCGCCAGCCAATCAGAAGCCGCGGCTGCCGGTCCGCGAGCTCTGATTGGCTAGCAAACCGGTGCCTTATGAGATTCACCCCGCTGCCGCAGCCGCCGTAGACCGTTGGACATCCCAGAGAATTGAGGGGCAGGAGAGGCGCTGCGCTGCGCTCTCCTCCCCTCACATAGCAGCCAGCGGGAGGCAGGTATGGTGGACAGCCCGGCGGTACGGCGTACCGGCTCGGAATTTCTTACCGATACACCGTACCACCATATTTGCAGCACTGTATGTGTGTATATGTGGTGGTGTGTGTACTGTGTGAGTATATTCAGCAGTGGTGGGTGTGTTGGTGTACTGTGTGTGTATATACAGCAGTGGTGTGTGTGTTGGTGTACTGTGTGTGTTTATGCAGCAGTGGTATGTGTGTATATATGCTGGTGTGTACTGTATGTGTATATTCAGCAGTGGTGTGTGTTGGTGTAATGTGTGTGTGTGTGTGTATATGTGGTGGTGTGTATACTGTATGTGTATATTCATAGGTGGTTGGTGTGTTGGTGTACTGTGTGTGAATATGCAGCAGTGATGTGTGTGTGTGTGTGTGTGTGTGTGTGTGTGTGTGTGTGTGTGTGTGTACTGTATGTGTATGCAGTGTGTGTGTGCGTGTGTGTGTGTTGAGGTGGTGTGTGTATGTGTGGAGGTGGTGTGTGTGTGTGTGTGTGTGTGTGTGTGTGTGTGTAGGCTGTGGAGTGGAAGCGCTACTACCTAGCACAAAGTGCACCGCTCCTCACTGCCTGCCAGAGTGACGCCATCAGCCGGAGACTGGACGCAGCGGCAGCACCACGGGCAGCAGGAGCCTGACACGCTAGTCAGACCTGGACTGCACACTGGACGCACCTACGGACCCTTAACCACTATAAAGATCAAAGGTAGGGAAAGTGAGGGGAAACTGACGGACTGTGCAAAATAACATCACAATCCACTATCCACCAATTTTTCAATTTTTACTAGAGATGAGCGGGTTCGGTTCTCTGAAATCCGACCCCCCCCCCCCCCCCCCCCGAACCTCACCTCTTTTACACAGTTCCGAGGCAGCCTCGGATCTTCCCGCCTTGCTCGGTTAACCCGAACGTCTTCATCCCGCTGTCGGATTCTCGCGAGATTCGTATTCTATATAAAGAGCCGCGCGTCGCCGTCATTTTCACTCGTGCATTGGAGATTGAACGGAGAGGACGTGGCTGCGTTCTCTCCCTGAAAAGCTCCGTAATCTGTGCTCAGTGTGCTGAAAATATCTGTGCTCAGTGTGCTGAAAATATCTGTGCTCAGTGTGCTGAAAATATCTACGTTCCCTGCCTGAAAACGCTCCATATCTGTGCTCAGTGTGGTGCAAATATCTGTGCTCAGTGTGCTGCATTGTGGGGACTGGGGACCACCAGTATATAATTATAGTAGTACAGTACAGTAGGCCATTGCTGTATCTTGCAGCTCTGTGTCAAGTATACTATCTCTGTGCTGCATTATTGTGAGCAGTATATAGTATGACAGTGCTGCATTTTGGTGACCAGCAGTATACATATAGTACAGTACAGTAGGCCATTGCTGTATCTTGCAGCTCTGTGTCAAGTATACTATCTCTGTGCTGCATTATTGTGAGCAGTATATAGTATGACAGTGCAGCATTTTGGTGACCAGCAGTATACATATAGTACAGTACAGTAGGCCATTGCTATTGATATATTACTGGCATATAATTCCACACATTAAAAAATGGAGAACAAAAATGTGGAGGGTAAAATAGGTAAAGATCAAGATCCACTTCCACCTCGTGCTGAAGCTGCTGCCACTACTCATGGCCGAGACGATGAAATGTCATCAACGTCGTCTGCCAAGGCCGATGCCCAATGTCATAGTAGAGAGCATGTAAAATCCAAAAAACTAAAGTTCAGTAAAATGACCCAAAAATCTAAATTAAAAGCGTCTGAGGAGAAGTGTAAACTTGCCAATATGCCATTTACGACACGGAGTGGCAAGAAACGGCTGAGGCCCTGGCCTATGTTCATGGCTAGCGGTTCAGCTTCACATGAGGATGGAAGCACTCATCCTCCCGCTAGAAAACTGAAAAGAGTTAAGATGGCAAAAGCACAGCAAAGAACTGTGCATTCTTCTAAATCACAAATCCCCAAGGAGAGTCCAATTGTGTCGGTTGCGATGCCTGACCTTCCCAACAATGGACGGGAAGAGGTGGTGCCTTCCACCATTTGCACGCCCCCTGCAAGTGTTGGAAGGAGCACCCACAATTCAGTTCATGATAGTCAAATTGAAGATGTCACTGTTGAAGAACACCAGGATGAGGATATGGGTGTTGCTGGCGCTGAGGAGGAAATTGACAAGGAGGATTCTGATGGTGAGGTGGTTTGTTTAAGTCAGGCACCCGGGGAGACACCTGTTGTCCGTGGGATGAATATGGCCATTGACATGCCTGGTCAAATTACAAAAAAAATCACCTCTTCGGTGTGGAATTATTTTAACAGAAATACGGACAACAGGTGTCAAGCCGTGTGTTGCCTTTGTCAAGCTGTAATAAGTAGGGGTAAGGACGTTAACCACCTAGGAACATCCTCCCTTATACGTCACCTGGAGCGCATTCATCAGAAGTCATTGACAAGTTCAAAAACTTTGGGTGACAGCTGAAGCAGTCCACTGACAACTAAATCCCTTCCTCTTGTACCCAAGCTCCTGCAAACCACACCACCAACTCCCTCAGTGACAATTGACTCCTTAGACAGGAACGCCAATAGTCCTGCATGTCACTGGCAAGTCTGACGAGTCCTCTCCTAACTGGGATTCCTCTGATGGATCCTTGAGTGTAACACCTACTGCTGCTGGCGCTGCTGTTGTTGCTGCTGGGAGTCGATTGTCATCCCAGAGGGGAAGTCGGAAGACCACTTGTACTACTTCCAGTAAGTAATTGACTGTCCAACAGTCCTTTGCGAGGAAGATGAAATATCACAGCAGTCATCCTGCTGCAAAGCGGACAACTCAGGCCTTGGCAGCTGTGTTGGTGTTAAACGTGTGTCCGGTATCCACCGTTAATTCACAAGGAATTAGAGAATTGCTTAAGGTAGTGTGTCCCCGGTACCAAATACCATCTAGGTTCCACTTCTCTAGGCAGGCGATACCGAAAATGTACACAGACGTCAGAAAAAGACTCACCAGTGTCCTAAAAAATTCAGTTGTACCCAATGTCCACTTAACCACGGACATGTGGACAAGTGGAGCAGGGCAGACTCAGGACTATATGACTGTGACAGCCCACTGGGTAGATGTATTGCCTCCCGCAGCAAGAACAGCAATGGCGGCACCAGTAGCAGCATCTCGCAAACGCCAATTCGTTCCTAGGCAGGCTACGCTTTGTATCACCGCTTTCCATAAGAGGCACACAGCTGACAACCTCTTACGGAAACTGAGGAAGATCATCGCAGAATGGCTTACCCCAATTGGACTCTCCTGGGGATTTGTGACAACGCCACCAATATTGTGCGTGCATTACATGTGGGCAAATTCCAGCACGTCCCATGTTTTGCACATACATTGAATTTGGTGGTGCATAATTATTTAAAAACCGACAGGGGCATGCAAGAGATGCTGTCGGTGGCCCGAAGAATTGCGGGCCACTTTCGGCATTCAGCCACCGCGTGCCGAAGACTGGAGCACCAGCAAACACTCTTGAACCTGCCCCACCATCATCTGAAGCAAGAGGTGGTAACGAGGTGGAATTCAACCCTCTATATGCTTCAGAGGATGGAGGAGCAGCAAAAGGCCATTCAAGCCTATACATCTGCCTACGATATAGGCACAGGAGGGGGCATGCACCTGACTCAAGCGTAGTGGAGAATGATTTCAACGTTGTGCAAGGTTCTGCAACCCTTTGAACTTGCCACACGTGAAGTCAGTTCAGACACTGCCAGCCTGAGTCAGGTCATTCCCCTCATCAGGCTTTTGCAGAAGCAGCTGGAGAGATTGAAGGAGGAGCTAAAACGGAGCGATTCCGCTAGGCATGTGGGACTTGTGGATGGAGCTTTTAATTCGCTTAACCATGATTCATGGGTGGTCAATCTGTTGAAATCAGAGCACTACATTTTGGCCACCGTGCTCGATCCTAGGTTTAAAGCCTACGTTGTATCTCTCTTTCCAGCAGACACAAGTCTGCAGAGGTTCAAAGACCTGCTGGTGAGAAAATTGTCAAGTCAAGCGGAACGTGACCCGTCAACAGCTCCTCCTTCACATTCTCCCGCAACTGGGGCTGCGAGGAAAAGGCTAAGAATTCCGAGCCCACCCGCTGCCGGTGATGCAGGGCAGTCTGGAGCGAGTGCTGACATCTGGTCCGGACTGAAGGACCTGCCAACAATTACTGACATGTTGTCTACTGTCACTGCATATGATTCTGTCACCATTGAAAGAATGGTGGAGGATTATATGAGTGACAGCATCCAAGTAGGCACGTCAGACAGTCCGTATGTATACTGGCAGGAAAAAGAGGCAATTTGGAGGCCCTTGCACAAACTGGCTGTATTTTACCTAAGTTGCCCCCCCTCCAGTGTGTACTCCGAAAGAGTGTTTAGTGCAGCCTTCACCTTGTCAGCAATCGGCGTACAAGGTTAATTCCAGAAAATGTGGAGAAGATGATGTTCATCAAAAAATTAATTATAATCAATTCCTCCATGGAGACATTCACCAGCAATTGCCTCCAGAAAGTACACAGGGAACTGAGATGGTGGATTCCAGTGGGGACGAATTAATACTCTGTGAGGAGATGGATGTTCACAGTGAAAGGGGTGATGAATCGGATGATGAGGAGGAGGTGGACATCTTGCCTCTATAGAGCCAGTTTGTGCAAGGAGAGATTGATTGCTTCTTTTTTGGTGGGGGCCCAAACCAACCAGTCATTTCAGCCACAGTCGTGTGGCAGACCCTGTGGCTGAAATGATGGGTTTGTTAAAGTGTGCATGTCCTGTTTATACAACATAAGGGTGAGTGGGAGGGCCCAAGGACAATTCCATCTTGCACCTCTTTTTTTATTTTTTTATTTATCTCTGCATCATGTGATGTTTGGGGCTAATTTTTGTAAGTGCCATCCTGTCTGACACTGCCGTGCCACTCCTAGATGGGCCAGGTGTTTGTGCAGCCCACTTGGGTCGCTTAGCTTAGTCATCCAGCAACCTCGGTGCAAATTTTAGGACTAAAAAAATAATAATATTGTGAGGTGTGAGGTGTTCAGAATAGACTGGAAATGAGTGGAATTTATGGTTATTGAGGATCAAAATTACCCCCAAATTCTATTATTTAAGCTGTTTTTGGGGGGGTTTTGAAAAAAAAAAACACCCAAATCCAAAACACACCCAAATCCGACAAAAAAATTTCAGGGAGGTTTTGCCAAAATGCGTCCAAATACAAAACACGGAACCGAATCCAAAACCAAAACACAAAACCCGAAAAATTTCCGGTGCACATTTCTAATTTTTACTAATATTTTTCTTTACAGGTACCACGTATATATATATATATATATATATAGTTATCCAAGAAAAGCGGCACTCAGGGACTAGTATATATGCAAGAAGTGTATTGTAGTCAGATCAAACGTAAACGTTTTCGGGGACACAGCCCCTTCGTCAGGATCACAAGACAATAACAGTTAAAACAGACACAGACATACATTTAAATACCTGCTGGTAACTCACCTGTTCACGTCCGCTCATCAGTCCCGCTGGCGCCGGCAAACCGCTCTGACGGACTTCCTGTGAAGACAGGAACCGTAACCATGTCAACGCTGGTTTGCGTTCCACCTGCTGGGCTTCCTGTTCCTCACAGCCGTCATTGATGCGCATGCTCAAACGCCAGCGTTCCTACGAGAAGAGGGACAGGGAGATACACAGCATAACAGACATTATGGAAAATGACATGCATTGTAAATGATGAAATGCACAATAGATAACAATCGCTCAACAGTTAATAACAGACTAATACACATAAACAAAAACGCCAAGTATGAGAACCACTTATGAAAACATGACAATGTACAATGTTACCAGTAATAATGGAAAATGTTACATTTTCAGAACTTAAAGGGTGTTCCAATTTATTTTCTCATTAAGACCCATTGGGTAAATAGTACCCAATCGCATGATCCATTGGGATTCCTTAATTAACAAATATTTGGGTCTATTCCCCCCACGTAATGATGCTGGAACGTGATCAATAATGAAATATTTCAGAGAGGACAAGGGGTGGCCCATTTCCTTAAAATGCTTGGCAACAGGTTGATCAATAAATCTCCCCTCTAAAGTGAGACGTATGGCAGAACGATGTGCCGCCATGCGCTCACTAAATTTACGTATAGTCTGACCCACATAGTAAAGCCCACATGGGCAGACTATTACGTAAACTACATATGAAGTACTACAAGTGAGAATATGTCTAATCTCATATGTCTTAGCGGTATGAGGGTGCTTGAAGGATTTACAGGCAATTAAGTGAGTACATGTAGCGCAGTTGACGCACCTATAGCAACTAGAGATGAGCGCCTGAAATTTTTCGGGTTTTGTGTTTTGGTTTTGGGTTCGGTTCCGCGGCCGTGTTTTGGGTTCGAACGCGTTTTGGCAAAACCTCACCGAATTTTTTTTGTCGGATTCGGGTGTGTTTTGGATTCGGGTGTTTTTTTCAAAAAACACTAAAAAACAGCTTAAATCATAGAATTTGGGGGTCATTTTGATCCCAAAGTATTATTAACCTCAAAAACCATAATTTACACTCATTTTCAGTCTATTCTGAATACCTCACACCTCACAATATTATTTTTAGTCCTAAAATTTGCACCGAGGTCGCTGTGTGAGTAAGATAAGCGACCCTAGTGGCCGACACAAACACCGGGCCCATCTAGGAGTGGCACTGCAGTGTCACGCAGGATGTCCCTTCCAAAAAACCCTCCCCAAACAGCACATGACGCAAAGAAAAAAAGAGGCGCAATGAGGTAGCTGTGTGAGTAAGATTAGCGACCCTAGTGGCCGACACAAACACCGGGCCCATCTAGGAGTGGCACTGCAGTGTCACGCAGGATGGCCCTTCCAAAAAACCCTCCCCAAACAGCACATGACGCAAAGAAAAAAAGAGGCGCAATGAGGTAGCTGTGTGAGTAAGATTAGCGACCCTAGTGGCCGACACAAACACCGGGCCCATCTAGGAGTGGCACTGCAGTGTCACGCAGGATGGCCCTTCCAAAAAACCCTCCCCAAACAGCACATGACGCAAAGAAAAAAAGAGGCGCAATGAGGTAGCTGTGTGAGTAAGATTAGCGACCCTAGTGGCCGACACAAACACCGGGCCCATCTAGGAGTGGCACTGCAGTGTCACGCAGGATGTCCCTTCCAAAAAACCCTCCCCAAACAGCACATGACGCAAAGAAAAAAAGAGGCGCAATGAGGTAGCTGTGTGAGTAAGATTAGCGACCCTAGTGGCCGACACAAACACCGGGCCCATCTAGGAGTGGCACTGCAGTGTCACGCAGGATGTCCCTTCCAAAAAAACCTCCCCAAACAGCACATGACGCAAAGAAAAAAAGAGGCGCAATGAGGTAGCTGACTGTGTGAGTAAGATTAGCGACCCTAGTGGCCGACACAAACACCGGGCCTATCTAGGAGTGGCACTGCAGTGTCACGCAGGATGTCCCTTCCAAAAAACCCTCCCCAAACAGCACATGACGCAAAGAAAAAAAGAGGCGCAATGAGGTAGCTGACTGTGTGAGTAAGATTAGCGACCCTAGTGGCCGACACAAACACCGGGCCCATCTAGGAGTGGCACTGCAGTGTCACGCAGGATGTCCCTTCCAAAAAACCCTCCCCAATCAGCACATGATGCAAAGAAAAAGAAAAGAAAAAAGAGGTGCAAGATGGAATTGTCCTTGGGCCCTCCCACCCACCCTTATGTTGTATAAACAAAACAGGACATGCACACTTTAACCAACCCATCATTTCAGTGACAGGGTCTGCCACACGACTGTGACTGATATGACGGGTTGGTTTGGACCCCCCCCAAAAAAGAAGCAATTAATCTCTCCTTGCACAAACTGGCTCTACAGAGGCAAGATGTCCACCTCATCTTCACCCTCCGATATATCACCGTGTACATCCCCCTCCTCACAGATTATCAATTCGTCCCCACTGGAATCCACCATCTCAGCTCCCTGTGTGCTTTGTGGAGGCAATTGCTGCTGGTCAATGTCTCCGCGGAGGAATTGATTATAATTCATTTTAATGAACATCATCTTCTCCACATTTTCTGGATGTAACCTCGTACGCCGATTGCTGACAAGGTGAGCGGCGGCACTAAACACTCTTTCGGAGTACACACTTGTGGGAGGGCAACTTAGGTAGAATAAAGCCAGTTTGTGCAAGGGCCTCCAAATTGCCTCTTTTTCCTGCCAGTATAAGTACGGACTGTGTGACGTGCCTACTTGGATGCGGTCACTCATATAATCCTCCACCATTCTATCAATGTTGAGAGAATCATATGCAGTGACAGTAGACGACATGTCCGTAATCGTTGTCAGGTCCTTCAGTCCGGACCAGATGTCAGCATCAGCAGTCGCTCCAGACTGCCCTGCATCACCGCCAGCGGGTGGGCTCGGAATTCTGAGCCTTTTCCTCGCACCCCCAGTTGCGGGAGAATGTGAAGGAGGAGATGTTGACAGGTCGCGTTCCGCTTGACTTGACAATTTTGTCACCAGCAGGTCTTTCAACCCCAGCAGACCTGTGTCTGCCGGAAAGAGAGATCCAAGGTAGGCTTTAAATCTAGGATCGAGCACGGTGGCCAAAATGTAGTGCTCTGATTTCAACAGATTGACCACCCGTGAATCCTTGTTAAGCGAATTAAGGGCTGCATCCACAAGTCCCACATGCCTAGCGGAATCGCTCCCTTTTAGCTCCTTCTTCAATGCCTCCAGCTTCTTCTGCAAAAGCCTGATGAGGGGAATGACCTGACTCAGGCTGGCAGTGTCTGAACTGACTTCACGTGTGGCAAGTTCAAAGGGCATCAGAACCTTGCACAACGTTGAAATCATTCTCCACTGCACTTGAGACAGGTGCATTCCACCTACTATATCGTGCTCAATTGTATAGGCTTGAATGGCCTTTTGCTGCACCTCCAACCTCTGAAGCATATAGAGGGTTGAATTCCACCTCGTTACCACTTCTTGCTTCAGATGATGGCAGGGCAGGTTCAGTAGTTTTTGGTGGTGCTCCAGTCTTCTGTACGTGGTGCCTGTACGCCGAAAGTGTCCCGCAATTTTTCTGGCCACCGACAGCATCTCTTGCACGCCCCTGTCGTTTTTTAAAAAATTCTGCACCACCAAATTCATGGTATGTGCAAAACATGGGACGTGCTGGAATTTGCCCATATTTAATGCACACACAATATTGCTGGCGTTGTCCGATGCCACAAATCCACAGGAGAGTCCAATTGGGGTAAGCCATTCCGCGATGATCTTCCTCAGTTGCCGTAAGAGGTTTTCAGCTGTGTGCGTATTCTGGAAAGCGGTGATACAAAGCGTAGCCTGCCTAGGAAAGAGTTGGCGTTTGCGAGATGCTGCTACTGGTGCCGCCGCTGCTGTTCTTGCGGCGGGAGTCCATACATCTACCCAGTGGGCTGTCACAGTCATATAGTCCTGACCCTGCCCTGCTCCACTTGTCCACATGTCCGTGGTTAAGTGGACATTGGGTACAACTGCATTTTTTAGGACACTGGTGAGTCTTTTTCTGACGTCCGTGTACATTCTCGGTATCGCCTGCCTAGAGAAGTGGAACCTAGATGGTATTTGGTAACGGGGGCACACTGCCTCAATAAATTGTCTAGTTCCCTGTGAACTAACGGCGGATACCGGACGCACGTCTAACACCAACATAGTTGTCAAGGACTCAGTTATCCGCTTTGCAGTAGGATGACTGCTGTGATATTTCATCTTCCTCGCAAAGGACTGTTGAACAGTCAATTGCTTACTGGAAGTAGTACAAGTGGGCTTACGACTTCCCCTCTGGGATGACCATCGACTCCCAGCGGCAACAACAGCAGCGCCAGCAGCAGTAGGCGTTACACGCAAGGATGCATCGGAGGAATCCCAGGCAGGAGAGGACTCGTCAGAATTGCCAGTGACATGGCCTGCAGGACTATTGGCATTCCTGGGGAAGGAGGAAATTGACACTGAGGGAGTTGGTGGGGTGGTTTGCGTGAGCTTGGTTACAAGAGGAAGGGATTTACTGGTCAGTGGACTGCTTCCGCTGTCACCCAAAGTTTTTGAACTTGTCACTGACTTATTATGAATGCGCTGCAGGTGACGTATAAGGGAGGATGTTCCGAGGTGGTTAACGTCCTTACCCCTACTTATTACAGCTTGACAAAGGGAACACACGGCTTGACACCTGTTGTCCGCATTTCTGGTGAAATACCTCCACACCGAAGAGCTGATTTTTTTGGTATTTTCACCTGGCATGTCAACGGCCATATTCCTCCCACGGACAACAGGTGTCTCCCCGGGTGCCTGACTTAAACAAACCACCTCACCATCAGAATCCTCCTTGTCAATTTCCTCCCCAGCGCCAGCAACACCCATATCCTCCTCATCCTGGTGTACTTCAACACTGACATCTTCAATCTGACTATCAGGAACTGGACTGCGGGTGCTCCTTCCAGCACTTGCAGGGGGCGTGCAAATGGTGGAAGGCGCATGCTCTTCACGTCCAGTGTTGGGAAGGTCAGGCATCGCAACCGACACAATTGGACTCTCCTTGTGGATTTGGGATTTCAAAGAACGCACAGTTCTTTGCGGTGCTTTTGCCAGCTTGAGTCTTTTCAGTTTTCTAGCGAGAGGCTGAGTGCTTCCATCCTCATGTGAAGCTGAACCACTAGCCATGAACATAGGCCAGGGCCTCAGCCGTTCCTTGCCACTCCGTGTGGTAAATGGCATATTGGCAAGTTTACGCTTCTCCTCCGACAATTTTATTTTAGGTTTTGGAGTCCTTTTTTTACTGATATTTGGTGTTTTGGTTTTGACATGCTCTGTACTATGCCATTGGGCATCGGCCTTGGCAGACGACGTTGCTGGCATTTCATCGTCTCGGCCATGACTAGTGGCAGCAGCTTCAGCACGAGGTGGAAGTGGATCTTGATCTTTCCCTAATTTTGGAACCTCAACATTTTTGTTCTCCATATTTTAATAGGCACAACTAAAAGGCACCTCAGGTAAACAATGGAGATGGATGGATTGGATACTAGTATACAATTATGGACGGGCTGCCGAGTGCCGACACAGAGGTAGCCACAGCCGTGAACTACCGCACTGTACTGTGTCTGCTGCTAATATATAGACTGGTTGATAAAGAGATAGTATACTCGTAACTAGTATGTATGTATAAAGAAAGAAAAAAAAACCACGGTTAGGTGGTATATACAATTATGGACGGGCTGCCGAGTGCCGACACAGAGGTAGCCACAGCCGTGAACTACCGCACTGTACTGTGTCTGCTGCTAATATATAGACTGGTTGATAAAGAGATAGTATACTCGTAACTAGTATGTATGTATAAAGAAAGAAAAAAAAACCACGGTTAGGTGGTATATACAATTATGGACGGGCTGCCGAGTGCCGACACAGAGGTAGCCACAGCCGTGAACTACCGCACTGTACTGTGTCTGCTGCTAATATATAGACTGGTTGATAAAGAGATAGTATACTCGTAACTAGTATGTATGTATAAAGAAAGAAAAAAAAACCACGGTTAGGTGGTATATACAATTATGGACGGGCTGCCGAGTGCCGACACAGAGGTAGCCACAGCCGTGAACTACCGCACTGTACTGTGTCTGCTGCTAATATATAGACTGGTTGATAAAGAGATAGTATACTCGTAACTAGTATGTATGTATAAAGAAAGAAAAAAAAACCACGGTTAGGTGGTATATACAATTATGGACGGGCTGCCGAGTGCCGACACAGAGGTAGCCACAGCCGTGAACTACCGCACTGTATTGTGTCTGCTGCTAATATATAGACTGGTTAATAAAGAGATAGTATACTCGTAACTAGTATGTATGTATAAAGAAAGAAAAAAAAACCACGGTTAGGTGGTATATACAATTATGGACGGGCTGCCGAGTGCCGACACAGAGGTAGCCACAGCCGTGAACTACCGCACTGTACTGTGTCTGCTGCTAATATATAGACTGGTTGATAAAGAGATAGTATACTCGTAACTAGTATGTATGTATAAAGAAAGAAAAAAAAACCACGGTTAGGTGGTATATACAATTATGGACGGGCTGCCGAGTGCCGACACAGAGGTAGCCACAGCCGTGAACTACCGCACTGTACTGTGTCTGCTGCTAATATAGACTGGTTGATAAAGAGATAGTATACTACTAATATTATATATACTGGTGGTCAGGTCACTGGTCACTAGTCACACTGGCAGTGGCACTCCTGCAGCAAAAGTGTGCACTGTTTAATTTTAATATAATATTATGTACTCCTGGCTCCTGCTATAACCTATAACTGGCACTGCAGTAGTGCTCCCCAGTCTCCCCCACAATTATAAGCTGTGTGAGCTGAGCAGTCAGACAGATATATAATATATATAGATGATGCAGCACACTGGCCTGAGCCTGAGCAGTGCACACAGATATGGTATGTGACTGACTGAGTCACTGTGTGTATCGCTTTTTTCAGGCAGAGAACGGATATATTAAATAAACTGCACTGTGTGTCTGGTGGTCACTCACTATATAATATATTATGTACTCCTGGCTCCTGCTATAACCTATAACTGGCACTGCAGTAGTGCTCCCCAGTCTCCCCCACAATTATAAGCTGTGTGAGCTGAGCAGTCAGACAGATATATATAATATTATATATAGATAATAGATGATGCAGCACACTGGCCTGAGCCTGAGCAGTGCACACAGATATGGTATGTGACTGAGTCACTGTGTGCTGTGTATCGCTTTTTTCAGGCAGAGAACGGATTATAAATAAAACTGGTGGTCACTGGTCACTATCAGCAAAACTCTGCACTGTACTGAGTACTCCTAATGCTCCCCAAAATTAGTAAATCAAGTGTCTCTCTAATCTATTCTAAACGGAGAGGACGCCAGCCACGTCCTCTCCCTATCAATCTCAATGCACGTGTGAAAATGGCGGCGACGCGCGGCTCCTTATATAGAATCCGAGTCTCGCGATAGAATCCGAGCCTCGCGAGAATCCGACAGCGTCATGATGACGTTCGGGCGCGCTCGGGTTAACCGAGCAAGGCGGGAAGATCCGAGTCGCTCGGACCCGTGAAAAAAAACATGAAGTTCTGGCGGGTTCGGATTCAGAGAAACCGAACCCGCTCATCTCTAATAGCAACCCGGCTTTTTGGTGTATACATTATGCGGTCTAGAGGCCCCAAAACCTGTGATGTCTGCGTGTACAAGACGATCAC
Source organism: Pseudophryne corroboree (assembly GCF_028390025.1). Taxonomy (NCBI): domain Eukaryota; kingdom Metazoa; phylum Chordata; class Amphibia; order Anura; family Myobatrachidae; genus Pseudophryne; species Pseudophryne corroboree. Next base: position 160,987,850 of record NC_086448.1, read on the forward strand.
GAAGATTACTGCCTCTCCTAAAGGCAGCTATCGGTCTGCTATTTCTAAAGACTGGTAGATCTGGATCAGATTTCACCAAAGGCCACAATGCCTGTGTGGCTCTTCTAATGATAGGACTGGCTACTGTATAATCTGATACCATAGGCAATACCTCCTGTTTAGCCTTATGTTGCGGGTAAAGTAAATCTGTGCGTGACATGCCTAGTACTCTGGTTTTCTGTTCAAGGAGAACATCCCTGTCATAGCCTCTGTCAAGAAATTTGGCTATGAGGCTATCTATGTGTCCTTCTATTTTAGTAGAATCACTTGTGATTCTTGCAATCCTCATCATCTGAGAGAGTGGGAGGCCCCCATTATTACTGGTAACATTGTACATTGTCATGTTTTCATAAGTGGTTCTCATACTTGGCGTTTTTGTTTATGTGTATTAGTCTGTTATTAACTGTTGAGCGATTGTTATCTATTGTGCATTTCATCATTTACAATGCATGTCATTTTCCATAATGTCTGTTATGCTGTGTATCTCCCTGTCCCTCTTCTCGTAGGAACGCTGGCGTTTGAGCATGCGCATCAATGACGGCTGTGAGGAACAGGAAGCCCAGCAGGTGGAACGCAAACCAGCGTTGACATGGTTACGGTTCCTGTCTTCACAGGAAGTCCGTCAGAGCGGTTTGCCGGCGCCAGCGGGACTGATGAGCGGACGTGAACAGGTGAGTTACCAGCAGGTATTTAAATGTATGTCTGTGTCTGTTTTAACTGTTATTGTCTTGTGATCCTGACGAAGGGGCTGTGTCCCCGAAAACGTTTACGTTTGATCTGACTGCAATACACTTCTTGCATATATACTAGTCCCTGAGTGCCGCTTTTCTTGGATAACTATGGACTTTCTGTGAGCTGGACACCGGGGCAATTGTTTCCTTTCTGTGAGTGCCGACTGAATTGGAGTTGGATATTATGTGCAATTGTGCACCAGTTGTATGGCACCTGGTTTTCATTTATTTTTATTTACTTAGACTTTGGATCTTGGACATTGCATATACTTTTTAATCATTTACTTGGGGTACACGCATTTTTTTTGTGGTATTTTAAACACTTTTGTGCCATCCAAAAAGTCAAATCCAGGACGCACATATCCGTCAATTGGTCCGTTTTTCGACAGCGGGACTGTCGAATCCGTTTTTTATTGAATATGTCGAATTCGGGTCCCGGCAGCAGGGTGTCTGACTGTCGAATTGTGTCGAATTAAAAAATGGTTGAATTCCAGCCGGAATTCGACCGCAATTGCATATACCCCTATATGTTGGCTCAATGAGAGTGTGATTTTATATATATATATATATATATATCTACTATATAAAAGTGAAAATTTGGCCTTCTATCAGTCTTTCTATACAAATCCACAGTTTACAAGCGAAGATCTTGAAATTCGGCATATGAATGTATTAAAACACGCCGGAGGCAACAAATGAAAAATTTAAATCCCTAGCACCCCTAGGGGGCGGGACAGCAGCACAGAGTATATCAGGAGACAGCATAACTACACATATGACTTACACTCTGGGAACAAACACTGTGGGGGTAACACACCACTAGCACCCCTAGGGGTGGGCCAGCAGCACAGACTATTGGGGTCATTCCGACCCGATCGCACGCTGCGCTTCTTCGCAGTCGTACATCAGGTCAAAACTGCGCATTCGCGGCAGGTCGCATTGCGCAGGCACGATGTTGCCCGGTGACAGCCGTCGCCAGGCAGCGACGCCGCTACTGAAGAAAGAAGATTGACAGAAGGAAGGTGGATCCAGACGGCAACTCACCGTTTTCGGGGAGTGGTGAGTCCAACGCAGGCGTGTCCGGGCGTTTGAAGGGCGGATGTCTGACATCAATTCCGGGACTTGCATCGCTAGATTGATCGCACAGGGTAAGTAACTCTTACCATGGTCTTCTTTTACAAGAAACTTTTTTTGCATAGCAGGGCTGCACAAGCGTTCACAGGCTATGCAGAAACACACTCCCCCATAGGCGGTGTCTAGTTGATCGCACGGGCAGCAAAAAGTTGCTACGTGCGATAAACTCGGAATGACCCCCTATATCAGGACATGCATGATATGTCAGTGATGACAGGGCTGCATGTGACATGGCCAGTGACATGATGTGAGGAGGGGAATGCAGGTAGCACAAACCCACACACTGAGAGTTATATAGTGGAAGTAGCACGGTCCCCCAGCAGCACATATAAGAAACTGTGCAAAAACGATAATTTCACAGGGGCACTGACATGATGTGAGAAGGGGAAAGGAGGCAGCAGGAAGCCACAGACTGAGAGTTGTATAGTGGGAAGAGCAGGGTCCCTTGGGGGACCAAAAAGGGGTCCGGTCACTACACAAAGTGCATCAGGGAAGCAAGATATGCCTATATACAGTGTCGGACTGGAGCATGAAGGGGCCACCGGGGATATGCAGTGGTAGGGGCCCATGATTAGAGGTGTGGCTAATTTACCATCCCCATTCCGTAACAAAGCACGGGTATTCAGCTATCTACAAAGTTATTTATACTGTGAGTTAAATATTTAAATTTATTTTTGTAAACAGCCTTTCTTAAAATCCCGGTCAACGCCGGGTACTCCAGCTAGTATATATTAGAGATGAGCGGGTTCGGTTTCTCTGAATCCGAACCCGCACGAACTTCATGTTTTTTTTCACGGGTCCGAGCGACTCGGATCTTCCCGCCTTGCTCGGTTAACTCGAGCGCGCCCGAACGTCATCATGACGCTGTCGGATTCTCGCGAGGCTCGGATTCTATCGCGAGACTCGGATTCTATATAAGGAGCCGCGCGTCGCCGCCATTTTCACACGTGCATTGAGATTGATAGGGAGAGGACGTGGCTGGCGTCCTCTCCATTTAGATTAGGGTTGAGAGAGAGAGAGAGAGATTGACCTGAGGCTGTGATACTGTAGAAGAGAGTGCAGAGTTTAGTGACTGACGACCACAGTGACCACCAGACAGTGCAGTTGTTTGTTTTATTTAATATATCCGTTCTCTGCCTGAAAAAAACGATACACACAGTGACTCAGTCACATACCATATCTGTGTGCACTGCTCAGCCCAGTGTGCTGCATCAATGTATATATATATATCTGACTGTGCTCAGCTCACACAGCTTATAATTGTGGGGGAGACTGGGGAGCACTGCAGTGCCAGTTATAGGTTATAGCAGGAGCCAGGAGTACATAATATTATATTAAAATTAAACAGTGCACACTTTTGCTGCAGGAGTGCCACTGCCAGTGTGACTAGTGACCAGTGACCTGACCACCAGTATATATAATATTAGTAGTATACTATCTCTTTATCAACCAGTCTATATTAGCAGCAGACACAGTACAGTGCGGTAGTTCACGGCTGTGGCTACCTCTGTGTCGGCACTCGGCAGCCCGTCCATAATTGTATATACCACCTAACCGTGGTTTTTTTTTCTTTCTTTATAGTCATACTAGTTACGAGTATACTATCTCTTTATCAACCAGTCTATATTAGCAGCAGACACAGTACAGTGCGGTAGTTCACGGCTGTGGCTACCTCTGTGTCGGCACTCGGCAGCCCGTCCATAATTGTATATACCACCTAACCGTGGTTTTTTTTTCTTTCTTTATACATACATACTAGTTACGAGTATACTATCTCTTTATCAACCAGTCTATATTAGCAGCAGACACAGTACAGTGCGGTAGTTCACGGCTGTGGCTACCTCTGTGTCGGCACTCGGCAGCCCGTCCATAATTGTATATACCACCTAATCGTGGTTTTTTTTTCTTTCTTTATACATACATACTAGTTACGAGTATACTATCTCTTTATCAACCAGTCTATATATTAGCAGCAGACACAGTACAGTGCGGTAGTTCACGGCTGTGGCTACCTCTGTGTCGGCACTCGGCAGCCCGTCCATAATTGTATATACCACCTAACCGTGGTTTTTTTTTCTTTCTTTATACATACATACTAGTTACGAGTATACTATCTCTTTATCAACCAGTCTATATATTAGCAGCAGACACAGTACAGTGCGGTAGTTCACGGCTGTGGCTACCTCTGTGTCGGCACTCGGCAGCCCGTCCATAATTGTATATACCACCTAACCGTTGTTTTTTTTTCTTTCTTTATACATACATACTAGTTACGAGTATACTATCTCTTTATCAACCAGTCTATATTAGCAGCAGACACAGTACAGTGCGGTAGTTCACGGCTGTGGCTACCTCTGTGTCGGCACTCGGCAGCCCGTCCATAATTGTATATACCACCTAACCGTGGTTTTTTTTTCTTTCTTTATACATACATACTAGTTACGAGTATACTATCTCTTTATCAACCAGTCTATATTAGCAGCAGACACAGTACAGTGCGGTAGTTCACGGCTGTGGCTACCTCTGTGTCGGCACTCGGCAGCCCGTCCATAATTGTATATACCACCTAACCGTGGTTTTTTTTTCTTTCTTTATACATACATACTAGTTACGAGTATACTATCTCTTTATCAACCAGTCTATATATTAGCAGCAGACACAGTACAGTGCGGTAGTTCACGGCTGTGGCTACCTCTGTGTCGGCACTCGGCAGCCCGTCCATAATTGTATATACCACCTAACCGTGGTTTTTTTTTCTTTCTTTATACATACATACTAGTTACGAGTATACTATCTCTTTATCAACCAGTCTATATTAGCAGCAGACACAGTACAGTGCGGTAGGTCACGGCTGTGGCTACCTCTGTATCGGCACTCGGCAGCCCGTCCATAATTGTATATACCACCTAACCGTGGTTTTTTTTTCTTTCTTTATACATACATACTAGTTACGAGTATACTATCTCTTTATCAACCAGTCTATATATTAGCAGCAGACACAGTACAGTGCGGTAGTTCACGGCTGTGGCTACCTCTGTGTCGGCACTCGGCAGCCCGTCCATAATTGTATATACCACCTAACCGTGGTTTTTTTTTCTTTCTTTATACATACATACTAGTTACGAGTATACTATCTCTTTATCAACCAGTCTATATATTAGCAGCAGACACAGTACAGTGCGGTAGTTCACGGCTGTGGCTACCTCTGTGTCGGCACTCGGCAGCCCGTCCATAATTGTATACTAGTATCCAATCCATCCATCTCCATTGTTTACCTGAGGTACCTTTTAGTTGTGCCTATTAAAATATGGAGAACAAAAATGTTGAGGTTCCAAAATTAGGGAAAGATCAAGATCCACTTCCACCTCGTGCTGAAGCTGCTGCCACTAGTCATGGCCGAGACGATGAAATGCCAGCAACGTCGTCTGCCAAGGCCGATGCCCAATGTCATAGTACAGAGCATGTCAAATCCAAAACACCAAATATCAGTAAAAAAAGGACTCCAAAACCTAAAATAAAATTGTCGGAGGAGAAGCGTAAACTTGCCAATATGCCATTTACCACACGGAGTGGCAAGGAACGGCTGAGGCCCTGGCCTATGTTCATGGCTAGTGGTTCAGCTTCACATGAGGATGGAAGCACTCAGCCTCTCGCTAGAAAAATGAAAAGACTAAAGCTGGCAAAAGCAGTAGCACCGCAAAGAACTGTGCGTTCTTCGAAATCCCAAATCCACAAGGAGAGTCCGACTCCAATTGTGTCGGTTGCGATGCCTGACCTTCCCAACACTGGACGTGAAGAGCATGCGCCTTCCACCATTTGCACGCCCCCTGCAAGTGATGGAAGGAGCACCCGCAGTCCAGTTCCTGATAGTCAGATTGAAGATGTCAGTGTTGAAGTACACCAGGATGAGGAGGATATGGGTGTTGCTGGCGCTGGGGAGGAAATTGACCAGGAGGATTCTGATGGTGAGGTGGTTTGTTTAAGTCAGGCACCCGGGGAGACACCTGTTGTCCGTGGTAGGAATATGGCCGTTGACATGCCTGGTGAAAATACCAAAAAAATCAGCTCTTCGGTGTGGAAGTATTTCACCAGAAATGCGGACAACAGGTGTCAAGCCGTGTGTTCCCTTTGTCAAGCTGTAATAAGTAGGGGTAAGGACGTTAACCACCTCGGAACATCCTCCCTTATACGTCACCTGCAGCGCATTCATAATAAGTCAGTGACAAGTTCAAAAACTTTGGGTGACAGCGGAAGCAGTCCACTGACCAGTAAATCCCTTCCTCTTGTAACCAAGCTCACGCAAACCACCCCACCAACTCCCTCAGTGTCAATTTCCTCCTTCCCCAGGAATGCCAATAGTCCTGCAGGCAATGTCACTGGCAATTCTGACGAGTCCTCTCCTGCCTGGGATTCCTCCGATGCATCCTTGCGTGTAACGCCTACTGCTGCTGGCGCTGCTGTTGTTGCTGCTGGGAGTCGATGGTCATCCCAGAGGGGAAGTCGTAAGCCCACTTGTACTACTTCCAGTAAGCAATTGACTGTTCAACAGTCATTTGCGAGGAAGATGAAATATCACAGCAGTCATCCTGCTGCAAAGCGGATAACTGAGGCCTTGACAACTATGTTGGTGTTAGACGTGCATCCGGTATCCGCCGTTAGTTCACAGGGAACTAGACAATTTATTGAGGCAGTGTGCCCCCGTTACCAAATACCATCTAGGTTCCACTTCTCTAGGCAGGCGATACCGAGAATGTACACGGACGTCAGAAAAAGACTCACCAGTGTCCTAAAAAATGCAGTTGTACCCAATGTCCACTTAATCACGGACATGTGGACAAGTGGAGCAGGGCAGGGTCAGGACTATATGACTGTGACAGCCCACTGGGTAGATGTATGGACTCCCGCCGCAAGAACAGCAGCGGCGGCACCAGTAGCAGCATCTCGCAAACGCCAACTCTTTCCTAGTCAGGCTACGCTTTGTATCACCGCTTTCCAGAATACGCACACAGCTGAAAACCTCTTACGGCAACTGAGGAAGATCATCGCGGAATGGCTTACCCCAATTGGACTCTCCTGTGGATTTGTGGCATCGGACAACGCCAGCAATATTGTGTGTGCATTAAATATGGGCAAATTCCAGCACGTCCCATGTTTTGCACATACCTTGAATTTGGTGGTGCAGAATTTTTTAAAAAACGACAGGGGCGTGCAAGAGATGCTGTCGGTGGCCAGAAGAATTGCGGGACACTTTCGGCGTACAGGCACCACGTACAGAAGACTGGAGCACCACCAAAAACTACTGAACCTGCCCTGCCATCATCTGAAGCAAGAAGTGGTAACGAGGTGGAATTCAACCCTCTATATGCTTCAGAGGTTGGAGGAGCAGCAAAAGGCCATTCAAGCCTATACAATTGAGCACGATATAGTAGGTGGAATGCACCTGTCTCAAGCGCAGTGGAGAATGATTTCAACGTTGTGCAAGGTTCTGATGCCCTTTGAACTTGCCACACGTGAAGTCAGTTCAGACACTGCCAGCCTGAGTCAGGTCATTCCCCTCATCAGGCTTTTGCAGAAGAAGCTGGAGACATTGAAGGAGGAGCTAACACGGAGCGATTCCGCTAGGCATGTGGGACTTGTGGATGGAGCCCTTAATTCGCTTAACAAGGATTCACGGGTGGTCAATCTGTTGAAATCAGAGCACTACATTTTGGCCACCGTGCTCGATCCTAGATTTAAAGCCTACCTTGGATCTCTCTTTCCGGCAGACACAAGTCTGCTGGGGTTGAAAGACCTGCTGGTGACAAAATTGTCAAGTCAAGCGGAACGCGACCTGTCAACATCTCCTCCTTCACATTCTCCCGCAACTGGGGGTGCGAGGAAAAGGCTCAGAATTCCGAGCCCACCCGCTGGCGGTGATGCAGGGCAGTCTGGAGCGACTGCTGATGCTGACATCTGGTCCGGACTGAAGGACCTGACAACGATTACGGACATGTCGTCTACTGTCACTGCATATGATTCTCTCAACATTGATAGAATGGTGGAGGATTATATGAGTGACCGCATCCAAGTAGGCACGTCACACAGTCCGTACTTATACTGGCAGGAAAAAGAGGCAATTTGGAGGCCCTTGCACAAACTGGCTTTATTCTACCTAAGTTGCCCTCCCACAAGTGTGTACTCCGAAAGAGTGTTTAGTGCCGCCGCTCACCTTGTCAGCAATCGGCGTACGAGGTTACATCCAGAAAATGTGGAGAAGATGATGTTCATTAAAATGAATTATAATCAATTCCTCCGCGGAGACATTGACCAGCAGCAATTGCCTCCACAAAGTACACAGGGAGCTGAGATGGTGGATTCCAGTGGGGACGAATTGATAATCTGTGAGGAGGGGGATGTACACGGTGATATATCGGAGGGTGATGATGAGGTGGACATCTTGCCTCTGTAGAGCCAGTTTGTGCAAGGAGAGATTAATTGCTTCTTTTTTGGGGGGGGTCCAAACCAACCCGTCATATCAGTCACAGTCGTGTGGCAGACCCTGTCACTGAAATGATGGGTTGGTTAAAGTGTGCATGTCCTGTTTTGTTTATACAACATAAGGGTGGGTGGGAGGGCCCAAGGACAATTCCATCTTGCACCTCTTTTTTCTTTTCTTTTTCTTTGCGTCATGTGCTGTTTGGGGAGGGTTTTTTGGAAGGGACATCCTGCGTGACACTGCAGTGACACTCCTAGATGGGCCCGGTGTTTGTGTCGGCCACTAGGGTCGCTTATCTTACTCACACAGCTACCTCATTGCGCCTCTTTTTTTCTTTGCGTCATGTGCTGTTTGGGGAGGGTTTTTTGGAAGGGACATCCTGCGTGACACTGCAGTGACACTCCTAGATGGGCCCGGTGTTTGTGTCGGCCACTAGGGTCGCTTATCTTACTCACACAGCTACCTCATTGCGCCTCTTTTTTTCTTTGCGTCATGTGCTGTTTGGGGAGGGTTTTTTGGAAGGGACATCCTGCGTGACACTGCAGTGCCACTCCTAGATGGGCCCGGTGTTTGTGTCGGCCACTAGGGTCGCTAATCTTACTCACACAGCTACCTCATTGCGCCTCTTTTTTTCTTTGCGTCATGTGCTGTTTGGGGAGGGTTTTTTGGAAGGGCCATCCTGCGTGACACTGCAGTGCCACTCCTAGATGGGCCCGGTGTTTGTGTCGGCCACTAGGGTCGCTTATCTTACCCACACAGCGACCTCGGTGCAAATTTTAGGACTAAAAATAATATTGTGAGGTGTGAGGTATTCAGAATAGACTGAAAATGAGTGGAAATTATGGTTTTTGAGGTTAATAATACTTTGGGATCAAAATGACCGCCAAATTCTATGATTTAAGCTGTTTTTTAGGTTTTTTGGAAAAAAACACCCGAATCCAAAACACACCCGAATCCGACAAAAAAAATTCGGTGAGGTTTTGCCAAAACGCGGTCGAACCCAAAACACGGCCGCGGAACCGAACCCAAAACCAAAACACAAAACCCGAAAAATTTCCGGCGCTCATCTCTAGTATATATATATATATATATATATATATGACTAGTGAAATGCATGTATTGTAATTATAAAACATTTTGGATTGCTTAATACTTCCATAAACAGCGCTTCTTTTCCTGGTTTATTCATATATACATTTTCTGAGGTTCAGCTCCTCAGAGTTTGAAGCAGCAGTCCGTCAGAAGTGTCTGCAATTGTGTCATTAGGTGTCTCACATCCAGTACTCTAGCTCCTACAACTGTTGGTTTTTTAGCTTTATTTTTACACTGCACCCAAAATCTACACCCCACCCAAATCATGAGCTGGATACACACTAGACCAGGGGTGGGCAATTATTTCAGCTGGGGGGCTGCTTAACACTTCCAGTGAATGTTCGAGGGCCACACACAAGGGTGGGGACTAATATGAATAACAAATATTTGTAGGAGTTAGTCCTGGGCTGCGCAGAGACTGCACAAATTAGATTTTTGCAGCTCTGCGTACACATACGATCGTACACTTGCACGGGTGAATTTACACTCCTCCTGGGGGCGGCGACTACCCGAACGCAGGACAGCAAAATTTGCAGCACAGTGATCAGGTCTGAATCAGCCCCTTAGTCAGCAGTTGCTGCAAAATAAGACCCGTTATAGGGCCCAATTCAGACCCGGTCGCTGCTGTGTATTTTCGCACAGCGGGTGATCGGGTCTGAACTGCGCATGCATTGCAGTGCGCAGGCACATCGGTCCGCCGCGCTGGGGAGCGTCAGGCAGTGATGGGATGGTGCGAACAAAGCGATCGCACAGGTGATCGCAAGGTGATTGACAGGAAGAGGCCGTTTGTGGGTGGCAACTGACCGGTTTAGAGGAGTGCACGGAAAAATGCAGGAGGGACCAGGCGTTTGGAGGGAGGGTTTCTGACGTCAGCTCCGGCCCCGATCATCGCATTGGAAGAGTAGGTCCTGGGCTGTGCAGAGACTGCACAAACTTCTGTTTCTGCAGCTCTCCTGCACATGCGATCGCTCCCTTGCACAGCGATTACCCCCTCCCCCTGTAGGCGGTGACTACCTGATCGTAGCAGTGCAAAAATCACACCCTAGCGATCAGGTCTGAATTAGGCCCATAGTTTTACATATATATATATATATATATATATATATAAACTATAACTATAAAAACATAGTATTATATATATATATATATATATATATATATATATATAAAAACACACACACCACAATATACATTACACCGCATACGTAGTTTTTTACAGGCAAAATACAAATGTCTAAAGGGGGGTACTCACGGAGCGATATTCTAAGCAATCTGACTAGATTGCTTAGAATATCGGCATGATCGCTCCGTGTGTAGCCCCCTCAGCGATAGCGATGCGCGGCCACGCACATCGCTATCGCTGCTGCTAGATTGGCCTGCATGCAGGCCAATCTAGCGGGTCGCTCACTTCACCCGCTGGGTGAAGTGAGCGCCCCCCCCCCCCCGTCTCCCCCCGCACGCTCAGCACAGATCGCGCTGTGCTGAGCGGCAGGAGAGATGTGTGCTGAGCGGTTCGCTCAGCACACATCTCTCCCAAATCGGCCCATGGGTACTGGGCTTAAAAAACACATCCAGTAATAAAAAAAAAAAAAAAAACTGCTGAAAACAAACAAACAAACAGCATCCTGTGTAATGCTGTTATCAATCGTATTCACAGCTGGTTACTAGCTCCCCCCACCCGCTTCCCTGAACCCACATAGCAGTCTCAAACCTCCCCTCTCCCTTAAACCCATATAGTAGTCTCTACCCCCCTTCCCCCACCCCTGAACCCATATAGCAGTCACTACCCCCCTTCACCCCCTCCCCTGAACCTATACAGCAGTCTCTACTTCCCTTTCCCTGAACCTATACAGCAGTCTCTACCCCCCTCCTCTCCTCTCTCCCTCCTCCTTCTCTCCCCCTCCTCTCCTCCCTTCCCCCCCCCCCCCCCCCCCTCCCGGACCCATATAGCAGCTTTACCTATGATGTTTTTATTTCACTGTGGCAGATCTGCTGCCCAGATTATCCACCGCCTTCTCTGCCAGATCCGCTGCGCTGCGCAGAGCCGCTGCTGCTACCCGCTGCCCTCTGCACTCTTGCCGTGGCTCCGCCCCCTATGCCGCCCAGCGCCTGATGTCACAGAGGAAATCCCGGTCAGCAGACCGGGTATTTCCTCAGCGGCGCCGCATCTCGGAGCTTCGTAGCGCAATGACAAGCGGCTCAGCCGGGCCGCTTGTCATTGCACAGTGGTATGGGACAGCGGGCCAGGCAGAATCGATTCGCGGGCCGCATCCGGCCCGCGGGCCGCATGTTGCCCACCCCTACACTAGACGGTTTTTTTAATAATGTGGTGGACGATAATGACACATCGTTGCGATTCTCGTCCAGCGTGTATGCAGGCCCAGTTCTACACCTTGCGGCGCCCAGTGCGAAAGATTCAACTGGCGCCCCCCACGGCAAAACAGTTAGTTCGTGAAAAAATAGGGGCGTGGCTTCATAGGGGAGGATCGTGGCCACAGTTATGCCCCCAGTAGCTGTGCCCCCAGATTTACCACATGTATTTGTGCCCCCCAGTTGATTTGCCCGCTGTGCTTGTGCCCCCCTGTACTTGTGCCCCCCTCTAGATTTGCCCCCAGTAGCTGTGCCCCCAGTTAATTTGCCCCAGTAGCTGGTCCCCCTGTAGTAGTGCCCCCTGTAGTTATGCCCTCTGTATTAGTTCCCCTTGTAGCTGCGCCCCCAGTAGCTGTTTCCCCTGTAGCAGAGCCCCCCAGTATGTGCCCCCTGTAGATCTGCCCCCAGTAGCTGTGCCCTTGTAGCAGTGCCCCCTGTAGTAGGGCCCCCAGTAGCTGTGCCCCCAGTTGATTTGCCCCCAGTAGCTGTTCCCCCTGTAGCAGCGCCCCGAGTATGTGCCCCCTGTAGATCTGCCCCCCAGTAGCTGTGCAGCTTGTAGCAGTGCCCCCTGTAGCTATGCCCATTGTAGCTGTGCCCCCAGTTGATTTGCCCCCATTAGCTGTCCCCCCTGTAGCGGTGCCCCCAGTATGTGCCCCCTGTAGATCTGCCCCCAGTAGCTGTGCCCCTTGTAGCAGTGCCCCCTGTAGCAGTGCCCCCTGTAGTAGTGCCCCCAGTAACTGTGCCCCCAGTTGATTTGCCCCTAGTAGCTGTTTCCCCTGTAGCAGTGCCCCCTGTAGATCTGCCCCCTGTATGTGCCCCCTGTAGTAGTGCCCCCAGAAGTAGTGCCCCCAGTATGTGCCCCCTGTAGCTGTGATGCTTTCAAACCCTAAAAGAAAAAAAAATACCAGCCTCGCTCCTGCTTTCAGACCGCTGCTGCTGCTGTCTCCGGGAGCTGGCACCTCTCTATGGGAAAGACATCATGACGTCTCTCCCCATAGCAGCGCCGCACTGACAGTAGGGGTCAATTTTGACCTCTGGCGTCAGTCAGCGACGCCGGGGAGCGGTGAGGGAGGGAGGATTAGTAGCGGCTCTTGCCACAGCGCCGCCCTCAGGGTAGTGACGCCCCGGGCAAAAAGCCTGCTTGCCCGTGGCAAGATAGCCGCTACTGCGTGCATGCACAATATTGTTAATGATGCGCAGTCCCACGGGTTGTTAATGATATCGCCTATCATCCGAACATGCAGGTCATTCAAGGGCAAACAGTGACGATATCACTCATGGAGCACATCGTCTAGTGTGTACCCAGCTTTACTCTCTCTGCACATGTTACATCTGCCCCACCTTGTCATCCTAAATTTGCGGCAATCAGCCAAGGTTATGATCCTTAGCGCTGGAACGCATTTGGGGTGAGGGACAGGCCATTTCTTTTAAGTTTTATTATTGTATTTTCAACTTTTTTTTTTTTTAATAAATTAGCAAGGTCTGTGCCAGTATTCACATCAACTTACTGGCATGTTTACAGTTTACACCCACTGTGGGCGGGATTTACTAATACTGATTGCGGCCCATCGCCTATCATTGTATCAATGCTAATCGCATACTGTATATTCATGGACCACATACTTTTTCCTTTTTTTCTCTATCTTTTTTTACTTTACAGCAGCTGATCCATACTTGCCTACCCTCCCGGAATGGCCGGGAGGCTCCCGAAAATCGGGTGATCCTCCCGGCCCCACGGAAAGGTGGGCTAGCCTCCTGCTTTCCCTGCAGCCCCTCCACGACCCTCCTCAGCCGCCCGCAGCAGAGAACAAGTGGACGGTCCGAGGGGGTCCGATGACGCGATTTGCGCTGAATCGCGTCATCGTAGCTCTGCCCCTCGCTATACAGCGCCTCTTTTCTCAGCACTGCACAGCGGGGGGCGGAGTCACGATGACGCGACCCTGATGCCACGCCCCCGAACTGTCCACTTGCCTGTCAGCCACACCCCCGGACCGCCCATCCTGCTGTCGGCCACACCCTTATGCACCAACAACGCTGCCTCCTCCCGGAGGAGGGGGCAGCAAAGTAGGTATGAGCTGATCCCTCCCTTATCCCTTTTGTACCATTTCCCTTCTCCTTCCCTTTCTACTTCCTGTCTTGTATTTTTTCTTTTTCCTCTTCTTAGTTACTGTTAAGCCCCATACACACTGGGTGATACACTTGACGATATGAACAATAACAATCTTTTTTAAAATATCTATTGTTCAATGTTCATATCGTGTAGTGTGTATGCCTGAACGATGGTCACACCCACGGGTCGTTCTCGTTCAAGCATTATCTACTGAACATGCAGCTCATTTTTGACTATGGGGGTCATTCCGAGGTGATCGCTCACTAACTACTTTTTGCAGCCCACTGGGGAGAGTATATTTGCTGTGCAAGTGTGCGATCACATGTGCAGCCAAGCGGTACAAAAAAAGTTTCTGCAGTTTCTGAGTTGCCCAGAACTTACTCAGCTGCTGCGATCACTACAGCCTGGCCGGTTCCGGAATTGACTTCAGACACCCGCCCTGCAAACGCCTGGACACGCCTGCGTTTTTGCAAACACTCCCAGAAAACTGTCAGTTGACACCCATAAACGCCTTTTTCGTGTCAATCTCCTTGAGAACAGCTGTGCGAATGGATTCTTTGTTAAATCCATCGCACAGCAATGATCCGCTCTTTACTAGAGATGAGCGGGTTCGGTTCCTCTGAATCCGAACCCGCCCGAACTTCAGGTTTTTTTACACGGGTCCGAGCAGGCTCGGATCTTCCCGCCTTGCTTGGCTAACCCGAGCGCGCCCGAACGTCATCATCACGCTGTCAGATTCTCGCGAGGCTCGGATTCTATCGCGAGACTCGGATTCTATATAAGGAGCCGCGCGTCGCCGCCATTTTCACACGTGCATTGAGAGTCATAGGGAGAGGACGTGGCTGGCGTCCTCTCCGTTTAGAGAAGAGAGAGACACAGTATTTTTGGGGAGCATTATTAGGAGGAGTACTACTGTATACTACTATACTACTTGCTGAAGTGATATTTATAGATTAGATAGTGTGACTGTAAGTGTATTATCTGACTTGTGGGGGAGACACTGACAGTGGGGTAGGAAATATACAAGTGCGCGGCCAACAGCAGCAGGTAGGAGGAAGGTCAGTTCCTCAAGACTAAACAGTAAAGGAGAAAGGTGTGTACCTGCGCTGGCTGAATAAGTTAAATTGATAAACTGTCAATAAAAAGACAATAATAATAAATAATAAAAATAGCAGTAATAATAATAATGAAAGTGGATGGTTTGTTCTATATATAAAGGTAACAATTTAATAGCATATCACATAAGGCAATTACTAAAAATAAAGGAATTCCTCTTGCCACTAGGTGGCAGTAAAAACTTGGATTAGCTTATCTGGACAGCAATAAATAAATTTCATAGTCTCCAATGTTAGAATTGTCCATTCCTATAGGCTAGGACAGCCTCCCTCTGCGCATTCACTGTACTCAATATGTATTTACCAGATCCCCTCGTTGGTGAGCATCAGCCTTGGAACAAGTCCTTTGTATAGCTGTAGGGATGAAGCCAGGTTGAAATAGAGATCCAGTGGTGGGAGATAGGTCCAAATTATGCCAAGGAGGACACGGCTTTTGCGGGCCGCTGTGGAGAACGGGGTCCAGATAGAGCAAATGCACTCAAGTCCAATGAAAGAAAGCTCAACGCGTTTCACTGGTAAGATCCAGCTTCCTCAGGAGCATAAAAACCATCAGCATGGGGTGCTTTATTTATACCCTTACTAATGAGTCCATTAGTGTCACCTGTTTAGGTAATAACTATTTTATAGAAACAAACCATCCAAAATAATATAGAGAACAATCAGATCAAATTATATGTTAAATATCCATTCATTTATTATATTAGAATCAAAAAACGAGTAAAAATAACCCATTAAAACATAAAGAAAAAATAGAAAGATGTCGATCACGTGACACATCTCGTCACGTGATCGGCAGGGAGGCAATCCCATTGGTCACTAAAAGGTCACATGGTTTCGAGCATGTGATTGTGTGCTCAAATTCCCTTCTCCCAAAGTGTGTTCTCCTCTCTAGGGAGATCTAAGGCACTTCCGTCCTCTGTGTGCAGATTGCTTGGACGCGCTCACGTGACGCGCGTCATCGCGTCACGTGACGCGCGTCATCGCGTCACGTGACGTGCGTCATCGCGTCACGTGACGCGCGTCACCGCTCCACGTGAGCGCAACCAGCTGATAGATTCCCCTTCGGATTGTAGATCCGGAAGTTCAAAGGGTCTTTTTGTGCAGTAGTTGTCTCGTCCCGTGTCTCCCACTCAGCGGCTTCCGTATCATGCGGTTGCCATGGAAACCCGCTCTGTATAACAAATCCCCAAGCCCTATATAGTTTATACCGACATATTTTGGTCAAAAAGATGTACATTGTATATACAAAACCAGATCAGAATTTGGTGAGGAATCAATAAATTATTCATCACTAGATAGATAACATTTGTTTAGAAATAAAAAAAAAAAAATAATAATAATAATAATAGTGATAATAAAAAAATAAAAATAATAATAAATAAAATAAAAATAGAAATAGACCCAAAATCATTTGCCCATACAGGACATTATGTATCCACATAGAGTTAGATATTTTGCTGTTATTAAAAGGATTGCATATGTGAATGAGATCTGTTATCTCTTTTATGATCTTACTGGTCATTAGTCACAAACGTCATTCTTATCTAAAGTATATTACCTTTTAGCATATATCTGATGAGTTGTATTGAGCTGATATTGAGGGTATCTATACCCATAAGGGTGCTCATATTTGTAGATTAATCTATCTAATGATTTACAAAAATAATATATATCTATAGAGAGCCGATGTTAATATTAATCTTAATCTTAATCGTATATTGATCCCAATTACAATGATATCATCATTGGTATTGCCTTTAGTGCCATTGACAGTCATAAAAATCATATATATATAGTTGGAATTTTAGAGACAGATTATACAAGTCATAATTTCGAAGTGGACAAAAGGAGTTCCACATGTTCCTAAATAACCGAGTTTAGTTCAATAGCCTCGTTTAGACCATCTGGGTGTAATGAATTATATTTGAGCATCCAAAAAACTTCCCTACGGCATAGTTGATTGAACCTGTCGCCCCCTCTGTCGGTTGGAGTGACATGCTCCAAACAGACAATGGAAAGACAGGCAGGGTTGCCTTCATGTTTCATTAGATAGTGCCGTGACACACTATGTGTCCCCAGCTTGCGTATTATGTTGCGGCGATGTTCCATAAAACGTGTATGTATCGCTCTCGTGGTCCTGCCTACATAATTTAGGCCACAGCCACATGTTAGTACATATATCACGTATCTTGAATCGCAATTCATGAAAGATTTCAACATAAATTTCTCAGAGGAACCGGGTATAGAGACATGTGTAGTCTTACGGTCCATATGGTGACACATAGTGCATCTGTTCTTACCACATCTATGAAAGCCTACGGGTTTGGTGGTTAACCAATCTGAACCTTCTCCTCGTCCCTTCGTTAAAGTAGATCTAAAGTGGCTGGGTGCCAGAATGGTTTTTAGGGCCCTATTTTTCTTATAAACGATCTGTGGTTTATTCGGTAGGATGCTACCCAAGATATTGTCCTGTTTTAGTATTCTATAATTCCGACTCACAATGGTCTTAATTTCATTGGCGCATCTGTTAAATTTACATATAAACGCCAAATCTCTTTCTTGTGTGTCCTGATTAGCAACTTTATTTTGAGACGGGCGAAGTAGGTCTTGTCTGTCCATATTTAGAACCTCCCTAAGGGCCTCATCAAGAATATATTGTGGGTATTCTCTGCTTTTAAAGGAGTTTATAAGTTGATTTGCCTGTATTTTGAAAGTATCTATATTTGAACAATTGCGTCTAAGTCGCATTAGTTGCCCTTTAGGGATATTGTTCTTCCATGGGGCATAGTGAGCACTTTTATAATGTAAATATGAATTGGTATTTACGGGTTTAGTAAAATTAGATGTAATGATGGTATTTTCCTTTGTCTCGAGGGTCACATCCAGGAAATCGACACGGTTCCTATCATAGGTGAAGGTGAAATTAAGATTGTGCATATTGGATTGAAGATGTGCAACGAAAGAAGTAGCTGAGAGAAGGTCCCCATCCCAAATGATAAATAGATCATCAATGTACCGCCCATAGAAAACCAGGTTCGCCTCCCAAGCCGCGTCCCACACATGGGCGTCATCAAAGTCCCCCATGTAGAGGTTCGCATAGCTGGGGGCGAACCTGGTTCCCATGGCGGTACCTGAAAGTTGTAAATAATATTTGTGATTAAAAGTAAAATAATTGTGTGTAAGAATAAAGTGAATACATTGTACGAGAAAAGATTGATGCTGTTCCTCAAGAACCTGCATCTTACGTAATAAATCTGTAATGACTTTAATACCCATGGTGTCAGGTATATTGGTATAAAGTGCCTGGACGTCCAGTGTCAGGAAAGCAAATGTATCTTTCCACTGGATATGTTGAATCTTGTTTAAAAAATCTTTAGTGTCTCTTAAGTGTGATTTCAATAATGGTACATGTGGTTGAAGAAAAGCATCAATATAAAAAGACAAATTAGAGGTGAGTGAATTGATACCAGAAATAATTGGGCATCCCGGTGGTGCAGTGAGGGACTTGTGAATTTTAGGGAGAAAATAAAAAGTGGGAATAGTGGGAAAGTGAGGTAATAGGAACCGTGATTCGTCCCTGGATATTACCCCCTTACTTAGCCCTGACTCCAGTAGTGTTTTGAGTTCCTGAAGAAATCTGGAAGTTGGATCCTGAGTAAGGACACGATAAAATTTCTTGTTCTCTAGTTGATTAAGGGCTTCGGTCAGGTAATAAGACCTGTTCATTACCACCAGGCCCCCGCCTTTATCGGCTTCTTTAATGATTATGGATGTATCCTTCGTAAGTTCTTTAATGGCTCTCCTTTCTTGTCTAGTAAGATTGGAAGTATATTTGGAGCTGTTATTATCCTGCCCAACCAATTGTTTGAAATCTTCCAATGTTACCTTATAAAAGGATTCTATGCAGCTGCACACTTTTGCTGCCAGAGTCAGTGCCACACTGCCATTGTTGTGACCACACTGACCACCAGTATAATAATATATTTTGTGATTGTCTGCTTAGGCCTCGGAGTACTAGTTGCAAGTTGCAACGTGACCTGTCCTGAAGTGACCACCAGTTTAATAATCAATCACCACCAGTTTAATATATATATATATATATATATAATTGTATATAATATATATATATATATATATATATAATATTGTATACCACCTACCCGTGGTTTTTTTTTTTTTCATTCTTCTTTATACATACTACTATAGTAGCTTACTGTAGCAGTCTGCGGTGCTGTGCTGACCTGACAGTGTCCAGCAGGTCCGTCATCAGTCATTACATAATAAATATATATAGTACCTGTCCGGCTGCAGTACTAGTGATATTATATTGATTTCATCTCATTATCAATAATTTATCATCCAGTCTAGACTCTATATTAGCAGCAGACACAGTACGTTAGTCCACGGCTGTAGCTACCTCTGTGTCGGCACTCAGCAGTCCATCCATAATTGTATACCACCTACCCGTGGTTTTTTTTTTTTCTTTCTTCTTTGTACATACTACTATAGAGTATAGTAGCTTACTGTAGCAGTCTGCGGTGCTGCTGAGCTGACAGTGTCCAGCAGGTCCGTCATCAGTCATCATTACCTAATAAATATATTATCTACCTGTCCGGCTGCAGTACTAGTGATATTATATATACATACATATATATATTGATTTCATCTCATTATCAATCATCCAGTCTATATTAGCAGCAGACACAGTACGTTAGTCCACGGCTGTAGCTACCTCTGTGTCGGCACTCAGCAGTCCATCCATAATTGTATACCACCTACCCGTGGTTTTTTTTTTTCTTTCTTCTTTGTACATACTACTATAGTATAGTAGCTTACTGTAGCAGTCTGCGGTGCTGCTGAGCTGACAGTATCCAGCAGGTCCGTCATCAGTCATCATTACCTAATAAATATATTATCTACCTGTCCGGCTGCAGTACTAGTGATATTATATATACATACATATATATATTGATTTCATCTCATTATCAATCATCCAGTCTATATTAGCAGCAGACACAGTACGTTAGTCCACGGCTGTAGCTACCTCTGTGTCGGCACTCAGCAGTCCATCCATAATTGTATACCACCTACCCGTGGCTTTTTTTTTTTCTTTCTTCTTTGTACATACTACTATAGTATAGTAGCTTACTGTAGCAGTCTGCGGTGCTGCTGAGCTGACAGTGTCCAGCAGGTCCGTCATCAGTCATCATTACCTAATAAATATATTATCTACCTGTCCGGCTGCAGTACTAGTGATATTATATATACATACATATATATATTGATTTCATCTCATTATCAATCATCCAGTCTATATTAGCAGCAGACACAGTACGTTAGTCCACGGCTGTAGCTACCTCTGTGTCGGCACTCAGCAGTCCATCCATAATTGTATACCACCTACCCGTGGTTTTTTTTTTCTTTCTTCTTTGTACATACTACTATAGTATAGTAGCTTACTGTAGCAGTCTGCGGTGCTGCTGAGCTGACAGTGTCCAGCAGGTCCGTCATCAGTCATCATTACCTAATAAATATATTATCTACCTGTCCGGCTGCAGTACTAGTGATATTATATATAAATACATATATATATATTGATTTCATCTCATTATCATCCAGTCTATATTAGCAGCAGACACAGTACGGTAGTCCACGGCTGTAGCTACCTCTGTGTCGGCACTCGGCAGTCCATCCATAAGTATACTAGTATCCATCCATCTCCATTGTTTACCTGAGGTGCCTTTTAGTTGTGCCTATTAAAATATGGAGAACAAAAATGTTGAGGTTCCAAAATTAGGGAAAGATCAAGATCCACTTCCACCTCGTGCTGAAGCTGCTGCCACTAGTCATGGCCGAGACGATGAAATGCCAGCAACGTCGTCTGCCAAGGCCAATGCCCAATGTCATAGTACAGAGCATGTCAAATCCAAAACACCAAATATCAGTAAAAAAAGGACTCCAAAACCTAAAATAAAATTGTCGGAGGAGAAGCGTAAACTTGCCAATATGCCATTTACCACACGGAGTGGCAAGGAACGGCTGAGGCCCTGGCCTATGTTCATGGCTAGTGGTTCAGCTTCACATGAGGATGGAAGCACTCAGCCTCTCGCTAGAAAACTGAAAAGACTCAAGCTGGCAAAAGCACCGCAAAGAACTGTGCGTTCTTCGAAATCCCAAATCCACAAGGAGA
This sequence comes from Pseudophryne corroboree, assembly GCF_028390025.1. Taxonomy (NCBI): domain Eukaryota; kingdom Metazoa; phylum Chordata; class Amphibia; order Anura; family Myobatrachidae; genus Pseudophryne; species Pseudophryne corroboree. Next base: position 161,009,106 of record NC_086448.1, read on the forward strand.
GTCCAATTGTGTCGGTTGCGATGCCTGACCTTCCCAACACTGGACGTGAAGAGCATGCGCCTTCCACCATTTGCACGCCCCCTGCAAGTGCTGGAAGGAGCACCCGCAGTCCAGTTCCTGATAGTCAGATTGAAGATGTCAGTGTTGAAGTACACCAGGATGAGGAGGATATGGGTGTTGCTGGCGCTGGGGAGGAAATTGACCAGGAGGATTCTGATGGTGAGGTGGTTTGTTTAAGTCAGGCACCCGGGGAGACACCTGTTGTCCGTGGGAGGAATATGGCCGTTGACATGCCTGGTGAAAATACCAAAAAAATCAGCTCTTCAGTGTGGAGGTATTTCAACAGAAAAGCGGACAACAGGTGTCAAGCCGTGTGTTGCCTTTGTCAAGCTGTAATAAGTAGGGGTAAGGACGTTAACCACCTCGGAACATCCTCCCTTATACGTCACCTGCAGCGCATTCATAATAAGTCAGTGACAAGTTCAAAAACTTTGGGCGACAGCGGAAGCAGTCCACTGACCAGTAAATCCCTTCCTCTTGTAACCAAGCTCACGCAAACCACCCCTCCAACTCCCTCAGTGTCAATTTCCTCCTTCCCCAGGAATGCCAATAGTCCTGCAGGCAATGTCACTGGCAATTCTGACGAGTCCTCTCCTGCCTGGGATTCCTCCGATGCATCCTTGCGTGTAACGCCTACTGCTGCTGGCGCTGCTGTTGTTGCTGCTGGGAGTCGATGGTCATCCCAGAGGGGAAGTCGTAAGCCCACTTGTACTACTTCCAGTAAGCAATTGACTGTCCAACAGTCCTTTGCGAGGAAGATGAAATATCACAGCAGTCATCCTGCTGCAAAGCGGATAACTGAGGCCTTGACAACTATGTTGGTGTTAGACGTGCATCCGGTATCCGCCGTTAGTTCACAGGGAACTAGACAATTTATTGAGGCAGTGTGCCCCCGTTACCAAATACCATCTAGGTTCCACTTCTCTAGGCAGGCGATACCGAGAATGTACACGGACGTCAGAAAAAGACTCACCAGTGTCCTAAAAAATGCAGTTGTACCCAATGTCCACTTAACCACGGACATGTGGACAAGTGGAGCAGGGCAGGGTCAGGACTATATGACTGTGACAGCCCACTGGGTAGATGTATGGACTCCCGCCGCAAGAACAGCAGCGGCGGCACCAGTAGCAGCATCTCGCAAACGCCAACTCTTTCCTAGGCAGGCTACGCTTTGTATCACCGGTTTCCAGAATACGCACACAGCTGAAAACCTCTTACGGCAACTGAGGAAGTATATCTGTGTGTATATTTATGTGTATGTGTTTGTGTATAATTCTGTATTTCCTGTGTGTGTATGTGTTCCATGTATGTGTTCTATGTGTGCGTATAAGTAAGTGTATGTGTTCTATGGATATGTGTGTGGTTTATGTGTGTGTGTGTGTGTGTGTGTGTGTGTGTGTGTGTGTGTGTGTGTGTGTGTGTGTGTGTGGAGAAGTGCCACCACTTCGACCAACATGTTGTTCAAAGTGGCGGCACTTCTCCACAGACCCGAAAGTATATATATTTTTTTAATTAGCAGACAGCATCAGCACGTAGGAAGGAGGCCCTGGAGGACTCACGCCTGCACCTGTCACCGGATCGACCACAGCCGTCCGCGCTGAGTGGAGAAGATGCCGCAGAAGAGGAGTCCAGCCAGCCGCAGGACTAGGGAAGGACATCCAACCTTCAGTGGACCGGGACCCTGCAGCAAAGGAGGAGACTGACCAGCGACGGGAGCACCAGCAGAAGACCCCGGCTGGCTTAAAGAAGACGGCGCGGAACAGCGGGGAGGACAGCGCAGATTGGGATCCTGCAGCAGGAGAGAAGATCCCCCTTCGAAGCACAGCAGACCACACTGAAAAGGGTGCATCCCCGGTGCGGGTGCTCTGCATCCCGGGTTGCGCCGAAGACTTGGAGTGTCGGAGGTGGCAGAAGCGCCTCAGCTTTGGGTGAGAAATCGCTGCAACCCTTCAGCTGCTAAACTCTGCAATTTGTCAATTAAGGGGGTAGGCTTCCTCACCACAGTGCCCCACAGGCCTTGTTAATTAAGGGGGTAGGATCCCTTCACTCTATAATGTGAATCTTGGCTCATCCTGTGTCCTATAATGTGAATTTTGGCTCATTCTGTGTGCAATAATGTGAATTTCAGCTCATACCGTGTGCTATAATGTGAATTTCGGCTCATACCATGTGCTATAATGTGAAAGGGGCACCAGTATTAGATAGTATAAGGGGTCCTACTACACAGAAGGACACGCCCCTTTTTAGTGGCCACGCCCCCTTTTCCGGAGCGCGAGCGCCTACGGCGCGCATAATTGCAAATTTCACTTTTTCATTCCACTTCAACCACTGCACCTACAGTACATCTATACATACACACCCTGACATCTTTATGTACAGTGACACCGTTCTTTTTTTTTTTTTGGGGGGGTGGGGTGGGGGGGGGGGGGGGGGGGGCGCCATTATAGATCTTGCCCTGGGCTCCAAAAACCCTAGTTACGCCTCTGGAGGGGACATCCTGCGTGACACTGCAGTGACACTCCTAGATGGGCCCGGTGTTTGTGTCGGCCACTAGGGTCGCTTATCTTACTCACACAGCTACCTCATTGCGCCTCTTTTTTTCTTTGCGTCATGTGCTGTTTGGGGAGGGTTTTTTGGAAGGGACATCCTGCGTGACACTGCAGTGACACTCCTAGATGGGCCCGGTGTTTGTGTCGGCCACTAGGGTCGCTTATCTTACTCACACAGCTACCTCATTGCGCCTCTTTTTTTCTTTGCGTCATGTGCTGTTTGGGGAGGGTTTTTTGGAAGGGACATCCTGCGTGACACTGCAGTGACACTCCTAGATGGGCCCGGTGTTTGTGTCGGCCACTAGGGTCGCTTAGCTTAGTCATCCAGCGACCTAGGTGCAAATTTTAGGACTAAAAATAATATTGTGAGGTGTGAGGTATTCAGAATAGACTGAAAATGAGTGTAAATTATGGTTTTTGAGGTTAATAATACTTTGGGATCAAAATGACCCCCAAATTCTATGATTTAAGCTGTTTTTTAGTGTTTTTTGAAAAAAACACCCGAATCCAAAACACACCCGAATCCGACAAAAAAAATTCGGTGAGGTTTTGCCAAAACGCGGTCGAACCCAAAACACGGCCGCGGAACCGAACCCAAAACCAAAACACAAAACCCGAAAAATTTCCGGCGCTCATCTCTACTCTTTACCTGTACGATGCACCTGCGCGTTGCGGTGCATATGCATGTGCAGTAGTGACCTGATCGCTGCTCTGCAAAAAACGGCAGCGTGCGATCAGGTCGGAAGGACCCCCTATGTCGTTGAGCTGCTTTTTCGGTGAAAGGGGGGGATGACGTTACTGAACATTATCGTTTATCGATATAGTTCAGTGTATATGCACTAGCAATCTCCCCTAATTAGCAATACATTGCTGATTGCTAATTGGGGGAGGTCACCCAGTGTGTACAGGGCTTTAGGAGGTCATTCCAACCTGATCGCAAGCTGCCGTTTTTGCAGCGGTGTGATCAGGTCTGTAATGCGCCTGCGCCAGGGAGCGACAGAACTAATGAAGAAAGCGATCACACCCGCGACCGCAAGAAGATTGACAGGAAGAGGCCGGCCGGAGGTGTCAACTGACCGTTTTCAGGGAGTGTCTGTCCGAACGCAGGCGTGCCCAGCCGTTTCCAGGGAGGGATCCTGACGTCAGCTCCATCCTGGATGATTGCAGCGGGTGAGTAAGTCCTGAGCTGTTCAGAAACTATACAAACTTTTGTTTGTGCAGCTCTCTGCTCAAGGGAGCGCAGCCCTGTTCAGCGATTTCCCCCTCTCCTGTATGCGGCGACTACCTGATCGCAGCAGTGCTAAAAGTAGCCCGCTAGCGATCAGGTCGGAAGGAGGGCCATATTCTTTGTAAGAATAAGTAAGAAAAATAAGTTAGTAGCCGAAGTACCCGGCGTTGCCTGGGTTTAAGGTTTTCAGGCCCAAACGTATGAAGCCTTAAAAAGTGATAAAGTGAAGGCTGATAAAGTACCAGCCAATCAGCTCCTAACTGTCATTTTTCAAGTAAATCCTGTAACATGGCAGTCAGGAAACTGATTGCTGGTACTTTATCACTCTTTATCAGTCGCCACTCTATCATTTTTTAAGGTTTAATACATTTGGGACCTAGTTATCAATGAGTTGGATGTAACTGTCCACATTTTAAAAATAATCATCAGCTTAGCAGCTCTTCCAACACACCCATGAGGTGGCTGCCCAGTGTCGTTTTTTTTTTTTTGGGGTGTCGCCTTTAGCCCTAATCCCCAGTTTAAAAAAATAAATAAGATTTTACTCACCGGTAAATCTATTTCTCGTAGTCCGTAGTGGATGCTGGGAACTCCGTAAGGACCATGGGGAATAGCGGCTCCGCAGGAGACTGGGCACAACTAAAGAAAGCTTTAGGTCACCTGGTGTGCACTGGCTCCTCCCACTATGACCCTCCTCCAAGCCTCAGTTAGGACACTGTGCCCGGACGAGCTGACATAATAAGGAAGGATTTTTTGAATCCCGGGTAAGACTCATACCAGCCACACCAATCACACCGTATAACTCGTGATACTATACCCAGTTAACAGTATGAATATAACTGAGCCTCTCAACAGATGGCTCAACAATAACCCTTTAGTTAGGCAATAACTATATACAAGTATTGCAGACAATCCGCACTTGGGATCGGCGCCCAGCATCCACTACGGACTACGAGAAATAGATTTACCGGTGAGTAAAATCTTATTTTCTCTGACGTCCTAGTGGATGCTGGGAACTCCGTAAGGACCATGGGGATTATACCAAAGCTCCCAAACGGGCGGGAGAGTGCGGATGACTCTGCAGCACCGAATGAGAGAACTCCAAGTCCTCCTCAGCCAGGGTATCAATATTGTAGAATTTAGCAAACGTGTTTGCCCCTGACCAAGTTGCAGCTCGGCAAAGTTGGAAAGCCGAGACCCCTCGGGCAGCTGCCCAAGATGAGCCCACCTTCCTTGTGGAATGGGCTTTTACAGATTTTGGCTGCGGTAGTCCAGCCGCAGAATGCGCCAGCTGAATTGTGCTACAAATCCAGCGAGCAATAGTCTGCTTAGAAGCAGGAGCACCCAGTTTGCTGGGTGCATACAGGATAAACAGCGAGTCAGTTCTCCTGACTCTAGCCGTCCTGGAAACATAATTTTTCAAGGCCCTGACTACGTCCAGTAACTTGGAATCCTCCAAGTCCCTAGTAGCCGCAGGCACTACAATAGGTTGGTTCAAGTGAAAAGCTGATACCACCTTAGGGAGAAACTGGGGACGAGTCCTCAATTCTGCCCTATCCATATGGAAAATCAGATAAGGACTTTTATATGACAAAGCCGCCAATTCTGATACACGCCTGGCCGAAGCCAAGGCCAATAACATGACCACTTTCCGCGTGAGATATTTTAGATCCACGGTTTTTAGTGGCTCACACCAATGTGATTTTAAGAAACTCAACACCACGTTGAGAACCCAAGGTGCCACTGGAGGCACAACCGGGGGCTGAATATGCAGCACTCCTTTTACAATGTCTGAACTTCAGGTACTGAAGCTAGTTCTTTCTGGAAGAAAATCGACAGAGCCGAGATCTGTACCTTAATGGAGCCTAATTTTAGGCCCATAGACACTCCTGCTTGTAGGAAATGCAGAAATCGACCTAGTTGAAATTCCTCTGTTGGGGCCTTTTTTGGCCTCACACCAAGCAACATATTTTCGCCATATGCGGTGATAATGTTTTGCAGTTATATCTTTCCTGGCTTGAATCAGCGTAGGAATGACTTCCTCCGGAATGCCCTTTTCCTTTAGGATCCGGCGTTCAACCGCCATGCCGTCAAAACGTAGCCGCGGTAAGTCTTGGAACAGACAGGGCCCCTGCTGCCGCAGGTCCTGTCTGAGCGGCAGAGGCCATGGGTCCTCTCATATAATTTCTTGAAGTTCTGGGTACCAAGCTCTTCTTGGCCAATCCGGAACCACGAGTATCGTTCTTACTCCTCGCCTTCCTATTATTCTCAGTACCTTTTGTATGAAAGGCAGAGGGGGGAACACATAAACCGACTGGTACACCCACGGTGTTACCAGAGCGTCCACAGCTATCGCCTGAGGGTCCCTTGACCTGGCGCAATATCTTTAATAGCTTTTTGTTGAGGCGGGACGCCATCATGTCCACCTGTGGCCTTTCCCAATGGTGTACAATCCTTTGGAAGACTTCTGGATGAAATCCCCACTCTCCCGGGTGGAGGTCGTGTCTGCTGAGAAGATCTGCTTCCCAGTCGTCCACTCCGGGAATGAACACTGCTGACAGTGTTAACACATGATTTTCCGCCCATCAGAGAATCCTTGTGGCTTCTGCCATCGCCATCCTGCTTCTTGTGCCGCCCCGTTGGTTTACATGGGCGACTGCCGTGATGTTGTCTGATTGGATCAGTACCGGCTGGTTTTGAAGCAGAGGCCTTGCCTGACTCAGGGCATTGTAAATGGCCCTTAGTTCCAGAATATTTATGTGTAGGGAAGTCACCTGACTTGACTAAAGTCCCTGGAAGTTTCTTCCCTGTGTGACTGCCCCCCAGCCTCAAAGGCTGGCATCCATGGTCACTAGGACCTAGTCCTGTATGCCGAACCTGCGGCCCTCTTGAAGATGGGCACTCTGCAGCCACCACAGTAGAGATACCCTGGTCTTTGAAGACAGGGTTATCAGCCGATGCATCTGAAGCTGTGATCCGGACCACTTCTCCAACAGGTCCCACTGAAAGTTCTTGCATGGAACCTGCCGAATGGGATTGCTTCGTAGGAAGCTACCATTTTTCCCAGGACTCGCGTGCAATGATGCACCAATACCTGTTTTGGCTTCAGGAGGTCTCTGACTAGAGATGACAGCTCCTTGGCTTTCTCCTCCGGGAGAAACACTTATTTCTGTTCTGTGTCCAGAACCATCCCCAGGAACAGTAGACGTGTCGTAGGAACCAGCTGTGACTTTGGACTGTTTAGAATCCAACCGTGCTGTTGTAGCACTTTCCAAAATAGTGCTACCCCGACTAGCAACTGCTCCTTGGACCTTGCCCTTATAAGGAGATTGTCCAAGTACGGGATAATTAAAACTCCCTTTTTTCGAAGGAGTATCATCATTTCGGCCATTACCTTGGTAAACACCCTCGGTGCCATGTACAGTCCAAACGGCAGTGTCTGGACTTGGTAATGGTAATCCTGTACCACAAATCTGAGTTACTCCTGGCGAGGATGGTAAATGGGGACATGCAGGTAAGCATCCTTGATGTCCCGGGATCCCATGTAATCCCCCTCGTCCAGGCTTGCAATAACCGCCCTGAGCGATTCCATCTTGAACTTGAATTTTTTTATGTATGTGTTCAAGGATTTTAAATATAAAATGGGTCACACCGAACCATGCGGTTTCGGTACCCCAAACCGTGTGGAATAGTAACCCCGTCCTTGTTGAAGTAGGGGCACCTTGAGTATTACCTGCTGGGAATACAGCTTATTAATTGCCTCTAGCGCAGCCTCCCTGCCTGAGGGAGTTGTCGGCAAGGCATATTTGAGGAAACGGCGGGGGAGAGACATCTCGAATTCCAGCTTGTACCCCTGAAATACTACTTGAATGAAACAGGGATCCACCTGTGAGCGAGCCCACTGATCGCTGAAATTTTTGAGACGGCCCCCCTCCGTACCTGGCTACACCTGTGGAGCCCCCGCGTCATGCTGTGGACTCAGAGGAAGCGAGAGAAGAATTTTGATTCTGGGAACAGGCTGACTGGTGCAGCTTTTTCCCTCTTCCCATGTCTCTGTACAGAAAGGAAGCGCCTTTGACCCGCTTGCTTTTCTGAAGCCGAAAGGACTGTACCTGATAATACAGTGCTTTCTTAGTCTGTGAGGAAACCTGAGGTAAAAATATTTCTTCCCAGCTGTCGCTGTGGATACGAGGTCCCAGAGACCATCCCCAAATAATTCCTCACCCTTATAAGGCAGAATCTCTATGCGCCTTTTAAAGTCAGCATCACCTGTCCAGTGACAGGTCTCTAATACCCTCCTGACAGAATGGACATTACATTCATTTTGGATGCCAGCGGCAAAATATCCCTCTGTGCATCCCTCATATATAAGACGACGTCTTTTATATGTTCTCATGTTTGACAGGGTCACCGACCATGCTGCAGCAGCACGATCTGCAGGTCTCAGTCTAGTACCTAAGTGTGTAAATACAGACTTCAGGATAGCCTCCTGCTTTTTATCAACAGGTACCTTCAAAGTGGCCGTTCCTAAAACGGCAGTGCCACCTTTTTTGACAACCGTGTGAGCGCCTTATCCACCCTAGGGGATATCTCCCAGCGTAACTTATCCTCTGGCGGGAAAGGGTACGCCATCAGTAACTTTTTAGAAATTACCAGTTTCTTATCGGGGGGAACCCACGCTTTTCACACACTTCATTCATTCATCTGATGGGGGAACAAAACACTGCCTGCTTTTTCTCCCCAACATAAAAACCCATTTTTAGAGGGTTAATGTCAGAAATGTGTAACACATTTTTTTTATTGCCGGGATCAAGTCACGGATGTTCCTAGCGGATTGTGTATATGTCTCAACCTTGTCGACACTGGAGTCAGACTCCGTGTCGACATCTGTGTCTGCCATCTGAGTGAGCGGGCGTTTTTGAGCCCCTGATGGCCTTTGAGACGCCTGGGCAGGCGCGGACTGAGAAGCCGGCTGTCCCACAGCTGTTACGTCATCCACCCTTTTATGTAAGGAGTTGACACTGTCGGTTAATACCTTTCACCTAACCATCCACTCTGGTGTCGGCCCCACAGGGGGCGACATCACATTTATCGGCATCTGCTCCGTCACCATATAAGCCTCCTCATTAAACATGTCGACACAGCCGTACCGACACACCGCACACACACAGGGAATGCTCTGACTGAGGACAGGACCCCACAAAGCCCTTTGGGGAGACAGAGAGAGAGTATGCCAGCACACACCAGAGCGCTACATAATGTGGGGATTAACACTATAACTGAGTGAAATTTCCCCAATAGCTGCTTGTATATATAATATTGCGCCTAAATTTAGTGCTCTGAGGGAGATAGCTCAGCCCCTTTTTCGCGGACTTTTCTCCCGCTTTTTTCTGGATTCTGGCAGGGGTATTTACCACATATATAGCCTCTGGGGCTATATATTGTGGTATTTTTGCCAGCCAAGGTGTTTTTATTGCTGCTCAGGGCGCCCCCCCCAAGCGCCCTGCACCCTCAGTGACCGGAGTGTGAAGTGTGTATGAGGAGCAATGGCGCACAGCTGCAGTGCTGTGCGCTACCTTGGTGAACACTGATGTCTTCTGCCGCCGATTTTCCAGACCTCTTCTTGCTTCTGGCTCTGTAAGGGGGATGGCGGCGCGGCTCCGGGACCGAACACCAAGGCTGGGCCTGCGGTCGATCCCTCTGGAGCTAAGATAAGCTGAAGGCTGCATAAGCCTGAGGCCATATAAGAGATCCACTTTTTGTGATTGGTTGTTAAATGACTAAGCAGTTGCTAGGCAGATCAGTTTTCCCTGTTGGCTTTTTCCTATTGGATTGGAAGGTTGTGCATCAAGCTTAATAGGAGGGTCTTAGGATAGTATATAGGTGGGGGCCATTTTCCTAGACTTCCTCTTGCCATGCATTTTATGGCCCAGGAAGGTTAAGTACATTGAAACTTATATTGTTATTACTCTTAGTCCTTATCCCCTTTTTTACTTCCCCCCCTTTGCTGTGTTTGGTATGGAGGCGCTGGGTACTGCTGCAGTGTCTCCCCTCCCCTCCAGTTATGCCGCGTCCACGGCGTTTCCGCTCCTTCTCCCCGGCGCCTCGTGGAGGCTGGTGGCACCCCCTGCTCCCGTTCCCCCAGGCTGGGCCCCGGAGGTTAATTGCGGCGGCTGCGGACAGGCGGCGGGGCGGGCAGTGATAGCCCGTTTCCCAGCCAGCTAGAGGCAGTCGGCCAGCGGTCGCTCGGAACGTGACGCCGGGCCGCGCGGCCCGGCCGGGCCGCGGTCACCGGCGCCCACAGCAGCACAGCCCCCTTTAGCGGCTCCCTCTCACGGCGCGCTGATCAGCGCCGGGCCTCCCCCACCTTCCCCGCGGACTGTGCTCAGCGGCGGCTCGGGCGCACACGTGGCGCCGGGCGGCTGCGGCGATGCGGCGGGGGTGGGAAGGGGGGGCCAATGTACAGGCGGGGGATATGAGTCCGGGACAGCGGGGAGAGGTGCCCGCTGTTCCCGGAACGGCGCAGGACACGCACACACCCCTTCCTGGCTATGGGCCTACCGCACCCCAGTACTTAAGTGGCGATGGGGGTTGGTGACCCCGGGCATGTCTGGGGCGGGGGACGTGGCAGTGTCTGCCGCTCCGCCCGCCCCTGCCTCGGTTACATGGCAGGGTTTCCCGGAGGTGACCCCGGCATCGGGGGCCTGCTTTAGAGGCCCCTGGTCGGCAGGCGCCCCGCCGCCCGTGGCGGCGTCCCCGTGCGTCGGTTTCAAAACCCCCCCCCCTCCGCCCTGCCCGGGGCATTTCAGTTAGGGTCGGCACTGCCGTCCATCGCAGCGTCCTACCTGGCACCCGGCCCGGCTCTTTCGTGCGCAGCGCAGCAAGGCTTCGCGGGGACCCAGTCCTTCCCCGGGGGTTTTCCGTGGCCTCTGGCCAGCATGCCCTCCATGGGTTTCACAGTTACGTCCGGTCCACAATTTTCCCCGCACGTAGCCGGCGCGGGCGCCGGCGTGCGGACCACATGGTCGGTCAGCGGCCCCCGAGTCACGGCGCCCCTTCCTGCCTCTGCGGGCTCGCAACAAGGGCAGTCACTGATCGGGGGGAGTCAGGTAGCACAGGGTTGGCCTCCCCTCCCGGCGCCCTTCAGTTCATTCCGGTGTCATCCGGATGGGCGGGGGGCGAGCGGCTACCCGCCGCATACTGCGTGGCGGCCGTCGTACCCCGTGGGTTTCGATGCCAGAGGCGGGGCTGCCTTCCCGCAATCAGTCGGGTACGCCTCGGTTGGTGGTCCCCCCCCTGCAGCTTCCCGCCGGCCTTCCGCCGCGGAGCGGCGGGCTGGGGCCTCCTCCTCCGCAGGTTCAACCCGTTGGGAATGATGTTTTGGTCTCCTCTGTGCCGGTTGTCCCCTCTGTTTCTCCCTCACAGGTTCCGACTAGTTCAGGGGCTACGTACGGCGGGAGCCGAGGGTCGCGGACGACCGCAACATCGACGGTGGAGATGCGGCCATCAGCGGAGGCGGGTGCAGCGGACGACGCGTTTCCGGGTCCTTCTAACACAGGTGAGCTAACCCTTCCTTTGCACATGTCAACCTGTAGTTCCTCATCTGCTAGCAGCGTTTCGTCCGGTTCTCCACGGCGCCCGGGTGAATTAGCTAGGCTCATCGCGCGGCGAATGGCGAAGGAGGCGCATAAGGTGGGCGCGCCTGCGCCGGTGGTCCCTCCTGACCCCTACCCCCCCCTCGTTATGGGGAGACGGTACTTTGCGCCAACACTGCAGTTATACGGGGGGTTCGCAAGCGCATGCGAGAAAAAATCCGGAAGGGGACGTACGTAGCATATTCACCCTTACGGAGGAAATGCGACAAGGTTTTGACGCAGCCAAGAAGCCGGGTGGTATTGGGGAAAATGCGTTTCGCAATTTTCACCAGTGGTTGCATGGCTTTTTGGGTTTTCACGGCTGGCTACACGGAATCGCGGCCCTCGGAGTATGCCAACTTAGTTAAATTTGTTTTGGGACTTACAATCCAAGTTCCGTCGCAATCAGGATGGCAACCCCATCCGGCCCGCGGGTTTTAAGTATGTCGAGGTGTGGTTGGAGGTCACACAACAGGTCAAGCCCACCCCGGACGTCACGGCCAAGAAGCCCGGGGCGGCCGGTGCTGCGGGTTCCCGCTTGATAGGGAAAGGCAAGTGCTTTGCCTACAACGACGGCAAGTGCGTCAAAGGAGTGAGTTGTCGTTTTCGTCACTCATGTAAGTTGTGCGGGGCAAGTCACCTGGCCAAGGATTGCACCTCGGCGGCAGGCGGTAAGCCCGCCGCTTCCGCTGTGGCCGGGGGAGTTGGTAAGTAAAGCCTTCTCCCCGATTCTAGTTCCCGAGTTGCAGCGCTGGCTTAGCTTGTACCCCGACGAGGCGGCGGCGGCGTTTCTCTTGCAGGGCTTTCGGCACGGTTTTCGTTGCCCATTTCGGATTCGGTGCATGTGGCGCCAGAATTTGAGATCGGCTCGGGAAGTCCCGCAGGAGGTCCGGCGGAAAGTGGACGGGGAGATTGGCCTGGGCGCATGGCCGGGCCCTACGCCTTTCCCCCACTGCCCTCCTTGTGCATTTCCCCAGTAGGGGTGGTGCCCAAGAAGGCCGCGGGCAAGTTTCGCTTGATACAGCACTTGTCGCACCCTCCGGGTTTGTCGGTCAACGACGCTATGCCGGAGGCCAAGTGCAGGGTGCGGTATCGGTCTTTGGATGACGCACTGCGCTTGGTTCGGGATTGTGGTCCGGGGGGTCTGTTGGCAAGAAGGGACGGGGAGTCGGCCTTTCGCCTACTCCCGCTGCACCCAGATTCCCTGCGGTTTTCTTGGTTTCAAGCTAGGGGGCGACTTTTACCTGGATCGGTGTCTCCCCATGGGTTGTTCTCTCTCCTGCGCCTACTTTGAGTGTTTTAGCACATTTTTGCACTGGTGCGTCCAGACCGCATCCGGCCAACCGGGGGTGGCTCACTACCTGGACGACTTTCTCTTTGTGGGGCCCGGGGGCAGTTCGGTCTGTGGGGACATTCTGACGGTGGCCAGGTCATTATTCAGTGCTTTAGGGGAGCCTGTCGCGCAGGACAAATGCGAGGACCCTTGCACTTGTCTTAGCTATTTAGGTATAGAAAGTGACACGGTAGGGGGTTGCTGTCGCCTGCCCGAGGATAAGGTGCGTAAGCTTTTGGGTTTAATTACTGACTGTCTAGGCAAACGCAGAGTTCGGCTTAAGCAGGTGCAGTCCTTGCTGGGTTCTCTCAATTTTGCGTGCCGGATTATCCCCATGGGTAGGATTTTCTGTCGCAAACTTGAGCGGGCCACGGCGGGGACGGTCCGGCAGAATCACGCAGGGTACCTTTCCCGCGAGATCAGAGATGATTTGCGGATGTGGGTCTCTTTCCTGGTGTCCTTCAACAGGGAAGTTTTGTGGCCCGCGCATTGTTGTTCCAGTAAGCAGATGCAGTTGTTCACGGATGCCGCAGGCAGTCAAGGTTTTGGCACGTTTTTTGCTGGCGCATGGTGCGCTGCTGCGTGGCCGGCCTCGTGAGTAACGCGGGGGTTTACCAAGAACCTCCTTTTGCTGGAATTGTTTCCAATCTTAGGGGCGCTTGAATTATGGGCCGGCCAGTTTGCAAATAGGGACATCTTGTTTCGTTGCGACAACTTGGGGGTGGCGCATGCTATTAATAATCAGCGTTCCTCCTCGCCGCAGGCTCTGAGGCTGCTACGGCATCTAGTGTTAGTTTGCTTGCAGTGCGATAATTTCAGGGCTCGCCACGTGCCTAGAGTTGACAATGGAATTGCGGATGCATGGTCTCGGTTCCAGTTTGACAGATGCAGGAGGCTGGCGCCGGGAGCGGCTGCGGAGGGGTCACAGTGCCCACCTTCTGCCTGGCAGATGGTCGAGTCGGGTTAGCGGCTTAGCCAGGTGTGCTCTGGCTCCCTCCGCTCTCCGTGCGTATGATGCAGCCTGGCGGGATTGGTCGGTCTTTCAGAGTAGGTATGGGGTAGCGGGTGAGTCCTCGGCCGACGCCCTGATGACCTTGGTTGGGAAACATTACCGAAATGGTAGGTCAAAAGCGACCATGGCATCTGCCCTTGCGGGCATTTCCTTTCACTCGCGGCTCCACGGGATGACGGCCCCAAGGGGTCGTTTGTCCTTTCCAGAGCGCTGAAAGGTTGGGCCAGGTTGCGCCCGGCGCCTGCGGATTCACGTGGGCCCGTAACGTTGCAGCTTCTAACGGATTTACTGCGGGTACTGCCTCAAATTGCGTCCTCGGAATTCGAGGTCGCGTTGTTTGGTTGTGTGTACGCCCTGGCCTTTTTCGGGGCTTTTCGGGTGAGCGAGTTGGTGGCATGCAGCAAGACGTCTCGGGAGTCAGGTTGGCTTTGCGAAAAGGTGCGCTTGCAGGAGGACCTGTTGCTCTGTAGGATTGTGCGGTCCAAGACAGATCAAGCAGGTCGGGGTCGCTGGTTGTCCTTGGAGGCTCAGGAAGAACCGGGTGTTTGCCCGCTGCGGTTGACGCAGGAGTATGTACGGTTGAGGCCTCCAGGGGGCGACCAGCTGCTGGTGCACGCGCAGGTTGACTCTCTGACGAAATTTCAATTTGCTGCTGTGTTCAAAAATGTTTGGCGGCATTGGGCTTGCAGGGGGCGGACTTCGGTATCCATTCCTTGCGGATTGGAGCGGCTACTCATGCAGCGGCTACAGGTTCATCCCCTGCGGCTATGCGGGAGCTGGGCCGTTGGAAGTCCGCCTCCTATAGGTCATATGTACGTCTGGATAAGTTATAAGTGCGCCTGTTGCGCTAACCCAAAAACGTGTTTACTCGTCGGTTTTTGAACGCTTACCGTTCAGGAATCGAGGGTGTGAAGTTAATTTTTAAAATTTTTCCTCCGAGGGGGCCTAATTTTAATTGGCTGTTCTCTCAAGGTCCACGGGAGGTTTTTTGATTTTTCTCCTTCACTTGGGTTTCTTTTTGTTCCGTTGTGTTTTTTGTATGTATTATGTTCATAATCTGAGGTTAGGATATTTTCTTTTGCAGCTATCATCAATTTTGGGCATTCCTATATTTTTTGGGCGACAAAGCGTCCCATGGCAGTTAGGGCAGCTGAGGTTTTTTGGGATCCAGGCAAGTGAGATGGTTAGGTGTTCTAGGCATGTTATGGGGTGATTTGTTGCGGGTCCTTTTTGCCCGGGAGCGCCGCTGGGGTCGCCCCGGTTGTATTGTCATTCATTGGGGAATGATATAGGAGAGTTAAGGGCATAGATTTGGTTTGTCCGTTAAGGCGGATTTGGTGGCGGTCCGTTGTCACTGGCCAGGAGTCTGCATTGTTTGGTCGGAAATGGTGCCTCGTTTCCATTGACGTGGTGCGGTGCGTTTCTCGGCGCTGGAGAAAGCACGCAAGAAGGTTAATGCGGCAGTGTCTCTTTTTGTTAGGGCCATAGGTCGAGTGGCGATCAGGCATCCTCTACTGGTGCTAAGGAGCAAGCAGTTCACAAGGAGGATGGGGTTCATCTTTCTCCGGAAGGAGTACAATTTTTTCCTGGGGGATATTTTTTGTCTGTTTCGGTAGAGCTATTTAGTTGTTCTTAGTTGGTTACGGTTGCGGATGGCGGTGGCGGTTTGGTAAACCTTGGTGGCGGGAAGTCGCTACCAACCAGCTGTCACACAGGCATAAGTGGTCATTGTGGGGCTCCCTCTTTAGAAGGACGGCAGGTGTGTCCTTTTCTTGCGGTTGGACATTTAGACGTTCCCCTGCGGGAACCGAACGTTTGCCAGAGAAAGAGGGGTAAGGCCAGCACAATGCGGGTTATGCGGGAAGGAGGCGGGGTATGTGTACTCCCCTCCTTGGTTTGGTGGTTTTCATCTAGGTGACTGGTGCTGGTGTTTGGCAGCGACTTTCTGTTTGCCATCCTCCAAACTAAATTTAAGTCTATATTCAAAATCAATTCTAATTCGATCACAATTATAGTTTAAAGAGTTGGTCAGCGGTTAATAAACATCGTCTGACCTTTAACTCCAGCTACGGTGTCCGTGTCTTTATTTCAGTGTGTGGTGTTGTTTAATTTAGTGATAAGCTAGCTTAAAGAAAAGGTTTATGTAATCACAATAAAGTTATGAGCGCCTTAGATAAGCTGAAGGCTGCATAAGCCTGAGGCCATATAAGAGATCCACTTTTTGTGATTGGTTGTTAAATGACTAAGCAGTTGCTAGGCAGATCAGTTTTCCCTGTTGGTTTTTTCCTATTGGATTGGAAGGTTGTGCATCAAGCTTAATAGGAGGGTCTTAGGATAGTATATAGGTGGGGGCCATTTTCCTAGACTTCCTCTTGCCATGCATTTTATGCCCGCCCGCCCACCCGGATTTCAGCTACGGTTTGTTGATTGTGTAGTTGGCTATTTGAAAGCCAGATTGGCGGGAAGTCGCTACCAACCAGCTGTCACACAGGCATAAGTGGTCATTGTGGGGCTCCCTCTTTAGAAGGACGGCAGGTGTGTCCTTTTCTTGCGGTTGGACATTTAGACGTTCCCCTGCGGGAACCGAACGTTTGCCAGAGAAAGAGGGGTAAGGCCAGCACAATGCGGGTTATGCGGGAAGGAGGCGGGGTATGTGTACTCCCCTCCTTGGTTTGGTGGTTTTCATCTAGGTGACTGGTGCTGGTGTTTGGCAGCGACTTTCTGTTTGCCATCCTCCAAACTAAATTTAAGTCTATATTCAAAATCAATTCTAATTCGATCACAATTATAGTTTAAAGAGTTGGTCAGCGGTTAATAAACATCGTCTGACCTTTAACTCCAGCTACGGTGTCCGTGTCTTTATTTCAGTGTGTGGTGTTGTTTAATTTAGTGATAAGCTAGCTTAAAGAAAAGGTTTATGTAATCACAATAAAGTTATGAGCGCCTTATGGTGTCTGTCCAGTAGCCTAAGAAGCCCAAGCTGGCTGCAAGCAGGCAGGTTCGCTTCTTCTCCCCTTAGTCCCTCGCTGCAGTGAGCCTGTTGCCAGCAGGTCTCACTGAAAATAAAAAACCTAATTCTATACTTTCTTTCTAGAAGCTCAGGAGAGCCCCTAGTGTGCATCCAACCTCGGCCGGGCACAAAATCTAACTGAAGCTTGGAGGAGGGTCATAGTGGGAGGAGCCAGTGCACACCAGGTGACCTAAAGCTTTCTTTAGTTGTGCCCAGTCTCCTGCGGAGCCGCTATTCCCCATGGTCCTTACGGAGTTCCCAGCATCCACTAGGACGTCAGAGAAATCAAATTAAAAAAGCAAAAATGTGAAAAAAGAATCACTGTAAAAGTGTAAAGATTATTTGGATGGTGTGGCCATGGCTGGGGGAACCCTCATGTCGGTCAGATACCTGGCTGGAAAGCCAGCAGACCAGTCTGGGGTGGGACAAAATCATACACAAAAAATGAGATAGACAGCTGAAGAGAAAATGAAAAAATAAAAAAGGAGAAAGACCAAGAGGGTTGTTACGCAGACTACTCGGAATCTGGGTTATCAGGTGGGACCAGGTGACCCCCTCCTGGGGTTTTACCACTCAAAACCCCTCCTGGGGTTTTGACACTTGAGACCGCTCCTGGGGTTCTGCCACTCGAGACCCCTCCTGGGGTTTTGCCACTCGACACCCCTCCTGGGGTTTTGCCACTCGACACCCCTCCTGGGGTTTTGCCACTCGACACCCCTCCTGGGGTTGGCAGCTCCGGCACCCATCCTGGTGTTTTGCCACTCGAGACCCCTCCTGGGGTATTTCCACTCGAGACCTCTCCTGGGGTTTTTCCACTCAAGACCCCTCCTGGGGTTTTGCAACTCGAGACCCCTCTTGGGGTTTGCAGCTCAGGCACCCCTCCTGGGGTTTTGCAACTCGAGACCTCTCTTGGGGTTTGCAGCTCAGGCACCCCTCCTGGGGTTTTGCCACTCGAGACCTCTCCTGGGGTTTTGACACTCGAGATCCCTCCTGGGGTTTTGCCACACATACAGGAGACAGGCTGCAGTTACACAGAACACAAACAGGAATGAGCCACAGCGGTGCCTCATGGGAAGGGTATAGACAAAGCAGGACTCAAGAAATTGAAGGGGGTAGAGAAGGAATAAAAAAGAAAGAAATAGAAAAGCAAACCACACAGTATTCAAAGGACTGTACTTTCCTGTCCAACCATCTCAGAAGCAAGAGACCTCCCAGCTCCAGGAACGGAGATACTGGATAAATCATTATCTGTCTCGTCCCTCATTGTTGCCAGTCACGTTGTTTTATATGCTGCCTTGACCTGTAGATTAGTAGCTGTTGGGATCTTTCATAGAGACTGGCAGAATGCGTTGAAGTCAAAGCACTGTGCACGGCACAGGGGGCAAGCAATGTTAATCCGAAGCCATTGAGCCAAGCATGGAGCATGGAAATCATGGAGGCAGGATGGAACTGCTACTTTCTCTCCAATCTCAAACTGTGAGCAACAGATGGTACAGGTCTCTCCGGCTTCTTCCTCTCCAGCAGTGCAACAGTGCAGCAGTCCAACAGAGAATGGCCTACCTGATGGTGCCCTTTCTGAGGTTGGTCTTGCTGATGTTGGTCTTGCTGAGGTCAGTCTTTGTGAGGTTGCCCTTGATGATGGTCTGAGACGTCCTGATCTCAGCCACGTCCCAATGATGTTCTGGTTTGGACCCCAGGGACGTGCAGTCAGGGGAGGCAGGGGAGGCAGTGCCTCCCCTGTCATAATGATTAAAATAATAAAAAGAAGATATTTATAGCACAGTGATAAATATCTTCTTTTATTATTGTAATCATTGTTCCCCTCTTACTATGGCTGCATGTTAAGGTGGGAGGCAGCGGGAGAGGTGCCTCCCGCTGCTAACACTAAAAGACCGGGCAGCAGGGGGCGGCAGGGGGCGCAGCGCAGCAATGGGCTGTGAAAGCCCATTGAAAATGTATGGGGAAGCGGCACCTATACTGGTGCCGCAATGACAGGGGCGTGCATTCAGCCCCGATGAATGCACGCCCCTGTCAGTCCCCCAGATGTGATTAGCCCAGCGGATCCAGCACTGGATCCGCTGTCCAATCACCCACAGGCAGGGACCGGCTCCGTCCCTCCCGCTCCCAGCCAGCAGCAGCACTGTCCCCTCTCCTCAACCGACGGTAAAAAAAATTAGTCACATTGACTTATTAAATGCTACATGCCGCCAGTGCCCCAGGGTCTCTAAAATAACGCTGTCAGGCACGGAAAGCGCAGTCACTCAGTCAGCATTCACCTTTCGGGCTGGAGTGGTAGGAGGAGCCGCCTCTACTTTCCTCCCCTCTCATCTCTGCTCCTCCTCCAAACTTAGTAATTCTGCCTCCTGCCTGTGCCTGAGATGTTTCCCGGGAGGCCGGCCAGGCTGTGAGGTCCGAATGCTGCATGTGGCCACGCCCCCAGGCACCATGTCATGGTGCTGGGGGCGTGGTCACATACAGCATTCGGACCTCACAGCCTGGCCGGCCTCCCGGGAAACATCTCAGGCACAGGCAGGAGGCAGAATTACTAAATTTGGAGGAGGAGCAGAGATGAGAGGGGAGGAAAGTAGAGGCGGCTCCTCCTACCACTCCAGCCCGAAAGGCAGGAGAGCACATGCAGCAGCGGTTGGGAAGCGGCTCCTACTGACAGCGGTAAGTGGCTTGTTTCCTCATCAGCAGTACCCCCTAACAGCTACAGCCCCCTCCGCAAGCACCCCTGACCCCTCCTCCCCCGCACACAGGCTCTCTTCTTCTCACTGCTCCAACCCCCCCCCCCCCCCTCCTCCTGCACAGACACTCCTCTCCCTTCTCCAAAACAGGCTACCCATCTCTGTTCCTGCACTGCTCCAAACCCCTTTCGCGGCACCCCCAACCGCCCACCACCTCTCCCGCACGCGCTCCCTATTCTATCTGCCCTCACTGCTCCAAACTCCCCTCACCCCCTTTGCAGCACAATTGACCCCTCTCCTATTCCTTCTCTCACAGCTCCAAATTCCCCACCATCTGTCTCACCACTGACTCTCCCTTCCCTCCACCATGCAGGTTCTGCTCTCCTCCCCTCACAGTTCAAACCCCCCCTCATCCGCGGAACCCACCGTTCACTGTCCTTCCTCACACAGATTTCCCCTCTCCTGCTATCTCTCTCACCTTATAGTTCCAAACTCACCCCTCATCCATGGCACACCTCATCCCTCTCCTCCACACATGTTCACCTCAACTGCTCTCTACCCTCACAGCTCCAACCCACCCTCCCTCTCCTGACCCACACAGGTTCCCCTCTTTAGCTACAACTCCCCTCACAGCTCAAAATCTCCCCAACCAAAATCAAGGCACCCACCAATCCCTGCCTTCTCCCCCACAAACATTCACATCTTCTGCTCTCCTCAAGCAGGGCCGTAACTACGTGTTTGCCAAGTGGGCTTGGCACACAGCGCAGTTGCCCTGAGGGCGCACGGCCAGCGGCATGTAATGAGTCAAATTGACTCATTACATGCCGCCTCTAAGTCTCTGCACCGTGCTCCTGCGCCGTGCTCCTTCTCCGCAGCGCCGGGCAGCAGAGAAGGAGGAGGGAGGGGGAGCAGGGAGCCGCAGCAGCGCTATGTTATTGGTAGTAAGCGCCGCTGCAGCATCCCCCTCTCCTTCCGTATTGGCTGCCGGCAGCCAATACGGAAGGAGAGGGGGATGCTGCAGCAGCGCTTACTACCAATAACATAGCGCTGCTGCGGCTCCCTGCTCCCCTTCCCTCCTCCTTCTCACCTCACTGCCTGCACCGAGGGATCTGCACGAGGAGCCTGTCAGCGGGGAGAAGGTAAGTATCTTTCTCTCTCTCTCTCTCTCTCCTCTCTCTCTCTCTCAGACACCACCTGCCGCAATGTGTAAAAAATGGGACTGGCTGCCGCAATGTGTAAAAAATAGGACTGGCTGCCGCAATGTGTAAAGAGGGGGCCTGGCTGCCGCAATGTGTAAAATGGGCCTGGCTGCCGCAATGTGTAAAAAATGGGACTGGCTGCCGCAATGTGTCAAGAGGGGGCCTGGCTGCCGCAATGTGTAAAATGGGCCTGGCTGCCGCAATGTGTAAAAAATGGGACTGGCTGCCGCAATGTGTAAAAAGGGACTGGCTGCCGCAATGTGTAAAAAATGGGACTGGCTGCCGCAATGTGTAAAAAATGGGACTGGCTGCCGCAATGTGTCAAGAGGGGGCCTGGCTGCCGCAATGTGTAAAATGGGCATGGCTGCAGCAATGTGTAAAAAATGGGACTGGCTGCCGCAATGTGTAAAAAATGGGACTGGCTGCCGCAATGTGTAAAATGGGACTGGCTGCCGCAATGTGTAAAAAATGGGACTGGCTGCTGCAATGTGTAAAGAGGGGGCCTGGCTGCCGCAATGTGTAAAAAATGGGACTGGCTGCCGCAATGTGTAAAATGGGACTGGCTGCCGCAATGTGTAAAAAATGGGACTGGCTGCCGCAATGTGTAAAAAATGGGACTGGCTGCCGTAATGTGTAAAAAATGGGACTGGCTGCCGCAATGTGTAAAATGGGACTGGCTGCCGCAATGTGTAAAATGGGACCTGGCTGCCGCAATGTGTAAAAAATGGGACTGGCTGCCGCAATGTGTAAAAAGGGGGACTGGCTGCTGCAATGTGTAAAAAATGGGACTGGCTGCTGCAATGTGTAAAAAGGGGGACTGGCTGCCGCAATGTGTAAAAAGTAGAGATGAGCGCCTGAAATTTTTCGGGTTTTGTGTTTTGGTTTTGGGTTCGGTTCCGCGGCCGTGTTTTGGGTTCGAACGCGTTTTGGCAAAACCTCACCGAATTTTTTTTGTCGGATTCGGGTGTGTTTTGGATTCGGGTGTTTTTTTCAAAAAACACTAAAAAACAGCTTAAATCATAGAATTTGGGGGTCATTTTGATCCCAAAGTATTATTAACCTCAAAAACCATAATTTACACTCATTTTCAGTCTATTCTGAATACCTCACACCTCACAATATTATTTTTAGTCCTAAAATTTGCACCGAGGTCGCTGTGTGAGTAAGATAAGCGACCCTAGTGGCCGACACAAACACCGGGCCCATCTAGGAGTGGCACTGCAGTGTCACGCAGGATGTCCCTTCCAAAAAACCCTCCCCAAACAGCACATGACGCAAAGAAAAAAAGAGGCGCAATGAGGTAGCTGTGTGAGTAAGATTAGCGACCCTAGTGGCCGACACAAACACCGGGCCCATCTAGGAGTGGCACTGCAGTGTCACGCAGGATGGCCCTTCCAAAAAACCCTCCCCAAACAGCACATGACGCAAAGAAAAAAAGAGGCGCAATGAGGTAGCTGTGTGAGTAAGATTAGCGACCCTAGTGGCCGACACAAACACCGGGCCCATCTAGGAGTGGCACTGCAGTGTCACGCAGGATGTCCCTTCCAAAAAACCCTCCCCAAACAGCACATGACGCAAAGAAAAAAAGAGGCGCAATGAGGTAGCTGTGTGAGTAAGATTAGCGACCCTAGTGGCCGACACAAACACCGGGCCCATCTAGGAGTGGCACTGCAGTGTCACGCAGGATGGCCCTTCCAAAAAACCCTCCCCAAACAGCACATGACGCAAAGAAAAAAAGAGGCGCAATGAGGTAGCTGTGTGAGTAAGATTAGCGACCCTAGTGGCCGACACAAACACCGGGCCCATCTAGGAGTGGCACTGCAGTGTCACGCAGGATGGCCCTTCCAAAAAACCCTCCCCAAACAGCACATGACGCAAAGAAAAAAAGAGGCGCAATGAGGTAGCTGTGTGAGTAAGATTAGCGACCCTAGTGGCCGACACAAACACCGGGCCCATCTAGGAGTGGCACTGCAGTGTCACGCAGGAATTCCCTTCCAAAAAACCCTCCCCAAACAGCACATGACGCAAAGAAAAAAAGAGGCGCAATGAGGTAGCTGACTGTGTGAGTAAGATTAGCGACCCTAGTGGCCGACACAAACACCGGGCCCATCTAGGAGTGGCACTGCAGTGTCACGCAGGATGTCCCTTCCAAAAAAACCCTCCCCAATCAGCACATGATGCAAAGAAAAAGAAAAGAAAAAAGAGGTGCAAGATGGAATTGTCCTTGGGCCCTCCCACCCACCCTTATGTTGTATAAACAAAACAGGACATGCACACTTTAACCAACCCATCATTTCAGTGACAGGGTCTGCCACACGACTGTGACTGATATGACGGGTTGGTTTGGACCCCCCCAAAAAAGAAGCAATTAATCTCTCCTTGCACAAACTGGCTCTACAGAGGCAAGATGTCCACCTCATCTTCACCCTCCGATATATCACCGTGTACATCCCCCTCCTCACAGATTATCAATTCGTCCCCACTGGAATCCACCATCTCAGCTCCCTGTGTACTTTGTGGAGGCAATTGCTGCTGGTCAATGTCTCCGCGGAGGAATTGATTATAATTCATTTTAATGAACATCATCTTCTCCACATTTTCTGGATGTAACCTCGTACGCCGATTGCTGACAAGGTGAGCGGCGGCACTAAACACTCTTTCGGAGTACACACTTGTGGGAGGGCAACTTAGGTAGAATAAAGCCAGTTTGTGCAAGGGCCTCCAAATTGCCTCTTTTTCCTGCCAGTATAAGTACGGACTGTGTGACGTGCCTACTTGGATGCGGTCACTCATATAATCCTCCACCATTCTATCAATGTTGAGAGAATCATATGCAGTGACAGTAGACGACATGTCCGTAATCGTTGTCAGGTCCTTCAGTCCGGACCAGATGTCAGCATCAGCAGTCGCTCCAGACTGCCCTGCATCACCGCCAGCGGGTGGGCTCGGAATTCTGAGCCTTTTCCTCGCACCCCCAGTTGCGGGAGAATGTGAAGGAGGAGATGTTGACAGGTCGCGTTCCGCTTGACTTGACAATTTTGTCACCAGCAGGTCTTTCAACCCCAGCAGACCTGTGTCTGCCGGAAAGAGAGATCCAAGGTAGGCTTTAAATCTAGGATCGAGCACGGTGGCCAAAATGTAGTGCTCTGATTTCAACAGATTGACCACCCGTGAATCCTTGTTAAGCGAATTAAGGGCTGCATCCACAAGTCCCACATGCCTAGCGGAATCGCTCCCTTTTAGCTCCTTCTTCAATGCCTCCAGCTTCTTCTGCAAAAGCCTGATGAGGGGAATGACCTGACTCAGGCTGGCAGTGTCTGAACTGACTTCACGTGTGGCAAGTTCAAAGGGCATCAGAACCTTGCACAACGTTGAAATCATTCTCCACTGCACTTGAGACAGGTGCATTCCACCTACTATATCGTGCTCAATTGTATAGGCTTGAATGGCCTTTTGCTGCTCCTCCAACCTCTGAAGCATATAGAGGGTTGAATTCCACCTCGTTACCACTTCTTGCTTCAGATGATGGCAGGGCAGGTTCAGTAGTTTTTGGTGGTGCTCCAGTTTTCTGTACGTGGTGCCTGTACGCCGAAAGTGTCCCGCAATTCTTCTGGCCACCGACAGCATCTCTTGCACGCCCCTGTCGTTTTTTAAAAAATTCTGCACCACCAAATTCAAGGTATGTGCAAAACATGGGACGTGCTGGAATTGGCCCAGATTTAATGCACACACAATATTGCTGGCGTTGTCCGATGCCACAAATCCACAGGAGAGTCCAATTGGGGTAAGCCATTCCGCGATGATCTTCCTCAGTTGCCGTAAGAGGTTTTCAGCTGTGTGCGTATTCTGGAAAGCGGTGATACAAAGCGTAGCCTGCCTAGGAAAGAGTTGGCGTTTGCGAGATGCTGCTACTGGTGCCGCCGCTGCTGTTCTTGCGGCGGGAGTCCATACATCTACCCAGTGGGCTGTCACAGTCATATAGTCCTGACCCTGCCCTGCTCCACTTGTCCACATGTCCGTGGTTAAGTGGACATTGGGTACAGCTGCATTTTTTAGGACACTGGTGACTCTTTTTCTGAGGTCTGTGTACATTTTCGGTATCGCCTGCCTAGAGAAATGGAACCTAGATGGTATTTGGTACCGGGGACACAGTACCTCCAACAAGTCTCTAGTTGGCTCTGCAGTAATGATGGATACCGGAACCACGTTTCTCACCACCCAGGATGCCAAGGCCTCAGTTATCCGCTTTGCAGTAGGATGACTGCTGTGATATTTCATCTTCCTCGCAAAGGACTGTTGAACAGTCAATTGCTTACTGGAAGTAGTACAAGTGGGCTTACGACTTCCCCTCTGGGATGACCATCGACTCCCAGCGGCAACAACAGCAGCGCCAGCAGCAGTAGGCGTTACACGCAAGGATGCATCGGAGGAATCCCAGGCAGGAGAGGACTCGTCAGAATTGCCAGTGACATGGCCTGCAGGACTATTGGCATTCCTGGGGAAGGAGGAAATTGACACTGAGGGAGTTGGTGGGGTGGTTTGCGTGAGCTTGGTTACAAGAGGAAGGGATTTACTGGTCAGTGGACTGCTTCCGCTGTCACCCAAAGTTTTTGAACTTGTCACTGACTTATTATGAATGCGCTGCAGGTGACGTATAAGGGAGGATGTTCCGAGGTGGTTAACGTCCTTACCCCTACTTATTACAGCTTGACAAAGGGAACACACGGCTTGACACCTGTTGTCCGCATTTCTGGTGAAATACCTCCACACCGAAGAGCTGATTTTTTTGGTATTTTCACCTGGCATGTCAACGGCCATATTCCTCCCACGGACAACAGGTGTCTCCCCGGGTGCCTGACTTAAACAAACCACCTCACCATCAGAATCCTCCTGGTCAATTTCCTCCCCAGCGCCAGCAACACCCATATCCTCCTCATCCTGGTGTACTTCAACACTGACATCTTCAATCTGACTATCAGGAACTGGACTGCGGGTGCTCCTTCCAGCACTTGCAGGGGGCGTGCAAATGGTGGAAGGCGCATGCTCTTCACGTCCAGTGTTGGGAAGGTCAGGCATCGCAACCGACACAATTGGACTCTCCTTGTGGATTTGGGATTTCAAAGAACGCACAGTTCTTTGCGGTGCTTTGCCTTTTGCCAGCTTGAGTCTTTTCAGTTTCCTAGCGAGAGGCTGAGTGCTTCCATCCTCATGTGAAGCTGAACCACTAGCCATGAACATAGGCCAGGGCCTCAGCCGTTCCTTGCCACTCCGTGTGGTAAATGGCATATTGGCAAGTTTACGCTTCTCCTCCGACAATTTTATTTTAGGTTTTGGAGTCCTTTTTTTACTGATATTTGGTGTTTTGGTTTTGACATGCTCTGTACTATGCCATTGGGCATCGGCCTTGGCAGACGACGTTGCTGGCATTTCATCGTCTCGGCCATGACTAGTGGCAGCAGCTTCAGCACGAGGTGGAAGTGGATCTTGATCTTTCCCTAATTTTGGAACCTCAACATTTTTGTTCTCCATATTTTAATAGGCACAACTAAAAGGCACCTCAGGTAAACAATGGAGATGGATGGATTGGATACTAGTATACAATTATGGACGGGCTGCCGAGTGCCGACACAGAGGTAGCCACAGCCGTGAACTACCGCACTGTACTGTGTCTGCTGCTAATATATAGACTGGTTGATAAAGAGATAGTATACTCGTAACTAGTATGTATGTATAAAGAAAGAAAAAAAAACCACGGTTAGGTGGTATATACAATTATGGACGGGCTGCCGAGTGCCGACACAGAGGTAGCCACAGCCGTGAACTACCGCACTGTACTGTGTCTGCTGCTAATATATAGACTGGTTGATAAAGAGATAGTATACTCGTAACTAGTATGTATGTATAAAGAAAGAAAAAAAAACCACGGTTAGGTGGTATATACAATTATGGACGGGCTGCCGAGTGCCGACACAGAGGTAGCCACAGCCGTGAACTACCGCACTGTACTGTGTCTGCTGCTAATATATAGACTGGTTGATAAAGAGATAGTATACTCGTAACTAGTATGTATGTATAAAGAAAGAAAAAAAAACCACGGTTAGGTGGTATATACAATTATGGACGGGCTGCCGAGTGCCGACACAGAGGTAGCCACAGCCGTGAACTACCGCACTGTACTGTGTCTGCTGCTAATATATAGACTGGTTGATAAAGAGATAGTATACTCGTAACTAGTATGTATGTATAAAGAAAGAAAAAAAAACCACGGTTAGGTGGTATATACAATTATGGACGGGCTGCCGAGTGCCGACACAGAGGTAGCCACAGCCGTGAACTACCGCACTGTACTGTGTCTGCTGCTAATATATAGACTGGTTGATAAAGAGATAGTATACTCGTAACTAGTATGTATGTATAAAGAAAGAAAAAAAAACCACGGTTAGGTGGTATATACAATTATGGACGGGCTGCCGAGTGCCGACACAGAGGTAGCCACAGCCGTGAACTACCGCACTGTACTGTGTCTGCTGCTAATATATAGACTGGTTGATAAAGAGATAGTATACTCGTAACTAGTATGTATGTATAAAGAAAGAAAAAAAAACCACGGTTAGGTGGTATATACAATTATGGACGGGCTGCCGAGTGCCGACACAGAGGTAGCCACAGCCGTGAACTACCGCACTGTACTGTGTCTGCTGCTAATATATAGACTGGTTGATAAAGAGATAGTATACTCGTAACTAGTATGTATGTATAAAGAAAGAAAAAAAAACCACGGTTAGGTGGTATATACAATTATGGACGGGCTGCCGAGTGCCGACACAGAGGTAGCCACAGCCGTGAACTACCGCACTGTACTGTGTCTGCTGCTAATATATAGACTGGTTGATAAAGAGATAGTATACTCGTAACTAGTATGTATGTATAAAGAAAGAAAAAAAAACCACGGTTAGGTGGTATATACAATTATGGACGGGCTGCCGAGTGCCGACACAGAGGTAGCCACAGCCGTGAACTACCGCACTGTACTGTGTCTGCTGCTAATATAGACTGGTTGATAAAGAGATAGTATACTCGTAACTAGTATGTATGTATAAAGAAAGAAAAAAAAACCACGGTTAGGTGGTATATACAATTATGGACGGGCTGCCGAGTGCCGACACAGAGGTAGCCACAGCCGTGAACTACCGCACTGTACTGTGTCTGCTGCTAATATATAGACTGGTTGATAAAGAGATAGTATACTCGTAACTATTATGTATGTATAAAGAAAGGAAAAAAAAACCACGGTTAGGTGGTATATACAATTATGGACGGGCTGCCGAGTGCCGACACAGAGGTAGCCACAGCCGTGAACTACCGCACTGTACTGTGTCTGCTGCTAATATATAGACTGGTTGATAAAGAGATAGTATACTCGTAACTAGTATGTATGTATAAAGAAAGAAAAAAAAACCACGGTTAGGTGGTATATACAATTATGGACGGGCTGCCGAGTGCCGACACAGAGGTAGCCACAGCCGTGAACTACCGCACTGTACTGTGTCTGCTGCTAATATAGACTGGTTGTTAAAGAGATAGTATACTACTAATATTATATACTGGTGGTCAGGTCACTGGTCACTAGTCACACTGGCAGTGGCACTCCTGCAGCAAAAGTGTGCACTGTTTAATTTTAATATAATATTATGTACTCCTGGCTCCTGCTATAACCTATAACTGGCACTGCAGTAGTGCTCCCCAGTCTCCCCCACAATTATAAGCTGTGTGAGCTGAGCAGTCAGACAGATATATAATATATATAGATGATGCAGCACACTGGCCTGAGCCTGAGCAGTGCACACAGATATGGTATGTGACTGACTGAGTCACTGTGTGTATCGCTTTTTTCAGGCAGAGAACGGATATATTAAATAAACTGCACTGTGTGTCTGGTGGTCACTCACTATATAATATATTATGTACTCCTGGCTCCTGCTATAACCTATAACTGGCACTGCAGTAGTGCTCCCCAGTCTCCCCCACAATTATAAGCTGTGTGAGCTGAGCAGTCAGACAGATATATAATATTATATATAGATAATAGATGATGCAGCACACTGGCCTGAGCCTGAGCAGTGCACACAGATATGGTATGTGACTGAGTCACTGTGTGCTGTGTATCGCTTTTTTCAGGCAGAGAACGGATTATAAATAAAAGTGGTGGTCACTGGTCACTATCAGCAAAACTCTGCACTGTACACTACTGAGTACTCCTAATGCTCCCCAAAATTAGTAAATCAAGTGTCTAAACGGAGAGGACGCCAGCCACGTCCTCTCCCTATCAATCTCAATGCACGTGTGAAAATGGCGGCGACGCGCGGCTCCTTATATAGAATCCGAGTCTCGCGATAGAATCCGAGCCTCGCGAGAATCCGACAGCGTCATGATGACGTTCGGGCGCGCTCGGGTTAACCGAGCAAGGCGGGAAGATCCGAGTCGCTCGGACCCGTGAAAAAAAACATGAAGTTCTGGCGGGTTCGGATTCAGAGAAACCGAACCCGCTCATCTCTAGTAAAAAGGGGGACTGGCTGCCGCAATGTGTAAAAAGGGGGCCTGGCTGCCGCAATGTGTAAAAAGGGGGCCTGGCTGCCGCAATGTGTATAAAGGGGGCCTGGCTGCCGCAATGTGTAAGAAGGGGTCCTGGCTGCCGCAATGTGTAAAAAGGGAGACTGGCTGCCGCAATGTGTAAAAAGGGGGACTGGCTGCCGCAATGTGTAAAAAGGGGGACACTGTCTGCTGTAATGTATAAAAGGGGCTCTACCTGGTGTAGTGGCGCTACTGTGCAGCATAATTTGAATAATGTAGACTACTGTGCACCGTAGTATGAATTGCTATTATTTTGTGGCCATGCCCCTTCCCCGTGAAGCCACGCCCCTATAAATTTTTGGTACGCCTACGGCGCGCACTGCCCCTGTCTTACATGGGGGGGGGGGGGTGCCACTGTCATTTCTTGCACACAGCGCTAAAATGCCTAGTTACGGCACTGTGACCTCGAGTTCCAAACAACCCCTCCAATCACACCTTCTTCCACACAAATTCTTCTTTCCTGCTCTCTCTCCCCTTGCAGCGCCAACTACCCCATCCCCAATCACCCCATACCCCCCCACACCAGTTACGGTTAGGTTGCAGTTAGGGTGGGGTTAGAATTAGGCATGGGTTAAAGTTAGGCTGTAGTTACGGTAGTGCCTCCCCAGCCACTGACCTCACCGCACGCCACTGTTGGACCCGGTCCAATCAGCTGGGCTAATTCCCTCCGACTCATTGCAGCTGCTGATGTAGTTCACAGTAAAAAGTAGGTGCACAAAAGTAAAAGAAAAAAAAAAGAAAAATCACACACACACACACTCACAGCACAGATCTGATTGTGCGCTCTGATCCGATCACTGGCGGGAAGTAGTCACTAGGTACAGAGTACAGACTAGTTCGCTCTTCCAGAGGCTTTTCTCACCTGTCCGCAGCAGCTTCAACTGAGTGAGTAAATGCCAGTGATATTGCCGTGCGCTGGGGTTTTATACCATGGAGAATTCAAATGTGGCATGCGGGCGGCAGTTGGTGATGGCTGTGCATCAGCTCTCTGCCCTATACCCCGCACCATCATCTCCCCACTGATATTACACAGTGACACATGTGGGAAATGACATGTTAGTGCTGACGAGTCATTACACCAAGTGGTTTGGGGCATTTACTGCAACCATCTCAGTTCTGCTGCTGGGCCCAGTGAGCTCAACTGTTATTGCTGCTGCCATCAATTGGTGATCCCTGTGGTGACAGCTGCCAAACATTATACTATCTATTTGTCTATCTATACACATAATACAGGGAAATTATTGCATACTCCCAAATATCTTAAAAGTGGTCTCTTAGTAAATGTATGTTGTATAAAGTAATCTGTCACAGAAATAACCAGCACACCACAATGCAAGTGATCGATCTATCTATCTATCTATCTATCTATCTATCTATCTATCTATCTATCTATCTATCTATCTATCTATCTCTATCTATCTATCTATCCTGTGCGTGTATATATATAATGTACAGCTATAGATATATATGTACAGATGTGTCCTAATACATCTTGCCTCAATACACCACGCAGCGGGAGATATCTGCCGTGAGTAAGCTGACAGGTCCCGTGTAACCCCATTAGCGTTGGCCATATTTGTTTGCTGAAAATACATCTTATTGGCATCGCTGTGTTGATAAGATGCACAAGCAGACTCTGCTGAGTAACATTATATGGGCATGACTATGTTCTGTGTGTGACCACGCCTGTATGTGCATACTGTAGGCTGATGGTGTTGCATGTGATCCGATGCTTCATCCCTGTATCACACATACATGCGGGATGGGTCTACGTATACCAGATGCCTCCTGCTGCATTATCCTATCTGAGCTTCACTGCTGTTTCCAAGTAAGCAGCAGCGACGCTCACTCCAACCACATCTAAATCAGGCCTCTAGTCATGCAATGCTCATTATGTCTGTGGTGTATATATGATGTGGGTGATGCTTTGGTTTCTGTAGAGTAAAGGTATTGAGCGTTCTTTATTGCTTGAGCATTAGGGATTTCAGCTACCTCCATGTGCAGTTGTCTCCATAGGTGAAACTAGAGATCTGGTAATGGGTGGTCCCAGGTTTAGCACCATCTTTGAAATTGTGTTATCCCACCAAATACAGTATGATCATCCAAACAATAAAATATATAATTGATTAAATTGAGTAAAATACTACATTAACTTCTGCTGCAGAAGTTAATGTAGTATTTCACTCATTTTAATTATTTATATATTTTATTGTTTGGATTAATATAAGTGGTACAAGTAGAAAAAAATGTCTTACAGGTACTGTGTGTACCAAAAAATGGGCGTGGTCAAGTGCCACATGGTGCATGGGCAATGAAAATGGGAGCCACTACACATATGGGGGGTCCAGATACACATATGACCCCAATAGTGCCAGATACACAAATGCCCCCACTGTGCCAGATACACAAATGCCCCCACTGTGCCAGATACACAAATGCCCCCACTGTGCCAGATACACAAATACCCTACTGTGCCAGATATGCAATGCCCCCACAGTGCCAGATATACAATGCCCCCACAGTGCCAGATATATAATGCCCCTCTGTGCCAGATATACAATTCCCCCACAGTGCCAGATATACAATGCCCCCACAGTGCCAGATATATAATGCCCCTCTGTGCCAGATATACAATTACCCCACAGTGCAAGATGTACAATGCCCCCATAGTGCCAGATATATAATGTCCCTCTGTGCCAGATATACAATGCCCCCACAGTGCCAGATATACAATGCCCCCACAGTGCCAGATACACAAATGCCCCCACATTGCCAGATATACATTGCTCCACAGTGGCAGATACACAAATGCCCCCACAGTCCCAGATATACATTGCCCCACACTGCCAGATATACATTGCCTCACAGTGCCAGATATACAAATGCCCCCACAGTGCCTGATACACAAATGCCCCCATAGTGCCAGATATACATTGCCCCCACAGAGCCAGATTATAAATGCCACCACAGTGCCAGATACACAAATGCCCCCACAGTGCCAGATTATAAATGCCCCACAGTGCCAGATGTACAGTGCCTCAACCGCCTTCCCCCCCCCTCCCCATCCCCCGCTCACCGCTGCCTCTTGATTCTGCTGTCCTGTGCGAGGGGAGGAAAGAGCAGCGCAGCGCCTCTCCTGCCCCTCAATGCTCGTGAAGTCAGGTCTCTGCAGCTCCAATGGCGGGTATCTCAAATGAAGCGCCGGTTAGTTAGCCAATCAGAGCTCGCGGACCGCCAGCCAATCAGAAGCCATGGCTGCCGGTCCGCGAGCTCTGATTGGCTAGCAAACCAGTGCCTTATGAGATTGACCCCGCTGCCGCAGCCGCCGTAGACCGCTGGACATCCTAGAGAATTGAGGGGCAGGAGAGGCGCTGCGCTGCGCTCTCCTCCCCTCACATAGCAGCTAGCGGGAGGCAGGTTTGGTGGACAGCCCGGCAGTCCGGCGTACCGGCTCGGAATTTCTTACCGGTACGCCGTACCGCCATACTTGCAGCACTGTATGTGTGTATATGTGGTGGTGTATGTACTGTGTGAGTATATTCAGCAGTGGTGGGTGTGTTGGTGTACTGTGTGTGTATATACAGCAGTGCTGTGTGTGTCGGTGTACTGTGTGTGTATATGCAGCAGTGGTATGTGTGTATATATGCTGGTGTGTGTACTGTATGTGTATATTCAGCAGTGGTGTATGTGTTGGTGTACTGTGTCTGTGTATTAGAGATGAGCGCCGGAAATTTTTCGGGTTTTGTGTAGAGATGAGCGGGTTCGGTTTCTCTGAATCCGAACCCGCCAGAACTTCATGTTTTTTTTCACGGGTCCGAGCGACTCGGATCTTCCCGCCTTGCTCGGTTAACCCGAGCGCGCCCGAACGTCATCATGACGCTGTCGGATTCTCGCGAGGCTCGGATTCTATCGCGAGACTCGGATTCTATATAAGGAGCCGCGCGTCGCCGCCATTTTCACACGTGCATTGAGATTGATAGGGAGAGGACGTGGCTGGCGTCCTCTCCGTTTAGAATTAGAATAGATTAGAGAGACACTTGATTTACTAATTTTGGGGAGCATTAGGAGTACTCAGTAGTGTACAGTGCAGAGTTTTGCTGATAGTGACCAGTGACCACCACTTTTATTTATAATCCGTTCTCTGCCTGAAAAAAGCGATACACAGCACACAGTGACTCAGTCACATACCATATCTGTGTGCACTGCTCAGGCTCAGGCCAGTGTGCTGCATCATCTATTATCTATATATAATATTATATATATCTGTCTGACTGCTCAGCTCACACAGCTTATAATTGTGGGGGAGACTGGGGAGCACTACTGCAGTGCCAGTTATAGGTTATAGCAGGAGCCAGGAGTACATAATATATTATATAGTGAGTGACCACCAGACACACAGTGCAGTTTATTTAATATATCCGTTCTCTGCCTGAAAAAAGCGATACACACAGTGACTCAGTCAGTCACATACCATATCTGTGTGCACTGCTCAGGCTCAGGCCAGTGTGCTGCATCATCTATATATATATTATATATCTGTCTGACTGCTCAGCTCACACAGCTTATAATTGTGGGGGAGACTGGGGAGCACTACTGCAGTGCCAGTTATAGGTTATAGCAGGAGCCAGGAGTACATTATATTATATTAAAATTAAACAGTGCACACTTTTGCTGCAGGAGTGCCACTGCCAGTGTGACTAGTGACCAGTGACCTGACCACCAGTATATAATATTAGTAGTATACTATCTCTTTATCAACCAGTCTATATTAGCAGCAGACACAGTACAGTGCGGTAGTTCACGGCTGTGGCTACCTCTGTGTCGGCACTCGGCAGCCCGTCCATAATTGTATATACCACCTAACCGTGGTTTTTTTTTCTTTCTTTATACATACATACTAGTTACGAGTATACTATCTCTTTATCAACCAGTCTATATATTAGCAGCAGACACAGTACAGTGCGGTAGTTCACGGCTGTGGCTACCTCTGTGTCGGCACTCGGCAGCCCGTCCATAATTGTATATACCACCTAACCGTGGTTTTTTTTTCTTTCTTCATACATACATACTAGTTACGAGTATACTATCTCTTTATCAACCAGTCTATATATTAGCAGCAGACACAGTACAGTGCGGTAGTTCACGGCTGTGGCTACCTCTGTGTCGGCACTCGGCAGCCCGTCCATAATTGTATATACCACCTAACCGTGGTTTTTTTTTCTTTCTTTATACATACATACTAGTTACGAGTATACTATCTCTTTATCAACCAGTCTATATATTAGCAGCAGACACAGTACAGTGCGGTAGTTCACGGCTGTGGCTACCTCTGTGTCGGCACTCGGCAGCCCGTCCATAATTGTATATACCACCTAACCGTGGTTTTTTTTTCTTTCTTTATACATACATACTAGTTACGAGTATACTATCTCTTTATCAACCAGTCTATATATTAGCAGCAGACACAGTACAGTGCGGTAGTTCACGGCTGTGGCTACCTCTGTGTCGGCACTCGGCAGCCCGTCCATAATTGTATATACCACCTAACCGTGGTTTTTTTTTCTTTCTTTATACATACATACTAGTTACGAGTATACTATCTCTTTATCAACCAGTCTATATATTAGCAGCAGACACAGTACAGTGCGGTAGTTCACGGCTGTGGCTACCTCTGTGTCGGCACTCGGCAGCCCGTCCATAATTGTATATACCACCTAACCGTGGTTTTTTTTTTCTTTCTTTATACATACATACTAGTTACGAGTATACTATCTCTTTATCAACCAGTCTATATATTAGCAGCAGACACAGTACAGTGCGGTAGTTCACGGCTGTGGCTACCTCTGTGTCGGCACTCGGCAGCCCGTCCATAATTGTATATACCACCTAACCGTGGTTTTTTTTTCTTTCTTTATACATACATACTAGTTACGAGTATACTATCTCTTTATCAACCAGTCTATATATTAGCAGCAGACACAGTACAGTGCGGTAGTTCACGGCTGTGGCTACCTCTGTGTCGGCACTCGGCAGCCCGTCCATAATTGTATATACCACCTAACCGTGGTTTTTTTTTCTTTCTTTATACATACATACTAGTTACGAGTATACTATCTCTTTTTCTTTGCGTCATGTGCTGTTTGGGGAGGGTTTTTTGGAAGGGACATCCTACGTGACACTGCAGTGCCACTCCTAAATGGGCCCGGTGTTTGTGTCGGCCACTACGGTCGCTAATCTTACTCACACAGCTACCTCATTGCGCCTCTTTTTTTCTTTGCGTCATGTGCTGTTTGGGGAGGGTTTTTTGGAAGGGCCATCCTGCGTGACACTGCAGTGCCACTCCTAGATGGGCCCGGTGTTTGTGTCGGCCACTAGGGTCGCTAATCTTACTCACACAGCTACCTCATTGCGCCTCTTTTTTTCTTTGCGTCATGTGCTGTTTGGGGAGGGTTTTTTGGAAGGGCCATCCTGCGTGACACTGCAGTGCCACTCCTAGATGGGCCCGGTGTTTGTGTCGGCCACTAGGGTCGCTAATCTTACTCACACAGCTACCTCATTGCGCCTCTTTTTTTCTTTGCGTCATGTGCTGTTTGGGGAGGGTTTTTTGGAAGGGCCATCCTGCGTGACACTGCAGTGCCACTCCTAGATGGGCCCGGTGTTTGTGTCGGCCACTAGGGTCGCTAATCTTACTCACACAGCTACCTCATTGCGCCTCTTTTTTTCTTTGCGTCATGTGCTGTTTGGGGAGGGTTTTTTGGAAGGGACATCCTGCGTGACACTGCAGTGCCACTCCTAGATGGGCCCGGTGTTTGTGTCGGCCACTAGGGTCGCTAATCTTACTCACACAGCTACCTCATTGCGCCTCTTTTTTTCTTTGCGTCATGTGCTGTTTGGGGAGGGTTTTTTGGAAGGGACATCCTGCGTGACACTGCAGTACCACTCCTAGATGGGCCCGGTGTTTGTGTCGGCCACTAGGGTCGCTAATCTTACTCACACAGCTACCTCATTGCGCCTCTTTTTTTCTTTGCGTCATGTGCTGTTTGGGGAGGGTTTTTTGGAAGGGACATCCTGCGTGACACTGCAGTGCCACTCCTAGATGGGCCCGGTGTTTGTGTCGGCCACTAGGGTCGCTTATCTTACTCACACAGCGACCTCGGTGCAAATTTTAGGGCTAAAAATAATATTGTGAGGTGTGAGGTATTCAGAATAGACTGAAAATGAGTGTAAATTATGGTTTTTGAGGTTAATAATACTTTGGGATCAAAATGACCCCCAAATTCTATGATTTAAGCTGTTTTTTAGTGTTTTTTGAAAAAAACACCCGAATCCAAAACACACCCGAATCCGACAAAAAAAATTCGGTGATGTTTTGCCAAAACGCGGTCGAACCCAAAACACGGCCGCGGAACCGAACCCAAAACCAAAACACAAAACCCGAAAAATTTCAGGCGCTCATCTCTAGTTTTGTGTTTTGGTTTTGGGTTCGGTTCCGCGGCCGTGTTTTGGGTTCGACCGCGTTTTGGCAAAACCTCACCGAATTTTTTTTGTCGGATTCGGGTGTGTTTTGGATTCGGGTGTTTTTTTCAAAAAACACTAAAAAACAGCTTAAATCATAGAATTTGGGGGTCATTTTGATCCCAAAGTATTATTAACCTCAAAAACCATAATTTACACTCATTTTCAGTCTATTCTGAATACCTCACACCTCACAATATTATTTTTAGTCCTAAAATTTGCACCTAGGTCGCTGGATGACTAAGCTAAGCGACCCTAGTGGCCGACACAAACACCGGGCCCATCTAGGAGTGTCACTGCAGTGTCACGCAGGATGTCCCTTCCAAAAAACCCTCCCCAAACAGCACATGACGCAAAGAAAAAAAGAGGCGCAATGAGGTAGCTGTGTGAGTAAGATAAGCGACCCTAGTGGCCGACACAAACACCGGGCCCATCTAGGAGTGTCACTGCAGTGTCACGCAGGATGTCCCTTCCAAAAAACCCTCCCCAAACAGCACATGACGCAAAGAAAAAAAGAGGCGCAATGAGGTAGCTGTGTGAGTAAGATAAGCGACCCTAGTGGCCGACACAAACACCGGGCCCATCTAGGAGTGTCACTGCAGTGTCACGCAGGATGTCCCTTCCAAAAAACCCTCCCCAAACAGCACATGACGCAAAGAAAAAAAGAGGCGCAATGAGGTAGCTGTGTGAGTAAGATAAGCGACCCTAGTGGCCGACACAAACACCGGGCCCATCTAGGAGTGTCACTGCAGTGTCACGCAGGATGTCCCTTCCAAAAAACCCTCCCCAAACAGCACATGACGCAAAGAAAAAAAGAGGCGCAATGAGGTAGCTGTGTGAGTAAGATAAGCGACCCTAGTGGCCGACACAAACACCGGGCCCATCTAGGAGTGTCACTGCAGTGTCACGCAGGATGTCCCTTCCAAAAAACCCTCCCCAAACAGCACATGACGCAAAGAAAAAAAGAGGCGCAATGAGGTAGCTGTGTGAGTAAGATAAGCGACCCTAGTGGCCGACACAAACACCGGGCCCATCTAGGAGTGTCACTGCAGTGTCACGCAGGATGTCCCTTCCAAAAAACCCTCCCCAAACAGCACATGACGCAAAGAAAAAAAGAGGCGCAATGAGGTAGCTGTGTGAGTAAGATAAGCGACCCTAGTGGCCGACACAAACACCGGGCCCATCTAGGAGTGTCACTGCAGTGTCACGCAGGATGTCCCTTCCAAAAAACCCTCCCCAAACAGCACATGACGCAAAGAAAAAAAGAGGCGCAATGAGGTAGCTGTGTGAGTAAGATAAGCGACCCTAGTGGCCGACACAAACACCGGGCCCATCTAGGAGTGTCACTGCAGTGTCACGCAGGATGTCCCTTCCAAAAAACCCTCCCCAAACAGCACATGACGCAAAGAAAAAAAGAGGCGCAATGAGGTAGCTGTGTGAGTAAGATAAGCGACCCTAGTGGCCGACACAAACACCGGGCCCATCTAGGAGTGTCACTGCAGTGTCACGCAGGATGTCCCTTCCAAAAAACCCTCCCCAAACAGCACATGACGCAAAGAAAAAAAGAGGCGCAATGAGGTAGCTGTGTGAGTAAGATAAGCGACCCTAGTGGCCGACAAAAACACCGGGCCCATCTAGGAGTGTCACTGCAGTGTCACGCAGGATGTCCCTTCCAAAAAACCCTCCCCAAACAGCACATGACGCAAAGAAAAAAAGAGGCGCAATGAGGTAGCTGTGTGAGTAAGATAAGCGACCCTAGTGGCCGACACAAACACCGGGCCCATCTAGGAGTGTCACTGCAGTGTCACGCAGGATGTCCCTTCCAAAAAACCCTCCCCAAACAGCACATGACGCAAAGAAAAAAAGAGGCGCAATGAGGTAGCTGTGTGAGTAAGATAAGCGACCCTAGTGGCCGACACAAACACCGGGCCCATCTAGGAGTGTCACTGCAGTGTCACGCAGGATGTCCCTTCCAAAAAACCCTCCCCAAACAGCACATGACGCAAAGAAAAAAAGAGGCGCAATGAGGTAGCTGTGTGAGTAAGATAAGCGACCCTAATGGCCAACACAAACACCGGGCCCATCTAGGAGATTCACTGCAGTGTCACGCAGGATGTCCCTTCCAAAAAACCCTCCCCAAACAGCACATGACGCAAAGAAAAAAAGAGGCGCAATGAGGTAGCTGTGTGAGTAAGATAAGCGACCCTAGTGGCCGACACAAACACCGGGCCCATCTAGGAGTGTCACTGCAGTGTCACGCAGGATGTCCCTTCCAAAAAACCCTCCCGAAACAGCACATGACGCAAAGAAAAAAAGAGGCGCAATGAGGTAGCTGTGTGAGTAAGATAAGCGACCCTAGTGGCCGACTCAAACACCGGGCCCATCTAGGAGTGTCACTGCAGTGTCACGCAGGATGTCCCTTCCAAAAAACCCTCCCCAAACAGCACATGACGCAAAGAAAAATTAAAGAAAAAAGAGGTGCAAGATGGAATTGTCCTTGGGCCCTCCCTCCCACCCACCCTTATGTTGTATAAACAGGACATGCACACTTTAACCAACCCATCATTTCAGTGACAGGGTCTGCCACACGACTGTGACTGAAATGACGGGTTGGTTTGGACCCCCACCAAAAAAGAAGCAATTAATCTCTCCTTGCACAAACTGGCTCTACAGAGGCAAGATGTCCACCTCAACATCATCCTCCGATATATCACCGTGTACATCCCCCTCCTCACAGATTATCAATTCGTCCCCACTGGAATCCACCATCTCAGCTCCCTGTGTACTTTGTGGAGGCAATTGCTGCTGGTCAATGTCTCCACGGAGGAATTGATTATAATTCATTTTAATGAACATCATCTTCTCCACATTTTCTGGATGTAACCTCGTACGCCGATTGCTGACAAGGTGAGCGGCGGCACTAAACACTCTTTCGGAGTACACACTTGTGGGAGGGCAACTTAGGTAGAATAAAGCCAGTTTGTGCAAGGGCCTCCAAATTGACTCTTTTTCCTGCCAGTATAAGTACGGACTGTGTGACGTGCCTACTTGGATGCGGTCACTCATATAATCCTCCACCATTCTTTCAATGGTGAGAGAATCATATGCAGTGACAGTAGACGACATGTCCGTAATCGTTGTCAGGTCCTTCAGTCCGGACCAGATGTCAGCATCAGCAGTCGCTCCAGACTGCCCTGCATCACCGCCAGCGGGTGGGCTCGGAATTCTGAGCCTTTTCCTCGCACCCCCAGTTGCGGGAGAATGTGAAGGAGGAGATGTTGACAGGTCGCGTTCCGCTTGACTTGACAATTTTCTCACCAGCAGGTCTTTTAACCCCAGCAGACTTGTGTCTGCCGGAAAGAGAGATCCAAGGTAGGCTTTAAATCTAGGATCGAGCACGGTTGCCAAAATGTAGTGCTCTGATTTCAACAGATTGACCACCCGTGAATCCTTGTTAAGCGAATTAAGGGCTCCATCCACAAGTCCCACATGCCTAGCGGAATCGCTCCGTGTTAGCTCCTCCTTCAATGTCTCCAGCTTCTTCTGCAAAAGCCTGATGAGGGGAATGACCTGACTCAGGCTGGCAGTGTCTGAACTGACTTCACGTGTGGCAAGTTAAAAGGGCAGCAGAACCTTGCACAACGTTGAAATCATTCTCCACTGCGCTTGAGAC
The DNA here is from genome assembly GCF_028390025.1 of Pseudophryne corroboree. Taxonomy (NCBI): domain Eukaryota; kingdom Metazoa; phylum Chordata; class Amphibia; order Anura; family Myobatrachidae; genus Pseudophryne; species Pseudophryne corroboree. The sequence goes on from NC_086448.1 coordinate 161,049,634, forward strand.
AGGTGCATTCCACCTCCTATATCGTGCTCAATTGTATAGGCTTGAATGGCCTTTTGCTGCTCCTCCAACCTCTGAAGCATATAGAGGGTTGAATTCCACCTCGTTACCACTTCTTGCTTCAGATGATGGCAGGGCAGGTTCAGTAGTTTTTGGTGGTGCTCCAGTCTTCTGTACGTGGTGCCTGTACGCCGAAAGTGTCCCGCAATTCTTCTGGCCACCGACAGCATCTCTTGCACGCCCCTGTCGTTTTTAAAAAAATTCTGCACCACCAAATTCAAGGTATGTGCAAAACATGGGACGTGCTGGAATTTGCCCATATTTAATGCACACACAATATTGCTGGCGTTGTCCGATGCCACAAATCCACAGGAGAGTCCAATTGGGGTAAGCCATTCCGCGATGATCTTCCTCAGTTGCCGTAAGAGGTTTTCAGCTGTGTGCGTATTCTGGATACCGGTGATACAAAGCGTAGCCTGCCTAGGAAAGAGTTGGCGTTTGCGAGATGCTGCTACTGGTGCCGCCGCTGCTGTTCTTGCGGCGGGAGTCCATACATCTACCCAGTGGGCTGTCACAGTCATATAGTCCTGACCCTGCCCTGCTCCACTTGTCCACATGTCCGTGGTTAAGTGGACATTGGGTACAACTGCATTTTTTAGGACACTGGTGACTCTTTTTCTGACGTCCGTGTACATTCTCGGTATCGCCTGCCTAGAGAAGTGGAACCTAGATGGTATTTGGTAACGGGGGCACACTGCCTCAATAAATTGTCTAGTTCCCTGTGAACTAACTGCGGATACCGGACGCACGTCTAACACCAACATAGTTGTCAAGGCCTCAGTTATCCGCTTTGCAGCAGGATGACTGCTGTGATATTTCATCTTCCTCGCAAAGGACTGTTGGACAGTCAATTGCTTACTGGAAGTAGTACAAGTGGGCTTACGACTTCCCCTCTGGGATGACCATCGACTCCCAGCAGCAACAACAGCAGCGCCAGCAGCAGTAGGCGTTACACGCAAGGATGCATCGGAGGAATCCCAGGCAGGAGAGGACTCGTCAGAATTGCCAGTGACATGGCCTGCAGGACTATTGGCATTCCTGGGGAAGGAGGAAATTGACACTGAGGGAGTTGGTGGGGTGGTTTGCGTGAGCTTGGTTACAAGAGGAAGGGATTTACTGGTCAGTGGACTGCTTCCGCTGTCGCCCAAAGTTTTTGAACTTGTCACTGACTTATTATGAATGCGCTGCAGGTGACGTATAAGGGAGGATGTTCCGAAGTGGTTAACGTCCTTACCCCTACTTATTACAGCTTGACAAAGGCAACACACGGCTTGACACCTGTTGTCCGCTTTTCTGTTGAAATACCTCCACACTGAAGAGCTGATTTTTTTGGTATTTTCACCAGGCATGTCAACGGCCATATTCCTCCCACGGACAACAGGTGTCTCCCCGGGTGCCTGACTTAAACAAACCACCTCACCATCAGAATCCTCCTGGTAAATTTCCTCCCCAGCGCCAGCAACACCCATATCCTCCTCATCCTGGTGTACTTCAACACTGACATCTTCAATCTGACTATCAGGAACTGGACTGCGGGTGCTCCTTCCAGCACTTGCAGGGGGCGTGAAAATGGTGGAAGGCGTATGCTCTTCACGTCCAGTGTTGGGAAGGTCAGGCATCGCAACCGACACAATTGGACTCTCCTTGTGGATTTGGGATTTCGAAGAACGCACAGTTCTTTGCTGTGCTTTTGCCAGCTTGAGTCTTTTCAGTTTTCTAGCGAGAGGCTGAGTGCTTCCATCCTCATGTGAAGCTGAACCACTAGCCATGAACATAGGCCAGGGCCTCAGCCGTTCCTTGCCACTCCGTGTGGTAAATGGCATATTGGCAAGTTTACGCTTCTCCTCCGACAATTTTATTTTAGGTTTTGGAGTCCTTTTTTTACTGATATTTGGTGTTTTGGATTTGACATGCTCTGTACTATGACATTGGGCATCGGCCTTGGCAGACGACGTTGCTGGCATTTCATCGTCTCGGCCATGACTAGTGGCAGCAGCTTCAGCACGAGGTGGAAGTGGATCTTGATCTTTCCCTAATTTTGGAACCTCAACATTTTTGTTCTCCATATTTTAATAGGCACAACTAAAAGGCACCTCAGGTAAACAATGGAGATGGATGGATACTAGTATACTTATGGATGGACTGCCGAGTGCCGACACAGAGGTAGCTACAGCCGTGGACTACCGTACTGTGTCTGCTGCTAATATAGACTGGATGATAATGAGATGAAATCAATATATATATATGTATGTATATATAATATCACTAGTACTGCAGCCGGACAGGTAGATAATATATTTATTAGGTAATGATGACTGATGACGGACCTGCTGGACACTGTCAGCTCAGCAGCACCGCAGACTGCTACAGTAAGCTACTATACTATAGTAGTATGTACAAAGAAGAAAGAAAAAAAAAAAACACGGGTAGGTGGTATACAATTATGGATGGACTGCCGAGTGCCGACACAGAGGTAGCTACAGCCGTGGACTAACGTACTGTGTCTGCTGCTAATATAGACTGGATGATTGATAATGAGATGAAATCAATATATATATGTATGTATATATAATATCACTAGTACTGCAGCCGGACAGGTAGATAATATATTTATTAGGTAATGATGACTGATGACGGACCTGCTGGACACTGTCAGCTCAGCAGCACCGCAGACTGCTACAGTAAGCTACTATACTATAGTAGTATGTACAAAGAAGAAAGAAAAAAAAAACCACGGGTAGGTGGTATACAATTATGGATGGACTGCCGAGTGCCGACACAGAGGTAGCTACAGCCGTGGACTAACGTACTGTGTCTGCTGCTAATATAGACTGGATGATTGATAATGAGATGAAATCAATATATATATGTATGTATATATAATATCACTAGTACTGCAGCCGGACAGGTAGATAATATATTTATTAGGTAATGATGACTGATGACGGACCTGCTGGACACTGTCAGCTCAGCAGCACTGCAGACTGCTACAGTAAGCTACTATACTATAGTAGTATGTACAAAGAAGAAAGAAAAAAAAAAACCACGGGTAGGTGGTATACAATTATGGATGGACTGCTGAGTGCCGACACAGAGGTAGCTACAGCCGTGGACTAACGTACTGTGTCTGCTGCTAATATAGACTGGATGATTGATAATGAGATGAAATCAATATATATATGTATGTATTGTATATATAATATCACTAGTACTGCAGCCGGACAGGTAGATAATATATTTATTAGGTAATGATGACTGATGACGGACCTGCTGGACACTGTCAGCTCAGCAGCACCGCAGACTGCTACAGTAAGCTACTATACTCTATAGTAGTATGTACAAAGAAGAAAGAAAAAAAAAAAAACACGGGTAGGTGGTATACAATTATGGATGGACTGCCGAGTGCCGACACAGAGGTAGCTACAGCCGTGGACTAACGTACTGTGTCTGCTGCTAATATAGAGTCTAGACTGGATGATAAATTATTGATAATGAGATGAAATCAATATAATATCACTAGTACTGCAGCCGGACAGGTACTATATATATTTATTATGTAATTACTGATGACGGACCTGCTGGACACTGTCAGGTCAGCACAGCACCGCAGACTGCTACAGTAAGCTACTATAGTAGTATGTATAAAGAAGATTGAAAAAAAAAAACCACGGGTAGGTGGTATACAATATTATATATATATATATATATATTATATACAATTATATATATATATATATATTAAACTGGTGGTGATTGATTATTAAACTGGTGGTCACTTCAGGACAGGTCACGTTGCAACTTGCAACTAGTACTCCGAGGCCTAAGCAGACAATCACAAAATATATTATTATACTGGTGGTCAGTGTGGTCACAACAATGGCAGTGTGGCACTGACTCTGGCAGCAAAAGTGTGCACTGTACGTTATATGTACTCCTGAGTCCTGCTCTCAGACTCTAACTGCTCCCCACTGTCAGTGTCTCCCCCACAAGTCAGATAATACACTTACAGTCACACTATCTAATCTATAAATATCACTTCAGCAAGTAGTATAGTAGTATACAGTAGTACTCCTCCTAATAATGCTCCCCGAAAATACTGTGTCTCTCTCTTCTCTAAACGGAGAGGACGCCAGCCACGTCCTCTCCCTATGACTCTCAATGCACGTGTGAAAATGGCGGCGACGCGCGGCTCCTTATATAGAATCCGAGTCTCGCGATAGAATCCTAACCTCGCAAGAATCCGACAGCGTGATGATGACGTTCGGGCGCGCTCGGGTTAGCCGAGCAAGGCGGGAAGATCCGAGCCTGCTCGGACCCGTGTAAAAAACCTGAAGTTCGGGCGGGTTCGGATTCAGAGGAACCGAACCCGCTCATCTCTAGTGTGTATATGTGGTGGAGTGTGTAATGTATGTGTATATACAAAGGTGGTGGGTGTGTTGGTGTACTGTGTGTGAATATGAAGCAGTGGGGTGTGTGTGTGTGTGTGTGTGTGTGTGTGTGTGTGTGTGTGTGTGTGTGTGTGTGTGTGTACTGTATGTGTATGCTGTGTGTGTGTGTGTGTGTGTGTGTGTGTGTGTTTTGAGGTGGTGTGTATATGTGTTGAGGTGGTGTGTGTGTGTGTAGGCTGTGGAGTGGAAGCGCTACTACCTAGCACATAGTGCACCGTTCCTCACCGCCTGCCGCCTGCCAGAGTGACGCCATCACCTGGAGACTGCTGCCGCTGGACGCAGTGGCAGCACCACGGCAGCAGGAGCCTAACACGCTAGTCAGACCCGGACTGTACACTGGACGCACCTACGGACCCTTAACCACTATAAAGATCAAAGGTAGGTAAAGTGAGGGGAAACTGACGGACTGTGCAAAATAACATCACAATCCACTATCCACCAATTTCTCCATCATTTTTACTAATAATATTTTTCTTTACAGGTGCCACGTATATATATATATATATATATATATATATATATATATACTGTATATATATATATATATATATATAAAAACCAAGAATATGGACATAAGCAACCAATGGTGTCTATATTAAAGGAACGTAAAAAGATTTTTCATATATAAAAAAATGCATATTTATTTTACACGATTTAAAAAACAGCGATATACTTTAGTTTAAGAAAAAATACTCAAGCATAAAAATTCATATAAAATGGGCAAAATTATGATTAAAAAGAAGAATAAATATAAAAGTACAAGGGGGGTCATTCCGAGTTGTTCGCTCGGTAATTTTCTTCGCATCGCAGCGATTTTCCGCTAACTGCGCATGCGCAATGTTCGGACTGCGACTGCGCCAAGTAAATTTGCTATGCAGTTAGGTATTTTACTCACGGCATTACAAGGTTTTTTCTTCGTTCTGGTGATCGTAATGTGATTGACAGGAAGTGGGTGTTTCTGGGCGGAAACTGGCCGTTTTATGGGAGTTGGTGAAAAAACGCTACCGTTTCTGGGAAAAACGCGGGAGTGGCTGGAGAAACGGAGGAGTGTCTGGGCGAACGCTGGGTGTGTTTGTGACGTCAAACCTGGAACGACAAGCACTGAACTGATCGCACTGGCAGAGTAAGTCTCGAGCTACTCAGAAACTGCACAGAGAAGTCTTTTCGCAATATTGCAAATCTTTTGTTCGCAATTTTGAGAAGCTAAGATTCACACCCAGTAGGCGGCGGCTTAGCGTGTGCAAAGCTGCTAAAAGCAGCTTGCGAGCGAACAACTCGGAATGACCCCCCAAGGTACACATCGATTTGTAGTATATGTGTATAAAGTGCTTATCTTAGGTACAGGAGGTTGGTCTGGGAAAGATCATGGAATGTATATATATATATATATATATGCCCCAGGCGAAAATGGGGGCGTGGCTTCATACAGGGGCGTGGTCAGTTACGCCGCCTGTAGAGTTGTACCCCCATTTGAGCCCTCAGTAACGCCCGCATTTGTGCCCCCAGTAGTGCCCGCATTTGTGCCCCCAGTAGCGCCGCTTTAAAAAAAATAAAAAAAATGAATACTTACAATCCCCGCTCCTGAGTCTCCAGACCTCCGCCGGCGCCGCTCCTCTCCTCGGATCTATGGGAGAGACATCATGACGTCTCTCCCATAGCACAGCATTGACACTAGAGGTCAATCATGACCCCTAGCGTCTGTGCCAGTCCCACAATGCTGTGCGGTGTGCGATGACGTCATCGCGTACCGCACAGCAAATGTCCTCTCCATGAAGGGAAACTAGACGGGTAGCGTCTAGTTCCTTTCACTGCGGGGGGACCAGCGGCGGACACAGCGGCAGCGGGGGGCACAGTAGCGGATCTTGCCATGGTGCGGTACCCTCCGGATGGCGCCGATGCCCATCACACCACACCACACCCCGCTGGCACCTATATCAATACCGATAGGACCCACAGATATTATTTTCTTAAATAAACCAAGCTCACCGCATTAGTGCACACTGTATGACACTATGGGGGAAGATACAATTAACCACAATTGTTTGGCAGAACCTTGCACACTAATACTACATGGGTTACCCAGCCAGTACATTAAGCTCCCCCATACTGCCCCCCAAAACACAGTGCCCCCCATGGTACCTGTTATTTTCTTTCCTCCTGTAAATATATGCAGGCAGCCAGGAGAGTGATGAAGCAAAGCTGTCCCTTGAGGGTGGGCACAGGCTCTCAGCCGCATGGCCACTGTGGGAGAACAGCAGCGGGACAGTGCGCTCAGCCACATCCCGCTCTGTGAGAAGCCGCCAGTGAGGGATAGTAGGGGGCGGTTCCGGGCACTGTGGCCATAAAGGCTACGCTACTGCACGTCCGCACGCCCCCCCCCCCCCACCCCGAGGCAGGCCAGACGTCTCCAGCCCCTTCCTCCGCAGCGGTCCACACAGCAACAGGCACAGCTCAGAGAGCAGTGCCCTGTGTACGGCAGCGGCGCTGTCACTGTGTGACAGCGGCTGCTGATGACAGAGGGTGTAAGGCCAGCATGGCACCGCTGGGCGGCGCCACCTCCTTGGCAGGCGCCCCTGGCGAGTGCCATCCTGGCCAATGCGTAGATACGCCCCTGGGTGAATCCCACATGCAGAGCAAAACAAAAGAGGCGGCACTTCCAGATTTGTAAAGGTGAAAAACTTTAAGTCATAGATCGACATTTCGGGGGGTCTCACCCCATCATCAGGATAACAAGTGTACATAAACAGTAAAACATTTATACTCACAGTCTGCCTGTTCTCCCAGCCGCCGCCGGCCGCAGCCCCGGGACCCGTCTGTACACTTCCGGATTCCGGAAGTGATCCCCAGGATAGAGAGGTACAAGTAGACAACATGTCCAAAAATTTCTGACACGAGGTTATCCGCAAAAGCTGTTGACTCAGGCCAAGACCAAGGCTCTGGCGCTTGACCGCCAGTACCTCATGTCACAAAAAGCACCCAGACAATCTGAGATGCATTTGTTCCCTTGGGTAAATAGATACACCAGCAAAAGTAAAATCACCAGCAAAAGGGCCAAGCAGTTATGGCCCATAATAAATTCTGAGCCCGAGTTACCATCTTTACGCAATGTACGCCTGCTACCCAGCTTCACAAGGGGTCCTAACATCAAGGATTTGGTAGTACGTACAGATATTACGGGGATGGGGCAACCGAAACAACAGTTCCTCACGAGGAGAGGAGGCTGTTATAGATGCACGGGGTGCACTACTTGTACTGCTTTAATTACAGGTAATAAGTTCAGGCATCCCTATTCTGGTAAGAAATTCTTTATCAGACCTGCCCTCACTTGCTCTTCAAAATTTGTTGTGTATTTGCTGTCTTGCCCATGTGGTCTCCACTACGTGGGCAAGACAGAGAGGCAATTTAAAGAGCGTATTGCCCAACATAGAACCGCGATTAGGGCGGCTCTAATTGCGGGGACTAGTGATCAGGCCGTAGCGCGACACTTTGCTTGCGCCCGACACAGCATGTCGACTCTGAGGTATAGGATGATAGCGCAGGTCCCCAAATCCCTCAGAGGAGGTGACCGGGCTAAAAAACTCCTACAACTTGAGGCTTGGTGGATCTTTACTCTCGACACAGTCAGCCCCAAGGGGCTGAATGAGGCGTTAAGCCTATCCTCTTTTATCTAGGTCTAGATATGTGCTGGTTATGTTAGCCTATACGGTATCCTGTGTAGCCCTCTTTTTGAGAGGAATCCCCTCTAGGGCTAGTTGATTGCCAGCTGTAATCCAGAACATTGATACAGCATATTGCATTTTCGTTCTAGAGGTCTGCACTGGTTCCCTATGTCTGCTGCACTGTCTCATAATTGCCTGCATCTTCTTATTCTTTTACATTTTACAATTTCATGCATTTTTGTATGTGTTTGCCATTTTTATTAGTAGGTCGTTCGTCCAGTGCAGTCACTATTGTTGTTTTGGCACAATTTTATATTGTGGGGCTTTTCCTCACATCGTAGCTGTTGCTTTCACGTTTATTGATTTTTTTTTGTGTATATGTTGTCATGGTGACTCATGGGTGCTCTGTGTGTTCCTCCCTTACCCTTCCGACGCAGGTCCCCGCTGGTTCCCCGCTGGTTCCCTGCTTCCGGTGACGTCAGCGGCCGGAATCCGGAAGTGTACAGACGGGTCCCGGGGCTGCGGCCGGCGGCCGGCGGGAGAATAGGCAGACTGTGAGTATAAATGTTTTACTGTTTATGTACACTTGTTATCCTGATGATGGGATGAGACCCCCCGACACGTCGATCTATGATTTAAAGTTTTTCACCTTTACAAATCTGGAAGTGCCGCCTCTTTTGTTTTGCTCTGCATGTGGAATTCACCATCTCTAGGAAGGCACACCAGTAAGGTTTTTTCTATGGGGCCACGCTGTTCCTAGTGAGTGCCGGGTTTGTACATAGATATATTGCTACAGGCAGCCCAGTTTTTGGAACTTGTTCAGCTACCAAGGCACCCGCAATCACATTTATATCTTCCAGGACTTGCAGCACTGTTTTCACGTAGCACTTTACCTGCACAGGTCTCTTTATTCAGCACTTGCACTTTAAATCTTGTACTGAGCACTTAAGCACTGGACCAGACAAGATGGCAGGCACGGACAGTACAGCATCAGATCTGGTGAACCAGATGCTGGCATGTGATACGACCAGGCTTGGACTGGCCCACAGGGGTACAGGGGAAACCACCGGTGGGCCCTACTGCCTGGGGGCCCACCTCCTGCTCTAAGGATCAGGTTCCAGCCTGTGCACTTGAATAATACATTATACATACATTACCTTATACTGGACTATAGTGTGTTTTCTACAGTGCATTGCTGTTATTAATCTGATATTAATCTGGGAAATTATCATGCGTGCAGCAGCTGAATTTACTGTATATATTTATGAAGGGCCCAGACGTTGCACTCTCTAATGGTTAGTCAAACCAATGAGGTGGCAGGCCACACCCCTTCTGCAGACTGGCCACACCCCTAACATGGGCCCCTACCACTGCATTCCCCCGGTGGGCCCTACATGCTCCAGTCCGACACTGGATACGACTGACATTTTCAGTTATTCCGACGCCGAAGCACATGACATTCTGTTATCCGAACCGTCTTTTGATTTACGTGTAAGTGGCTCCAATGAGGATTTATTCAGAGAGTGGTTCAAACTAAAAAAAAACGTGAAATGGATTTCCGCTACCATGAACTGACGCTCTCTGAATACTACAGAAATAAGCAAATCCCAAGGGGATTCAGAATGCACAATATTCCGACGATAGGTCGCTACAGCATCCCTTTCTGCTCTAAGTGGATCGCAATCCTCAATAAATGCTCAATGGATCTCATCCTCCTCGTCATAGAGGAATCCACTAAGGAATTGAACAGTATGAAAGAAAAAATTACCAGCTTTGAACAAGAACACCTGTCGTCGCTACGTCAAGATACCAATACCAATTGGTTAAATCAACTACAGCAGCAGCTTGAAAGCTATCAGAATGATCTTTTAAAATTTTAAAAAGAAAAATTGATTAAAGTCCAGCAAGACTACGCTGAACATAGAGTCTACAACTGGCTTAATACTACGAGTAGACCCCCAAGGGGTACTGTGCATTTCAATAAAGCTAGAGGACAACCTAAAAGAACTGGACCTTATTCTAGCACATCAGCCAGTGACAGTGACCAGGCGCAAGCCCCGTCAGGGGTCCCTTTAGGCGTGGATACCCGGGCTTACAAGGCTGGGTCAAGAACAAACCCACGAGGAGGGGCAGGCAGGCGCAGAGGCAGAGGCGCAAGCAAGCCTCCGAAGGGTCCAAGGACCTAATCTTTAATCTTTCAAGCTGCCCACTGACGGAATCTGAGACGCAGGTTCTAGCCAAAGGACTTAGTTTCGTTCCTACTCATTTTCATCAAGAGTTTCAATGGAAAGTTGATAATTTTAAGTTTCACAGAAAACTTAAAATAAAGGAGTTTTTCGACAAACATAGTCATATAAAACAAAGATAAAGTCCAACGAAGTGTGGGAGTTGACGAAGCGGTGTCAGGACAGACCAGTGTTGGCAAAAAATTCAAGGCTGCTTCGACCTTTGATCCACAATCCTTCAATCCGTCGGTTCGGACATTTTCCAGATTACTGGACCTGAGTAGTAAGGAGGCACCGGGAGCATTTCCCTATATTCATAGGAATCTTTCTAAAGATGAACATGCAGCGCTGATGGACCTAAGCAAGCGGCAAGATATAATCATACGAGGCGCTGATAAGGGGGGAGCCGTAGTGGTGATGGACTTGGGCACTTACAAACAAGAATGCCAGAGACTGTTGGACGATGGTGACACCTACAGCAGATTGGCAGGAGATCCTACTGAAAAATTCAGGAAAGAGCTGCACCAGTTAGTGCAGGATGGTGTCAATCGAGGATACATAGACTCAGATACTAAAGCGTTTCTGTGTAAAACCTTCCCCATTGTCCCAGTCTTTTACATTATTCCTAAGTTACACAAGGACCCACAGCGTCCCCCTGGTAGACCCATTATCTCTGCCAGGGGGTCGCTGTGTGAGCCGGTAGCGAGTTTTCTGGATTTCTTTCTGCAGCCAGTTATACAAGGTACCTCAACGCATCTCAAGGATACCTCAACTTTGTTGAGAAGCTTTGAGGAAATTACCCAATTACCCTCTGATCTGGTATTGGCAAGTATAGACGTCACTAGTCTATACACGTGCATATCTCATGATCGGGGTCTGGCTGCAGTGCATCAGTTAATTTCTGATAATCCGCTATACACTGGTCCTGATGTTTGTTTTTTCATCAAGCTACTCGAGTTCACGTTAAAGCATAATTACTTCCTTTACGATGGTAATTTCTTTCTTCAACAGGCAGGCTGTGCCATGGGTAGCCGGGTGGCCCCCTGGTATGCTAACTCATTCATGCATGTAGTAGAAAAGAATTATTCTTTGCAGATCCTTATATCAGTCGGTATGTGTTTAAATATTATCGGTATATTGACGATATCCTGCTTCTGTGGACAGGAGATATTTCTACATTAGAAGAAATAATATCCCGACACAATTTGTCACTGAGCCCGGTTAAACTTACAGCTAGTGTTAGCCAGCACCGTGTTCACTTTTTAGATGTAGATATCAGTATTGTTAACCAGTCACTACGGACAACTCTGTATGTAAAACCTACTGATCGCAATACTCTTCTCAAGTACAATAGTTTTCACCCTCGGGCAACCATTGACAGCCTGCCCTTCTCCCAATTTATAAGGGCCTGTCGAATTGCAAGTGATCCCCAGGATAGAGAGGTACAAGTAGACAACATGTCCAAAAAATTTCTGACACGAGGTTATCCGCAAAAGCTGTTGACTCAGGCCAAGACCAAGGCTCTGGCTCTTGACCGCCAGTACCTCATGTCACAAAAAGCACCCAGACAATCTGAGATGCATTTGTTCCCTTGGGTAAATAGATACAACAGCAAAAGTAAAATCACCAGCAAAAGGGCCAAGCGGTTATGGCCCATAATAAATTCTGAGCCCGAGTTACCATCTTTACGCAATGTACGCCTGCTACCCAGCTTCACAAGGGGTCCTAACATCAAGGATTTGGTAGTACGTACAGATATTACTAGTGATGAGCGGGTTCGGTTTCTCGGAAACCGAACCCCCCCGAACTTCACCCTTTTTATACGGGTCTGAGCCATACTCGGATTCTCCCGTATGGCTCGGTTAACCCGAGCGCGCCCCGAACGTCATCATCCCACTGTCGGATTCTCGCGAGATTCGGATTCTATATAAGCAGCCGCGCGTCGCCGCCATTTTCGCTCATGCATTGGAAATGTTAGGGAGAGGACGTGGCTGGCGTCCTCTCCGTTTATTCATTGTTGAGTTGATGCAAATATTTGTGCTTGCTTATATCATTGTGGGGACTGGGGAGCAGCTTTATATTAATATAGGATGAGTACAGTGCAGAGTTTTGCTGATCAGTGACCACCAGTTTTATCCGTTCTCTGCCTGAAAAAAATACTCCATATCTGTGCTCAGTGTGCTGCATATATCTGTGCTCACATTGCTTAATTGTGAAGACTGGGGAGCAGCTGTATTATATAGCAGGAGTACAGTGCAGAGTTTTGCTGACAGTGACCACCAGTATACGTTGTCTGCCTGAAAAACACTCCATATCTGTGCTTAGTGTGCTGCTTTATTGTGGGGACTGGGGAGTCGGGACCACCAGTATAATATTATATAGGAGGAGTACAGTGCAGAGTTTTGCTGACACAGTGACCACAAGTATATATAGCAGTACGGTACGGAAGGCCACTGCTGTACCTACCTCTATGTCGTCATTAAGTATACTATCCATCTACATTCTAATTCTATACCTGTGGTGCATTTTAGTTTTGCAGTTTGCTGACACAGTGACCACCAGTATATATAGCAGTACGGTACGGAAGGCCACTGCTGTACCTACCTCTGTGTCGTCATTAAGTATACTATCCATCTACATTCTATACCTGTGGTGCATTTCAGTTGTGCAGTTTGCTGACACAGTGACCACCAGTATATATAGCAGTACGATACGGAAGGCCACTGCTGTACCTACCTCTGTGTCGTCATTAAGTATACTATCCATCTACATTCTATACCTGTGGTGCATTTTAGTTTTGCAGTTTGCTGACACAGTGACCACCAGTATATATAGCAGTACGGTACGGAAGGCCACTGCTGTACCTACCTCTGTGTCATCATTAAGTATACTATCCATCTACATTCTATACCTGTGGTGCATTTTAGTTTTGCAGTTTGCTGACACAGTGACCACCAGTATATATAGCAGTACGGTACGGAAGGCCACTGCTGTACCTACCTCTGTGTCGTCATTAAGTATACTATCCATCTACATTCTATACCTGTGGTGCATTTTAGTTTTGCAGTTTGCTGACACAGTGACCACCAGTATATATAGCAGTACGGTATGGAAGGCCACTGCTGTACCTACCTCTGTGTCATCATTAAGTATACTATCCATCTACATTCTATACCTGTGGTGCATTTCAGTTGTGCAGTTTGCTGACACAGTGACCACCAGTATATATAGCAGTACGGTACGGAAGGCCACTGCTGTACCTACCTCTGTGTCGTTATTAAGTATGCTATCCATCTACATTCTATACCTGTGGTGCATTTTAGTTTTGCAGTTTGCTGACACAGTGACCACCAGTATATATAGCAGTACGGTACGGAAGGCCACTGCTGTACCTACCTCTATGTCGTCATTAAGTATACTATCCATCTACATTCTAATTCTATACCTGTGGTGCATTTTAGTTTTGCAGTTTGCTGACACAGTGACCACCAGTATATATAGCAGTACGGTACGGAAGGCCACTGCTGTACCTACCTCTGTGTCGTCATTAAGTATACTATCCATCTACATTCTATACCTGTGGTGCATTTCAGTTGTGCAGTTTGCTGACACAGTGACCACCAGTATATATAGCAGTACGATACGGAAGGCCACTGCTGTACCTACCTCTGTGTCGTCATTAAGTATACTATCCATCTACATTCTATACCTGTGGTGCATTTTAGTTTTGCAGTTTGCTGACACAGTGACCACCAGTATATATAGCAGTACGGTACCGAAGGCCACTGCTGTACCTACCTCTGTGTCATCATTAAGTATACTATCCATCTACATTCTATACCTGTGATGCATTTTAGTTTTGCAGTTTGCTGACACAGTGACCACCAGTATATATAGCAGTACGGTACGGAAGGCCACTGCTGTACCTACCTCTGTGTCGTCATTAAGTATACTATCCATCTACATTCTATACCTGTGGTGCATTTTAGTTTTGCAGTTTGCTGACACAGTGACCACCAGTATATATAGCAGTACGGTATGGAAGGCCACTGCTGTACCTACCTCTGTGTCATCATTAAGTATACTATCCATCTACATTCTATACCTGTGGTGCATTTCAGTTGTGCAGTTTGCTGACACAGTGACACCAGTATATATAGCAGTACGGTACGGAAGGCCACTGCTGTACCTACCTCTGTGTCGTTATTAAGTATACTATCCATCTACATTCTATACCTGTGGTGCATTTTAGTTTTGCAGTTTGCTGACACAGTGACCACCAGTATATATAGCAGTACGGTACGGAAGGCCACTGCTGTACCTACCTCTGTGTCGTCATTAAGTATACTATCCATCTACATTCTATACCTGTGGTGCATTATAGTTTTGCAGTTTGCTGACACAGTGACCACCAGTATATATAGCAGTACTGTACGGAAGGCCACTGCTGTACTTACCTCTGTGTCGTCATTAAGTATACTATCCATCTACATTCTATACCTGTGGTGCATTTTAGTTGTGCAGTTTGCTGACACAGTGACCACCAGTATATATAGCAGTACTGTACGGAAGGCCACTGCTGTACCTACCTCTGTGTCGTCAAGTATACTATCCATCTACATTCTATACCTGTGGTGCATTTTATTTGAGCGCAGTATATATAGTAGTAGGCCATTGCTATTGATACTGGCATATAATTCCACACATTAAAAAATGGAGAACAAAAATGTGGAGGTTTAAATAGGGAAAGATCAAGATCCACTTCCACCTCGTGCTGAAGCTGCTGCCATTAGTCATGGCCGAGATGATGAAATGCCATCAACGTCGTCTGCCAAGGCCGATGCCTAATGTCATAGTAGAGAGCATGTAAAATCCAAAAAACAAAAGTTCAGTAAAATGACCCAAAAATCAAAATTGAAAGCGTCTGATGAGAAGCGTAAACTTGTCAATATGCCATTTACGACACGGAGTGGCAAGGAACGGCTGAGGCCCTGGCCTATGTTCATGGCTAGTGGTTCAGATTCACATGAGGATGGAAGCACTCATCCTCTCGCTAGAAAAATGAAAAGACTTAAGCTGGCAAAAGCACAGCAAAGAACTGTGCGTTCTTCTAAATCACAAATCCCCAAGGAGAGTCCAATTGTGTCGGTTGCGATGCCTGACCTTCTCAACACTGGACGGAAAGAGCTTGCGCCTTCCACCATTTGCACGCCCCCTGTAAGTGCTGGAAGGAGCACCCGCAGTCCAGTTCCTGATAGTCAAATTGAAGATGTCACTGTTGAAGTACACCAGGATGAGGATATGGGTGTTGCTGGCGCTGGGGAGGATATTGACAAGGAGGATTCTGATGGTGAGGTGGTTTGTTTAAGTCAGGCACCCGGGGAGACACCTGTTGTCCGTGGGATGAATATGGCCATTGACATGCCTGGTCAAAATACAAAAAAAATCACCTCTTCGGTGTGGAATTATTTCAACACAAATGCGGACAACAGGTGTCAAGCCGTGTGTTGCCTTTGTCAAGCTGTAATAAGTAGGGGTAAGGACGTTAACCACCTCGGAACATCCTCCCTTATACGTCACCTGCATCGCATTCATCATAAGTCAGTGACAAGTTCAAAAACTTTGGATGACAGCGGAAGCAGTCCACTGACCACTAAATCCCTTCCTCTTGTAACCAAGCTCCTGCAAACCACAGCACCAACTCCCTCAGTGTCAATGTCCTCCTTACCCAGGAAAGCCAATAGTCCTGCAGGCCATGTCACTGGCAAGTCTGACGAGTCCTCTCCTGCCTGGGATTCCTCCGATGCATCCTTGAGTGTAACGCCTACTGCTGCTGGCGCTGCTGTTGTAGCTGCTGGGAGTCGATCGTCATCCCAGAGGAGAAGTCGGAAGACCACTTGTACTACTTCCAGTAAGCAATTGACTGTCCAACAGTCCTTTGCGAGGAAGATGAAATATCACAGCAGTCATCCTGCTGCAAAGCAGATAACTCAGGCCTTGGCAGCCTGGGCGGTGAGAATTGTGGTTCCGGTATCCACCGTTAATTCAGAGGCAACTATAGACTTGATTGAGGTACTGTGTCCCCGGTACCAAATACCATCTAGGTTCCATTTCTCTAAGCAGGCGATACCGAAAATGTACACAGACGTCAGAAAAAGAGTCACCAGTGTCCTAAAAAATGCAGTTGTACCCAATGTCCACTTAACCACGGGCATATGGACAAGTGGAGCAGGGCAGACTCAGGACTATATGACTGTGACAGCCCACTGGGTAGATGTATTGCCTCCAGCAGCAAGAACAGCAGCGGCGGCACCAGTAGCAGCATCTCGCAAACGCCAACTCGTTCCTAGGCAGGCTACGCTTTGTATCACCGCTTTCCAGAAGAGGCACACAGCTGATAACCTCTTACGGAAACTGAGGAAGATCATCGCAGAATGGCTTACCCCAATTGGACTCTCCTGGGGATTTGTGACATCGGACAACACCAGCAATATTGTGCGTGCATTACATCTGGGCAAATTCCAGCATGTCCCATGTTTTGCACATACATTGAATTTGGTGGTGTAGAATTATTTAAAAAACGACAGGGGCGTGCATGAGATGCTGTCGATGGCCCGAAGAATTGCGGGCCACTTTCGGCATTCAGCCACCGCGTACAGAAGACTAAAGCACCACCAAACAATCCTGAACCTGCCCTGCCATCATCTGAAGCAAAAGGTGGTAACGAGGTGGAATTCAACCCTCTATATGCTTCAGAGGATGGAGGAGCAGCAAAAGGCCATTCAAGCCTATACATCTGCCCACGATATAGGCAAAGGAGGGGGAATGCACCTGACTCAAGCGCAGTGGAGAATGATTTCAAGTCAACGTTGTGCAAGGTTCTGCAACCCTTTGAACTTGCCACATGTTAAGTCAGTTCAGACACTGCCAGCCTGAGTCAGGTCATTCCCCTCATCAGGCTTTTGCAGAAGAAGCTGGAGACATTGATGGAGGAGCTAAAACAGAGCGATTCCGCTAGGCATGTGGGACTTGTGGATGGAGCCCTTAATTTGCTTAACCAGGATTCACGGGTGGTCAATCTGTTGAAATCAGAGCACTACATTTTGGCCATCGTGCTCGATCCTAGATTTAAAACCTACGTTGTATCTCTCTTTCCGGCAGACACAAGTCTGCAGAGGTTCAAAGACCTGCTGGTGAGAAAATTGTCAAGTCAAGCGGAACGTGACCCGTCAACATCTCCTCCTTCACATTCTCCCGCAACTGGGGGTGCGAGGAAAAGGCTAAGAATTCCGAGCCCACCCGCTGGCAGTGATGCAAGGCAGTCTGGAGCGAGTGCTGACATCTGGTCCGGACTGAAGGACCTGCCAACGATTACTGACATGTCGTCTACTGTCACTGCATATGATTCTCTCACCATTGAAAGAATGGTGGAGGATTATATGAGTGACCGCATCCAAGTAGGCACGTCAGACAGTCCGTACGTATACTGGCAGGAAAAAGAGGCAATTTGGAGGCCCTTGCACAAACTGGCTTTATTCTACCTAAGTTGCCCTCCCTCCAGTGTGTACTCCGAAAGAGTGTTTAGTGCAGCCGCTCACCTTGTCAGAAATCGGCGTACGAGGTTACTTCCAGAAAATGTGGAGAAGATGATGTTCATCAAAATGAATTATAATCAATTCCTCCGTGGAGACATTCACCAGCAATTGCCTCCAGAAAGTACACAGGGATCTGAGATGGTGGATTCCAGTGAGGACGAATTAATAATCTGTGAGGAGGGGGATGTACACAGTGAAAGGGGTGAGGAATCGGAGGATGATGATGAGGTGGACATCTTTCCTGTGTAGAGCCAGTTTGTGCAAGGAGAGATTGATTGCTTCTTTTTTGGTGGGGGCCCAAACCAACCAGTCATTTCAGTCACAGTCGTGTGGCAGACCCTGTTGCTGAAATGATGGGTTCTTTAAAGTCCTGTTTATACAACATAAGGGTGGGCGGGAGGGCCCAAGGACAATTCCATCTTGCACCTCTTTTTTCTTTCATTTTTCTTTGCATCATGTGCTGTTTGGGGACAATTTTTTTGAAGTGCCATCCTGTCTGATACTGCAGTGCCACTCCTAGATGGGCCAGGTGTTTGTGTCGGCCACTTGTGTCGCTTAGCTTAGTCACACAGCGACCTTGGTGCGCCTCTTTTTTTCTTTGCATCATGTGCTGTTTGGGGACAATTTTTTTGAAGTGCCATCCTGTCTGACACTGCAGTGCCACTCCTAGATGGGCCAGGTGTTTGTGTCGGCCACTTGTGTCGCTTAGCTTAGTCACACAGTGACCTTGGTGCGCCTCTTTTTTTCTTTGCATCATGTGCTGTTTGGGGACTATTTTTTTGAAGTGCCATCCTGTCTGACACTGCATTGCCACTCCTAGATGGGCCAGGTGTTTGTGTCAGCCACTTGTGTTGCTTATCTTAGTCACACAGCGACCTTGGTGCGCCTCTTTTTTTCTTTGCATCATGTGCTGTTTGGGGACTATTTTTTTGAAGTGCCATCCTGCCTGACACTGCAGTGCCACTCCTAGATGGGCCAGGTGTTTGTGTCGGCCACTTGTGTCGCTTAGCTTAGCCATCCAGCAACCTGGGTGCAAATTTTAGGACTAAAAATAATATTGTGAGGTGTTCAGAATAGACTGGAAATGAGTGGAAATTATGGTTATTGAGGTTAATAATACTATGGGATCAAAATGACCCCCACATTCTATGATTTAAGCTGTTTTTTAGGGTTTTTTGAAAAAAACACCTGAATTCAAAACACACCCAAATCCGACAAAAAAATTTCGGTGAGGTTTTGCCAAAACGCGTCCAAATCCAAAACACGGCCGCGGAACCGAATCCAAAACCAAAACACAAAACCTGAAAAATGTCCGGTGCACATCACTAGATATTACGGGGATGGGGCTACCGAAACAACATTTCCTCACGAGGAGAGGAGGCTGTTATAGATGCACGGGGTGCACTACTTGTAGTGCTTTAATTACAGGTAATAAGTTCAGGCATCCCTATTCTGGTAAGGAATTCTTTATCAGACCTACCCTCATTTGTTCTTCAAAATTTGTTGTGTATTTGCTGTCTTGCCCATGTGGTCTCCACTACGTGGGCAAGACAGAGAGGCAATTTAAAGAGCGTATTGCCCAACATAGAACCGCGATTAGGGCGGCTCTAATTGCGGGGACTAGTGATCAGGCCGTAGCACGACACTTTGCTTGCGCCCGACACAGCATGTCGACTCTGAGGTATAGGATGATAGCGCAGGTCCCCAAATCCCTCAGAGGAGGTGACCGGACTAAAAAACTCCTCCAACTTGAGGCTTGGTGGATCTTTACTCTCGACACAGTCAGCCCCAACGGGCTGAATGAGGCGTTAAGCCTATCCTCTTTTATCTAGGTCTAGATATGTGCTGGTTATGTTAGCCAATACGGTATCCTGTGTAGCCCTCTTTTTGAGAGGAATCCCCTCTAGGGCTAGTTGATTGCCAGCTGTAATCCAGAACATTGATACAGCATATTGTATTTTCGTTCTAGAGGTCTGCTCTGGTTCCTTATGTCTGCTGCACTGTCTCATATTAATTGCCTGCATCTTCTTATTCTTTTACATTTTACAATTTCATGCATTTTTGTATGTGTTTGCCATTTTTATTAGTAGGTCGTTCGTCCAGTGCAGTCACTATTGTTGTTTTGGCACAATTTTATATTGTGGGGCTTTTCCTCACATCGTAGCTGTTGCTTTCACGTTTATTGATTTTTTTTGTGTATATGTTGTCATGGTGACTCATGGGTGCTCTGTGTGTTCCTCCCTTACCCTTCCGACGCAGGTCCCCGCTGGTTCCCCGCTTCCGGTGACGTCAGCGGCCGGAATTCGGAAGTGTACAGACGGGTCCCGTGGCTGCGGCCGGCGGGAGAACAGGCAGACTGTGAGTATAAATGTTTTACTGTTTATGTACACTTGTTATCCTGATGATGTGGTGAGACCCCCCGAAACGTCGATCTATGACTTAAAGTTTTTCACCTTTACAAATCTGGAAGTGCCGCCTCTTTTGTTCTGCTCTATATATAATATAATTTTTATTTACACATAGCGCTCATTATATATTATTATATTCTATGCTATGCATCATTGAGCTGCTTAAATATCACACTCGGTTATATTTACATTTCTGTTAATGTGTTGGTGTGTGTGTTGGTGTATATGTGGTGATGTGTGTTGGTGTATATGTGGTGGTGTGTGTGTATACAGTATGTTGAGGTGTGTGTGTAGTGTGTACTGCGTGTATATGTGGTGGTGTGTGTGTGTGTGTGTGTGTGTGTGTGTGTGTGTGTGTTGGTGTATATGTGGTGGTGTGTGTGTATATGTATATGTTGAGGTGTGTGTGTGTGTGTGTGTGTGTGTGTGTGTGTGTGTGTGTGTGTAGTGTGTACTGCGTGTATATGTGGTGGTGTGTGTTTATGTATTGTGTGTGTGTGTGTGTGTGTGTGTGTGTGTGTGTGTGTGTGTGTATTTAGTGGTGGTGGTGGGTGGGTGTACTGTACATGTGTGTACTGTGTGTGTGTATATGTGGTGGTGGGTGTGTATACTGTGTGTATATACAGCAGTGGTGGGTGTATGTGGGTACTGTATGTTTGTTTAGTATGTACTGTGTGTATATGTGGTGGTGTACTCTGTGTGTGTATATATATTCATCGGGAGTGGGTGGGTGTACTGTATGTGTGTGTATTGTGTACTATGTGTGCATTGTATGCTGTGTGTATATGTGGTGGTGTGTGTGTGCTGTGTGTGTATACGCAGCATTGGTGAGTGTATGTGTGTACTGTATGTTTGTGTAGTGTGTACTGTATGTTTGTGTAGTGTATAGTGTGTGTGTGTGTGTGTGTGGTGTGTGTCGGTGTATGTGTGTGTGTATATATTCAGTGGTGGTGTGTGTGTGTACTGTATATGTGTGTAGTGTGTACTGTGTGTGTGTATATGTGGTGGTGTGTGTGTGTGTGTGTGTGTGTGTGTGTGTGTGTGTGTGTGTGTGTGTACTGTACGTATTTGTAGTGTGTACTGTGTATGTATATGTGGTGGTAGGCAGTGGTTAAAGTGGGGCGGAACTGCGGTCCGTCAGTTGTATGTGGAGGCGGTATGCGTTCCTCCGCTGACAATGGGACTATCTCCATAGGCAGCGCCAGATATCCTCTCTGTGAGCAATGGCTCCTGCATTAATAGATGGGGCGGTCCCCTTCCAATGGCGCTGGGCTGCGACGGGAATGGGACTACAAAGAGTAGAGCAGGTGGCGCACTGAGAGGTGATATTATATGTGTATAAGTGGCACTGATACTGTGGGCATTGCTATGGGTTTAAACTGCACTGCTACCGTGGGCATTATGTTTATAAGCGGCACTGCTACCATGGACATTATTATGTGTATATGCAACACTGCTACCGTGGGCATTATGTGTATAAGCGGCACTGCTACTGTGGGCATTATTATGTGTATAAGCGGCACTGCAACTGTGGGCATTATTATGTGTATAAGCTGAACTGCTACTGTGGGCATTGTTATGTGTATAAGTGGCACTGCTACCGTGGGCATTAT
This sequence comes from Pseudophryne corroboree, assembly GCF_028390025.1. Lineage (NCBI taxonomy): Eukaryota > Metazoa > Chordata > Amphibia > Anura > Myobatrachidae > Pseudophryne > Pseudophryne corroboree. Next base: position 161,071,639 of record NC_086448.1, read on the forward strand.
TTGTATAAGAGGCACTGATACGATGGCATTATGTGTATGAGAAGCACTGATACCATGGGCATTATTAAGTGTATAAGTGGCACTGATACCTTGTGGGCATTATTATGTGTATAAGCGGCACTGATACCTTGTCGGTATTATGTGTATAAGGGGCATTGATACTGTGGGCAATATGTGTATAAGTGGCATTGCTACCGTTGGCATTGCTATGAGTATAAGTGGCACTGCTACCATGGGCATTATGTGTATAAGTGGCACTGCTACCGTGGACATTATTACATGTATAAGTGGCACTTCTATGTTGGGCATTATTATGTGTATAAGCGGCACTGCTACCGCGGGGATTATTATGTGTTTAAGCGCCACTGCTATACACAGTGGTTTCCTTTTGTTTGTTGACTTTCACATTATACTGTTGATATAGGTGAAGAGGAGAGGGCAGTTGAGGTGATTGAAAGAAGGCCACATCCCCTGTTGCTGCACACAATCAGGCCTTTGTAAATTTCAGCTCCAGGCCCATGTGGACCTTAATCTGGCACTGAGGACATGAAGTGTTAACGTTCTACTGATGTGCTTGGTACATGGGCAAACCTTTTACAGTCCTCCAGCAGCTCAGTGGGATATTAGTTTACAATATGGGGCAGATTCAAAGTTGGAAGCAAAGCACAAAACATCAAGTAACTTTGCATCTGGGCAAAACCATGTGGCACTGGAGGTGGGGGAGATATAAAAGGTCCAGAGATTTATATATGAGTGGTTTCAGAACAATTTCACACTGACACATGCCATCCCTGATCAATGGCACACTCACAATTGTGGTACTGGGACAATGGCCCAGCAACTCTTGTGGTACCTGGACAATGGCACACTGACAAGTGTGGCACCTGGATAATGGAAAACAGACTCTCACGGTACATGGACAGGGGCACACTGATACTTGTAGCACGTGGAAAACCGACTCTTGTGGCACATGTCTTTTGTGGCACATGGACATTATCACACCTACTTTTGCTGTACATGGACAATGGCACACCGGGCCTAATTCAGACCTGATCGGTGCTGTGCATTTTCGCACAGCAGCGATCAGGTTTGAACTGCGCATGTGCTGGCGCCTTAGTGCGCCGGCGCATGCCAGACAGCCTACGGCTGTCTTAGCCCTGCGATCGTTTCTGTCTGATTGACAGGCAGAGGCGGTCACTGGGCGGGAGGGGGTGGGCCAGACCATTGGGGGGCGGGCCGCGGCGGCTGCGTGATGTCACACGCAGCCGCTGAGACCCTCAAAGCGACGAGTTGCTCCTTATCAGCGCGCAGGAGCTGGGCTGGTGGGGAGCTACTCTTCAAGTACAAAAGCATCGCCGCTGTGCGATGCTTTTGTACTTGTGCGACGGGGCACGGACTGACATGCGGGGCGGACTAGCCCTGTCTGTATTAGAGTTAGAGGAATAATACTTACCAGAACGCTGGAGAATCGGAGGTCTGACTCAGAAGTGACGGTAACATGACTGCTGGGACCTGGAAGCTGATGCAGCCGTCAGGAAAAGTCACCGCTGGGCCACCAGGGATGATAGGTCGACATTCTCTGTGTCTACATGATGAATGTTGACATTATGACTGTCGGCATATCACACGACACCCAGGAAATAAACATTGTTTAAGTTTCTTACATTATTATCTCTTATTAGATAGTGCCACTCATTTACATAGTACTGTACAAAGAATATACACCCATCAGCCGTAACATTAAGTCCACCTGCCTAATATTGTATCAGTCCTCCTCTTGCTACCATATCAGCTCTGACCGTTGACACATGGACTCCGCTAGACCTGTAAAGTTGTCCTGTGGTATATAGCAACAAGATATTAGCAGTAGATCCTTTACGCCCTGTAAGTTGCGAGGTGGGGCGTCCATGGCTCTGACTTGTTTTTCCAGCACAGCCCACAAATGTGGGATTGGATTGAGGTCAGCGGAATTTGCAGGTCAGGTCAGCACCTTGAACTCTTTGTCATGTTCCTCAGACCATTCCTGAACAATGATTGCAGTGTGTCAGGGCGCATTATCCTGCTGATAGAGGCCACTGCCATCAGGGAACACCAGTGCCACCAAGGAGTGTACTTGGTTTGTAACAATGTTTTGGTAGATAGTACGTGTCAAAGTAAGTTTAACATCCACGAGTAGGGCCCTCTTACCTATTTGTCTGTCTTTTATACCTAGTCTTGTTTTATGACTGCTTGTTGTCAATTGTAAAGTGCAACAGAATATGCTGACGCTATATAAGTAACTGTTAATAATGAATGACAGGACCCAAGGTTTCCCAACAGAACATTTGCACACTTCCTTCATTGGCTTGTCTTCTATCCATAGTGCCTCATGGTGCCATCTCTTCCCCAGGTAAATGACACACACACACACACACACACACCCAGCCGTCTACATGATATAAATGAAAATGTGATCCACCAGATCAGGCCACCTTCTTCCATTGCTCCATGGCCCAGTTCTGATGCTCCATTGGACAGAGGTCAGGATGGGCACTCTGATCGATCTGTGGCTACGTAGCCACATATTCTGTAAGCTGCATTAACTTTTCCAGCAATTTATGCTACAGTAGTTTTCCTGTGGGATTGGACTGGACAGGCTAGCCTTTACACCCCATGCGCTTCAAATAGCCTTGGGCACCCTTTCATCAATTCACTGACTGCCCTTCCTTGGACCACTTTTGGTAGGTACAAGATAATCAATGTTATTCACTTCACCTGACAGTGGTTATAATGTTATGGCAAATGGGTGTATGTCCTTCATTTTGCTCCCTGCCCCAATAGACCTTACAGTTTAATGTCCTCAGCATACAAGCACACGCATACATACATATATACTAGTCTTAGTTTTGTCAGAATCAAAATATCCTGCCTGTATGTTATTAGAGTGTGGGAGGAAATCGTAAAACCTGGAGGAAACCCACATAAACTCAGGGAAAGCATACAAACTCCTTTCCAATGGACCTCTACTGCGGGATGTAATAAAGTCTGAGATCGCCTGAGGTGCGGGATTCCAGACAATCACGGACGTATTTTTAAAGGGGCAAACACTTACAAGGCAAAATCATGCTTTATAAGTGAAAGCTCCTTTAATAAAAAGTCAGAGATCAGCCTGCACACCGCACCCCCCACAATCTTGGTTTCCATTACATCCCTCCACTAGTGTCTGGTGACTAGTGTGTATAAGACCTCTTGTTTCTAGTGGCTTGTGTGTATCAGACCTCCAGTGTCTGGTGGCTAGTGTGTATAAGACCTCTTGTTTCCAGTGGTTTGTGTGTATCAGACCTCTAGAGTCTGGTGGCTAGTGTGTATAAGTCCTGTTGTTTCTGGTGGCTAGTGTGTATAAGACTTCTTGTTTCCAGTGGTTTGTGTGTATCAGACCTCTAGAGTCTGGTGGCTAGTGTGTATAAGTCCTGTTGTTTCTGGTGGCTAATGTGTATAAGACCTCTTGTTTCTAGTGGATTGTGTGTATCAGACCTTTAGTGTCTGGTGGCTAGTGTGTATAAGTCATGTTGTTTCTGCTGGCTAGTGTATATAAGACCTCTTGTTTCCAGTGGATACTGTGTATAAGGACTTCTTGTTTCTGGTGGCTACTGTGTATAATGACTTCTTGTTTCTGGTGGCTACTGAGTATAGGATCTCTGGTTTCTAGTGGTTAGTGTGTATCAGACCTTTAGTTTCTGGTGGCTAGTGTATATAGGACCCCTTGTTTCTAGTGGCTAGTGTGCATCAGATCCCTTGTTTTCTACTGGCTAGTATGTATAGGACATCTTGCTTCTGGTGGCTATTGTTGTTGAGTGGACTTCAGTTTCTAGTGGCCTGTGACTGTGTGTGTCAGACCTACACACACAAATACACACACACTACCTATGGTATACTGTACACACACGCACACACACACACACACACACACACACACACACACACACACACACACACACACACACACCAGAGCTGGATTAAGGCCTCGGGGGGCCTGGGGTACTTAAGACAGGGGGGCCCTAAGATTTAAAATTAAAATCATATATATATATTATATACACACACACCTTTATATATACACATATATATATATATATATATGTATATATATACACACAATATATATATACACACACATATATATATATATATATATATATACACACACACATATATATATATATATATAAATATATAATATAAATATATATACACATATATATATACATATATACATACATATACATATATATATATATACATATATATATATATATACACACACATACTCTGCAGGACCCAGAGTATTATACAGTTTTATTTTCACCACGCTTCACACTGGGATAATGTTATCCAGTGTGTCTTAGGTCGTCACTATTTATTACATTTTTGATACACCTATGTTTGTATACGAATAACAGTCTGATTAATATCACTGTTTTATGTCTGTCCAGCCCTGCTGTGCTAACGGGCTGCACGGAGTAACATTTTTATGTACACATTGTTTGTAGTTTCACAATGTATTTATTGACATGTTTCCATGCCAATAGCCGCTGCAGGGCGCCGTCGGGCTACGTGGTGACGTAGCTTCCGAGAACAGAGGAGTCACGTGTCCGGAAGTTCGGGACCCGGAGCCGCGGGCGGCGCCTTCGCACCGGAGGCTGGCGTTTCACGGAGGGGTGAGTTATTTAAAGTTTGTACACTGTGTGCCACACTTGTTTTGTGTTTCCTGAAGACGGGGGTCCGTCCCCCGAAACGTTGAAATGAAATAAACACGGGTCGGTTTTCACTAAGTTCTTGAGACTCTGAGTGCCGCCTTCTTTCTCTGGCTGTATAAGGAGTACCACTCCTTGAGGAAGGCACCTGAGCAGATACCCAGGTGGAGAGAAAGTGCCGGACTGTAGCGAGGAGTATATATATATATATATATATATTAAAACCCATAACATACTGTAAATCAGCCTTACGTTCTGAGAGCTGGCTGAGAATGTGTGCTGGGCTGGCTGCTGCCTCCACGCGCGGCTGTCCTCTCTCCTCCTTCCCTGCAGCCTGCGCGCCCAGCGGCAGCCAATGTCTGAGCCGCAGGCTGCTGCTCCTCATGTTATTGGACAGCTGAGCCGTCGCTCAGCTGTCCCATCACACAGGCAGTGAAGTCAGTGGAGCCGCCGCCGGGAGCCAGAGCCGCCAGGGACAGCAATCGCTGAGCTGCCCTGCCGCTGCGTGTGGCGCCGGCTCCCGGGAGCGCAGCGCAATACCGCAGATCGGATCTCTGTTCTGATCTGCGGCGGCGACGGGGGGCCCTTTGAAAAAAGGGGGCCCGGGGTACTTATCCCCGGGACCCCCCTCTTAATCCGGCTCTGACACACACACACAAACTCGCACACACATACCCACCATCTGTGTTGTAACATGCTGTGCTGGACTGCAGCTTCAGGAGAGGAGACACACATTACTGCTTCAGAGATTCAGAGCACAGTGTAACAGTATTAAGGCAGTAAAATAAATGAGCCTCTCAATGTATATTAACTCATGTGTTGCCTCCCTAATGGTCAAAACACATCCAGTTTTTATTTATGTGCACTTCATCGTAAGGGCAATTAAATATGGATTTTGACTCTTGTGTATTAAAATATTAAGCAGACAATTTATAATACCAGGAGAAGGCATGATTCACCATAAGAATGATACATTTATTTACTCACATTTATTCTATTACATTTACTCAAAGGATTTATGGAGAAGAGTTTTGAATGTGATTTAAATAAAATGTAAACAGCGGAGATAAAGAGAGTCAGTGAGCATGTTAATGACTACATAGTCTGGCAGCTTTCTCTGGTAACATGTCATCAACCTAAACATGCATTGTAGTAAAGAAAAATAACCTTAATAGGGCAGTATATTTTTTTGTTTGCTACATATGTAAATGTTTCCATACATTGACAGGATCAGATACAGTATGCTCAATTTTTGCACTTTAGTTAACTAGCCAAGCACAATGTAATATTGTACTGATACCCAGTGCTGTTTCTAGTGGCCGCGCAGGGCACCACCCTTAATGGCGCCGCGCGCTGGCGCCGCCATATTCGTACCTGGAGCCGACCCTGTTGTGCAGCTCTACCCGGCGTTTAACTGTGGTGCGCACTATGCTCGCTGTATTGTGCCGGCGTCTGACGTCAGACGCCGGCGCCGCGCAGCGCGCATAGAGCACACCACCGTTAGAGTCCTCCAGTCCCACGCCTGCAGACAGCCACACTCCCCCTCCCGCGCAGTGCGCATAGAGCACACCACCGTTGTAAGAGTCCTCCTGTCCCGGGCCGCACCCTCTGACAGCAGCACTCCCCCCTCCCGCGCCGCAGGTATTGTGGGGGGCATTTATGGATCTGTCACTGTGGGGGCATTTATGGATCTGTCACTGTGGGGTCATATCTGCACTGTGGGGTCATCTGCACTGTGGGGGCATTTATGGATCTGTCACTGTGGGGGCATTTATGGATCTGTCACTGTGGGGGCATATCTGCACTGTGGGGGCATATCTGGCACTGTGGGGTTATCTGCACTGTGGGGGCATTTATGGATCTGTCACTGTGGGGGCATATCTGGCACTGTGGGGTCAGCTGCACTGTGGGGGCATATATGGATCTGTCACTGTGGGGTCATATCTGCACTGTGGGGTCATCTGCACTGTGTGGGCATTTATGGATCTGTCACTGTGGGGGCATTTATGGATCTGTCACTGTGGGGGCATATCTGCACTGTGGGGGCATATCTGGCACTGTGGGGTCATCTGCACTGTAGGGGCATTTATGGATCTGTCACTGTGGGGGCATATCTGGCACTGTGGGGTCAGCTGCACTGTGGGGGGCATTTATGTATCTTGCACTGTGGGGGCATATCTGCATTGTGGGGGCATTTATGTATCTGGCACTGTGGGGGCATATCTGCACTGTGGGGGCATTTATGTATCTGCACTGTGGGGGCATTTATGTATCTGGCACTGTGGGGACATATCTGGCACTGTGGAGTCAGCTGCACTGTGGGGGGCATTTATGTATCTTGCACTGTGGGGGCATATCTACACTGTGGGGGCATTTATGTATCTGGCACTGTGGGGGCATATCTGCACTGTGGGGGCATTTATGTATCTGCACTGTGGGGGCATTTATGTATCTGGCACTGTGGGAGCATTTATGTATCTGGCACTGTGGGGACATTTATGTATCTGGCACTGTGGGGGCATTTATGTATCTGGCACTGTGGGGGCATTTATGTATCTGGCACTGTGGGGGCATATCGGCACTGTGGGGGCATTTATGTATCTGCCACTGTGGGGGCATTTATGTATCTGGCACTGTGGGGGCATTTATGTATCTGGCACTGTGAGGGCATTTATGTATCTGGCACTGTGGGGGCATATCTGCACTGTGGGGGCAATTATTTATCTGGCACTGTGGGGGCACTTATTTATCTGGCACTGTGGGGGCATTTATTTATCTGGCACTGTGGGGGCATTTATGTATCTGGCAATGTGGGGGCATTTATTTATCAGGCACTGTGGGGGCATATCGGCACTGTGGGGGCATTTATTTATCTGGCACTGTGGGGGTATATCTGGCACTGTGGAAGCATTTATGTATCTGGCACTGTGGGGGCATTTTTGTATCTGGCACTGTGGGGTCATATCTGCACTCTGGGGGCATTTATGTATCTGGCACTGTGGAGGCATTTATGTATCTGGCACTGTGGGGACATATCTGGCACTGTGTGGCCATTTATGTATCTGGCATTGCTGGGGGGCATGTCAGGTGTATCTGGCACTGCTGGGGGGTATGTCATGTGTTGCTGGCACTGCTGGGGGGCATGTCACGTGTTGCTGGCACTGCTGGAGGGCATGTCACGTGTAGCTGGCACTGCTGGAGGGCATGTCACGTGTTGCTGGCACTGCTGGGGAGCATGTCACGTGGAGCTGGCACGGCTGGGGAGCATATCATGTAGTGCAGTAGCGGATCTTGCCACGGGCAAGCAGGACTTTTGCCCGGGGCGCCGCCTTCCGGAGGGCACTGGCGCCATCCGGCGGGCGCCGCACCATGGCAAGATCCGCCACTGCTGCCCGCTGTGTCCCCCGTCCGCCTCCGCTGCCCGCTGTGTCCCCCTGCTCATCATTCAAGCGGCGCTACTAATGTACAGGGGGCATAACTGACCACGCCCCCTGTATTAAGCCACTCCCCGTTTCCTGCCCGGGGCGCAGAGCGGGCTTGAACCGGCCCTGATGTAGTGTTCCCGCTAGGCAATGTGTCTCACTGCTCTGCCTGGCGCAAAGTGTCTCAGTGCTCTGCCTGGCGCAAAGTGTCTCAGTGCTCTGTCTGGCGCAATGTGTATTAGCTGCACTACTGTGTGGTGTAATGCGAATTGCCACTATTGTGGCCACGCACCTTCACCATGAAGCAATGCCCCTGGCAACGAGCATTACACACCCCTGGGAACGAGCATGACACCCAGAGCCAGAACATAAAACCCTTGACAACGAGCATGGATCCCCTGGCAACGAGCTGGTAATTTAAAAGTAATTAGAAGCTTTACTATAGGGCATAATGTATCACGGGCATTGCGGTGTGTGGCATAATATGGTGCATGGGGCATAATATGGTGCAAGGGCATTACTGTGTGGGGTTTAATATGGTGGCATTTTTTTCTTTTCTGTGGTGGCCGAGGTCTGTTGGTGCAGGGTTAGAAACTGGGGTGTAAGGTAGTCTTTTCCTACAAGGCCACACCCATTCTTGTGAGGACATGTCCATTTTACTAAGGCAACGCCCCCTCATCGGGAGGGGGGGGCACATTTTTTTACTGTTCGCACTGGGAGCCTAATTGTCTAGAAACAGCCCTGCTGATACCCTACTCAGCTCCTGCTGGGATCAGGGTTAGGGTTAGGCTGCGGGGGGGGGCTTAAGTTTAGGCTACGGAAAGCGACAGTTAGGGGGCCAGAGGGGGGAAGGTAAGTTTACTTACCTTGTCATGTCGGAATTCTAACCATCAGGATGCCGCGGTTGGTATTCTGACCGCCAGAGCCAACATGTCCTGCTACTGTATGTACTTTAATACAAACTCCAACTTCCTACTTTCAGTTTGTATTAATAGTTCTAAAAATCTATATTTTATAAAAAGAAATAACTTACTGTAATTCAAATAATGAAACATTGGTACTGTAACTAAAAAAGCTTTCAACTATTTCTTTATTTTTCTGTCTAGAAAGCTACTGGTCCACTTTGTTACTTTTCCCAGTCTACCTGCAGGCACATATCATTGGGGGTCATTCCGACCTGATCGTAGCACAACTACGATCAACTTCCCTGACATCGGGGGGGGGGGGGGGGATGGGGGGGGGGGCCCACACGTCAGGCCGGCCCCCCCTGCACAAGTACAAAAGAATCGCACAGCAGCAATGCTTTTGTACTTGCAGAGTAACTCCCAGCCAGCGCAGCTCCTGTGGCTGGCCGGGAGCTACTCGTCTCTGCCTGGCTCGCATCGGCTGCGTGTGACGTCATGCAGCTGCTGCGGCCCGCCCCCCGCATGGTCCGTTCACGCCTGCGGTACCGGCGCATGCGCAGTTCTGACCTGAACACTGCGCTGCGAAGAATTGCAGCGAACGTTCAGGTCAGAATGACCCCCATAGTCACCACTGCTGAACCGCTAAGGGAGACCCTGGGGCAGGGTTCTGTACTGTATATTATTCCTGTCCATTTTGCCTCTGGGATCCACTGGTGAAAATTCAGTAGAATGTTGTTAAATACACAAGTCAGGACAATGTTAAATTAATATACTGTTTAATATTATCAAAATAGTAAACTTTTTCTTAGCAGTGTTTTCAAGCCCCTGGCTCATGGAGAATATGTGCTGTTGCTCTAGAGGAAAGTATGGATTAACTCTCTTACTCCTTATTCTACGCACTGCCCTCTGTGCGAAAGCTTTCCATCCAGCCAGCAGAAACGATTTCTGCTTATAGCAGCGACTCTCAAAAAAAGAATAATCATCACGTTACAGATGGAGAACGAATTGACAGAATAGGAGAGGAGTGGGTTAAACCTCAGCTAGTCTGGGGGGCAGGACGGTAAGGCATTATGGGAGTTTCTTGTTAGCCTATGGGAATGAACGTTGGGGGTAGGTGGAAAGGGTTTTTAAGCCTGGTAAAGGGGCTGGGTCAGCCTCTTTTGCTGTAATCGTGGTAGGGGTGAGTGCTCTTCACCCCTTTCTCCTGTGTTTGTGCTGCTTGCCCCTTATTACTTTATCACTTATTACTTTGCTTGGCTGGGTGCATTTTCTATTGTGTCCACATTACGGCCCCTTCTGTGCCCATTACCTCCTGGTGAATTTCGTGTGGCCGCCATGTCCCATCCCCGCCGCTCCTCTGGTGCCCCTGCTCGCTATGCTGATGCTGCCCCCTCTCCGTCCGGTGCCCCAGGCCTGAGCGCTGCGCTCACGGCCGAGGCTCCATCTCCTGGCACTGCTGCCCGTCCCCGCGCGTGCAGCGGCGCGTGCGTCCTCTCCCTCCCTCGCTGGCTGTGCCGCGGGCGCCGGGGGATTATTCCGGCACAGCGGCGGCTGGTGAGGGGCAGGGTGCTGGCCAGCGGTGGACCAGATCAGGCGGTCAGCGGGGGGAGCCAGCGGGGGTGCCCGCTGGCGGGAATCCCCCTCCGGCTGCGGCGGCGCGGAGACGCGTGCGCAGGCATAGTCCCTGCGCCCTCCACCGCTGAGAGTCACTGGCGGCTCCCCGGATGATGAGGTGATTTTGTTTAGGGATGCGGCCAGTGGCTCTTCTACTGGCCGCCACTTCCAGGCTGCTCCTGTTTCATGGGCGTCTGGCTTTTGTACTTCCTGGGAGCTCTCCCCGCTCCAGCGGGAGGGGCTCCCGGGATTCTTCAGTTGTTTCGGTGCAGGGCCAGAGGGGAGGGGTACGGTCTGGGAGCGGTGGTCATACGGTTCTCCTGGTGGGCGGGGCCAGTGGGGGCCGGGGCGGTGCTGGGGCGAGTGGTTCACCGCGGGAGAGTATGGGTGCGCGGAGGCTGGTTGGCGCCGGTCCCAGTCGGGGCCAGCCGGGACGGCGTGGCGGCGCTGTGAGGGCCGTCCCTGCTTCGGACCCGGGGAGCGGGGGGACCGTTGGGGCTGCGGCTCCGGATCCCTCTGCCGTTGTGGCCGCAATGTCGGCTTTGTCCCCGGGTGGCGTTTCCATGGTTCCCGCTTCGGTTGACGCGGCCGTTCTCCCAGGTGCTTCTGGCCCCGCCAAGGCGCAGTTTCTCCAGGCGTGTCGCAGTCTGGGCTCCGCCGCTTCATTGCTGGGTGGCGCTGCCCTGTCGCCTGCAGGGGTATCTGCTTTCATCCCCGCCGGGGGTGCTTCGGCTCCCGTGGCGGCTTTCCCTTCTTTTTCAGATTCTGATGCGGATGACGATCGGGAGGAGGAGTCTGTCGTGGCGGACGTTTCGCCTTCGGGAAGCGGGCCCACAGGTGAGTGAGGCGACGATACAGTTTCTGTATCATGTGGGTCTACTTCTTCCTCTTTCGACAGTAGGTCCAGTAGGTCTTCTTCCTCTTCTTCATTGCAGTCGGCAGCTAGTAGCGCCACAAAGGCTAAGAAGAGGGCTTGCAAGTATGCGCGGCGTGAGGCGCGGCACCGGGATAAGCGGTTTAGGAAGAGTAGTAGTGGTTCCCGCATGGAAAGGAGGCGGCATAATTTGCCGGGTGTGGTTCGCTGCGATTACACGGCAGTGTTGCGGGGTTTGCGAGAGAGTTGCAGAAAAAAGATTCGGCGGGGGGAATACGTCGACCTTTTCACTTTGACGGGGGACACCAAGAGGGAAGGTAAGGAAGCGCTTGCGAAGGGCGGTATTGGGGCGGAGGCCTTTTGCTCGTATGACAATTGGTTGGCGGGTTTCTGCGTGCTTGCGGCATGCTACGTGGAGGATCGCCCTGATGAGCACATGAACATCATCAGGTACAATCACCTCGTGCATGACATGCAGCGCCAGTCTAAGGACTATACATGGCTGCATTATGATAAGCAGTTCCGTCAGAAGCACGATTGCCTGCACATCATTGACTTTGGGTGCAAGGATGTGGAGGTATGGCTTCGGGTCACACGGGCGCAGGATATGAAGCAGGTGGCTTAAGGGGGGTTTGTGGCTCAGACCGCGGTGGTGAATCAGTCATGGCCCACCTTTGAGGCTGTGCCGTGCGGCCCTTTCTGCGCAGCAGGCGCCGGCGAAGGGGAAGTGCTTCGTATTCAACAATCCTGCGTGCCCCCTCGGTCAACGTTGTCGTTTTTGACACCTTTGCTTGTGATGTAATGGATCCCACCCTGCTTCCAATTGCTTTCGGGCTGGGCGACAGGGAGCTAGGGCGGCTGGGGGCGCGGCTAGCAAAACAGCAGGGGGGGTTGCTGCTAGTTAGGGCGCCGACCCCGGTTCGTTTGTAGGCCATGCTCAAATGGTTGGGGTGGTACCCAAACAGAGACGACGCTAAATTTTTGCTTGATGGTTTTGCGTCGGGTTTTCAATTGCCGGTGGAGGGGGAAGTTTTAGTACGGGACGCCAGGAACCTGCAGTCTGATCGGGATTTCCGCCAGGGTACTTCGGGAAAAGGTCAAGCAAGAGGTTCGCCTGGGGAGGATGGCGGGCCCCTTTGCGCTGCTGCCTGTCGAGGATTAGATTATTTCCCCGGTAGGGGTCGTGCCCAAAAAGGCCCTGGGTAAGTTCCGGCTCATTCAGCATTTGTCTTATCCATCAGGGTCCTCGGTTAACGATGCAATTCCACCGGAGTGTTGTTCGGTGGTTTATCAGTCTTTCGAGGATGCACTGAGCATGGTATGGGGCTACGGCCCTGGGGTCCTCATGGCTAGGCTTGATGTTGAATCGGCCATTAGCTTGCTTCCTTTGCACCCGGAGTCGTTTCGATTCATGGGTTTCGGGGAGGAATACTTTGTAGACAAGTGTCTGCCTATGGGGTGTTCCGTTTCGTGTGTCTTTTTCGAGAAGTCGAGCACCTTTTTACATTGGTGTGTGGAGTTTAGCGGGAACGCGCATTACCTTGACGACTTTTTGTGTATGGGGCCCGCGCAGTCTCCTCGTGTGGTTTCCTGTTGTTTTCGCTGCGTGCCTTGTTGGGGCATTTTGGCGTACCTGTGGCCGAGGACAAGACGGAGGGGCCTCTCTCCTGTTTGTCCTTTTTGGGTATCGAGATCGATACTGTCGCAGGGGCTTGCCGGCTGCCTCAGGACAAGGTTGCGAAGCTTCAGGAGTCCATAGCGCGGTGCTTGGTGCGTCATAAGGTGACGTTGCGGGAGGCTCAATCCCTCCTGGGGCTGATGAACTTTGCCTGTCGGGTGATTCCCATGGGCAGGGTTTTTTGACGGAAGTTGGAGCGGTCCACGGCTGGGGTGTCCAGGCCGCACCATTTTGTCCGTTTCTCGGCTGAGATTAGGAGAGACCTCTCTGTGTGGGTTTCGTTCCTGGCGGACTTCAATGGTGTGCTGATCTGGATGGCCCTGCTCGTTGACAATTTCGACCTACAGTTCGCGGACGCGGCGGGCTCGTCGGGGTTCGGATGTTATCTGGACGGGGCTTGGTGCGCGGCTTCATGGCCCGAGTCTTGGTCGCGGGAGGGGCTGACCAGCGACCTGTTGTTGCTGGAGCTCTTTCCCATCATGGTGGCCTTGGAAGTTTGGGGGGAGCGTCTTCGCGATCGCAGTATTCTTTTTCGCTGCGATAACTTAGGGGTCGTGCACGCTGTTAACAACCAAAGGGCTAAGGCCCTGCGAGTCCTATGGGTATTGTCGCGGCTCGTGCTGACTTGTATGCGCTGTAATATTCTGTTTCGGGCTCAGCACGTCCCCGGGGTTGATAATGGGATCGCCGATGCATTGTCCAGGGAGCAGTGGGATAGGTTCCGTTTATTGGCCCCGGAGGGTGATTCAGCGGGTTTGCCCTGCCCTTATGTTTGGCAGGTCATCATGGTGGATTGGAAGGGCTAACCGAGCTATCTTTGGCTCCATCCACTCTCACGGGATACCGTCAGGCCTGGAAGGAATGGGAAGACTTTTCCCGTGACCAAGGGCCTAGAGGTTAGAGGGGTCAGAGGTTGTTTCTGGACTTCGTTTGGCAACTCTTCATAATGGGTAGATCGAGAGCCGTGGTGTCTCAGTACCTCGCTGGGATATCCTTTTACTCGAAGTTGAAGGGTGTTCCGGATTTTACGAAGAGTTTCCTGCTGACGAAGGTGCTTAAAGGTTGGGCGCGCTCGGCGCCGGTGCCTCCTGATAGTCGGCGCCCTATTGATGCATCCCTGCTTCCTTCCCTCATGGGGGCAGTGGCGGGGGTGGCGGACTCCCATTTTGAGGTGCTTTTATTTCAGTTGGCTTTTTCCATGGCTTTCCATGGAGCGTTTAGGGTCTCTGAGTTGGTTGCGGCTTCTAAAAAGTCGGATGCCATTTTGCCGCGCGTGGATGTTGTCATGGGTGTGGGGTCCATGCTGTGCAGGCTGCGCCGCTCCAAAACTGATCAGATGGGTAGAGGTCATTGGATCACTTTGGCACCATCAGGTAATGGGGACTGTTGTCCGGTGGCATTGGCTAATCGATATGCGGAGGTCAGGCCCTTGTTAGAAGGGTCTTGGCTTCTGCACTATGATGGGTTGCCATTGACGAAATACCAATTTACTTGGATAATGCGGCGCTGCCTGTCCAGTTTGGGCCTCTCCCCTCGGGACTTTGGTTCGCATTCATTTAGAATTGGGGCTGCCACTTCCGCAGCATCTGCAGGGCGTGCAGTGGACGAAATTAAGGCTTTGGGCCACTGGAAGTCGGCGGCTTAAAAGCGTTACATTCGGCCCGTTGTTGCGTAATCGAGTTGTTGTTTCTACTAACATTTTGTTCGTTTACTGTTTATACGTTTCCGTTCAGTTTGTTCGTTCTGTATTGTTTGTCTCCCCTGTCCTCCCTACTCGGATGGCTAGCTACTCGCCACTGCTGGCAGTGGGGGTCTGGAGTGCTTTGCGAGTTTTTGCCTGAACTGATGAACTTATTTGGCTTAATTCATTCAATTCGGCTAATTGACATCTAATTACAAGTTCCTCAGCAGGTTTTTACGTTTCACCTCCAGCCGAGTTATTCTGTGTGATCCCAACACCCCCCCCCCCCTCCATTCCCTAACACACACACCCCCACCCCCCATTCCCCTTTTCTTATTTTGATTTTTCCTTCCGTTTCTTTTTGTTGCTTCGATTGGCCTGAAGCTTGTCCGAGAGGAAATTCATAGTCCTCTATTCAATTTTTCTTTTTGGCAGATCCTCGTTCTAGTAGTTGGTTCCTGTTCTGGTCTGGGGTTTTTTGATTTACTTTGTATATTCACGATTGTTTGTTTGTCTTTTCCTTTATAGGTTGACGGGAGGATGAGTTTAGTGTTTGGGTGATTGGTCACTCCTATGTTTTTTGGGCAGCTGAGTTGGTGGCTTCTGAGGGGGCTCCTGGCTTTGTTGGGTCGGATAACGTGCGGCGGATTGGAGTTAGGGGGATGCTGTGGCAAGATCTGAAAGCTAACCCTTTGGAGCAGGTTAGGCGTTTTGGGCTGCCCAAATTGTTGGTGATTCACTTAGGTGGCAACGACCTGGGTAAGAGGAAGGCAGTGAATCTTAGATTGACCATTGTTCATGACTTACAGGTGATTGCGGGTGCTTGGCCGGGCTGTAGACTTATCTGGTCCTGTATAGTGCCGCGGTTGTGTTGGCGTGGAGTTGCGGACTGTAGGGCGATCGATGCCTCTCGGCGGAAGGTCAATTCCGCGGTTGCTAAGTTTGTGGTGGCTCTTGGCAGTGCTGTGGTGTGGCACCAGCGGATCAAGTTTAGGTTCTTCTACTTGTTTAGACCGGATGGGGTTCATTTGACTAGGCAGGGACTATGTATTTTCCTTGAGGATCTGTTTTCGGTGGTTGGTTCTTTGGGTTAGGGGTATGGTGGCGGAGCGTAGTTGCTGTTGAGCAGAACTTCGCTGTTGGCGGGAAAGAACGGCAAGTTAACTTTTGTTGTATTAAAGAAGTTGATTGGAGGTTGTTTGGTGGTTGGTTTTTAGGTGCGCTCACCTTCGTTGACTGGTATTACATCTGCTGGACCACCTTCATGGGGGCAGCCTCATCACCTTCACGGGTGGGTAGTCAAGATGGAGGCTGAGCGGATACCTATTGTTTGTTGGAAGGTTTACGTCAGTTTTTATAAGATAGGTTTTTTATTCATGGGATAGGATTGTTTTAGCCGTTCTTTCTGGCCACCATACTTTAGTTTAATTATTCATCAGTTAATGGTTCATTTAAATAAATAGCTAACATTTTCTGCCAAATTCAAGTCTCCTTGTCTTTATTTATTATAGTGAAGTGTTAAGATGTTATGGTTTAAGGTTACGGACAATCCTCAGACTATATGAGGTTTAATGTTTATTTCATATGAATCTTATCGATCATGACAATGATTACTGACAATGATGAAGAGAAAGCAGACATGCATGATAGAGGTTCCAGTTACACCTTTGTTGTAATTTTAAAACAGCTCAATACACAGTGCGGCAGCGTGCAAGCTAATAGGAGGGAAAATCCCCACCTTGGCGCGTGACTCACAATAGGGCTGCTTCTGAGTCGCATGCAAAGTGGGCAGCCATAGAAGCCTAATTTACTTCCATATGCTAATGCGAGATGCCAGATATGCTAATTTGAGGGTCCATACATCTGCAAATGCAAAGCAGCGTCCATGCATCTGCAAGCCTTAAGCCGTGTCTATGCATCTGCAAGCACTGGCGCATCTATAATGGGTGCAGTGTGTGCGGTGCACACGGGCACCCCTGGGTCCAGGGGGACCACACTGTACCCATTAAGTTTAATACTAACCCTCCGGAGTCCCGCGGCGCAGCAACAGCACTGCAGAAATCACTGGGAAAATGGTGCCGCACTATTTTCCTGGTGTTTTGAGCATGCGCAGTAGGAAAATCAGGGACCCTATTGCCCAGAGTCTCTGCACTGTTGGCTAGAGAGGAAGGGGCCTGGACGGAGCCTGCACATGGGCCTCCTCCTCTCTAGAAACGCTCCTGTCTGCAAGCCTTAATCCGTGTCCATGCATCTGCAAGCCAAAAGCCGGTCCATGCATCTGCAAGCCACAAGACGTGTCTATGCATCTGCAAGCCGTGTCCATGTATCTGCAAGCCGAAAGCCGCGTCTATGCATCTACATGCCGTGTCCATGCATCTGCAAGCTAAAAGCCGTGTCTATGCGTCTGCAAGCCGTGTCCATGCATCTGCAAGCAAACAGCCGTGTCTATGCATCTGCAAGCCATGTCCATGCATCTGCAAGCCGTGTCCATACATCTGCAAGTCAAAAGCTGTGTCTGTGTATCTGCAAGCCACGTCCATGCATCTGCAAGCTGTGTCCTTGTATCTGCAAGCTGAAAGTTGTGTCAATGCATCTGCAAGCCGAGTCCATGTATCTGCAAGATGAAAGCTGTGTCCATGCATCTGCAAGCCAAAAGCTGTGTCTATGCTTCTACAAGCCGTGTCCATGCATCTACAAGCCGTGTCCATGCATCTGCAAGCCGTGTCACCAATTCATTTTTTATGTTAGCCGTTGCAACCATTATCATTGGTGTCTGCACTTCCAGTGCCATCAGCGCTGGAAATATAAATGAAACAAACAAGCAAGCAAGCAGGGGGATCATCTGCAGGAAGGCATTTTGAGAAGGGGTGAAGGGTTAGTGTGGACACCAAAGGCATCTAGTAGCCTTTCACCAGCCCTGCGTGTTAGTGATGTGACAAACATTGGATTTGTACGGTAGCAATGAGACCATATAATTCTGGTGTTTTACATATACTGTACTCATAGAAAGAACCTGGATGTCCATTGGGTCCAGGGATGCCACACTGCACATAATAACTTCTGCTGTCGTTGAATATATCAACCTTTATCTTTACTAAACTGAATACATCTCTGGAAAAATGCTGCCAGTGCCATGTACATGTGCAATAGAGAAATCACCAGGAAAATGGCTACATTTTCCTGGAGAAATGCACCTGCACAGTAGACTCTGGCACAGTACCAGAGAGTACACTGCGGATTCACTGACGCCCCTGCAGATGACGGATTTTATTTTTTATTTTCAATGAATACCTGACTGATGACAGTCTTTAAACTAGAATAAATAGTAAAGAATAAACTGTATCTGGGTGATAGATCTAGAATGTCTAGACCTGTGATCTCCAACCCGTAGCTCGCGAGCTACTGGTAGCTCGCCATAGTATTTTCTCTAACGTCCTAGTGGATGCTGGGAACTCCGAAAGGACCATGGGGAATAGTGGCTCCGCAGGAGACTGGGCACAACTAAAAGAAAGCTTTTAGACTACCTGGTGTGCACTGGCTCCTCCCACCATGACCCTCCTCCAAGCCTCAGTTAGATTTCTGTGCCCGGCCGAGCTGGATGCACACTAGGGGCTCTCCTGAGCTCCTAGAAAGAAAGTTTATTTTAGGTTTTTTATTTTACAGTGAGACCTGCTGGCAACAGGCTCACTGCATCGAGGGACTAAGGGGAGAAGAAGCGAACCTACCTGCTTGCAGCTAGCTTGGGCTTTTTAGGCTACTGGACACCATTAGCTCCAGAGGGATCGACCGCATGTAACTGGCCTTGGTGTTCGTTCCCGGAGCCGCGCCGCCTTCCCCCTTACAGAGCCAGAAGCAAGAAGAGGTCTGGAAAATCGGCGGCAGAAGACATCAGTCTTCACCAGCTGTGCGCCATTGCTCCTCATGCACACTTCACACTCCGGTCACTGAGGGTGCAGGGCGCTGGGGGGGGGGCGCCCTGAGCAGCAATAAAAACACCCTGGCTGGCAAATATATCACAATATATAGCCCCAGAGGCTATATATGTGATAAATACCCCTGCCAGAATCCATAAAAAAGCGGGAGAAAAGTCCGCGAAAAAGGGGCGGAGCTATCTCCCTCAGCACACTGGCGCCATTTTCTCTTCACAGTGCAGCTGGAAGACAGCTCCCCAGGCTCTCCCCTGTAGTTTACAAGGCTCAAAGGGTTAAAAAGAGAGGGGGGGGCACTAAATTTAGGTGCAATATTGTATATACAAGCAGCTATTGGGAAAAATTCACTCAATATAGTGTTAATCCCTAAATTATATAGCGCTCTGGTGTGTGCTGGCATACTCTCTCTCTGGGGTAAATTTACTAAGATTCGTAATTTCCGAAAAAAGGTCAAAGTTCAATCACGAATGACATCGACAGTGTAAAACTGCAACTTTTTGAATTGATTACGATGGATTTACTAAGCTGTCGTATTCTGGTTTTTCTTTTCTTCCGATGTCGATGTCATTCGTTTTTTTTTACCTATTTTTACGGCAGTGATTAGCAAAACACTGCCGTTTTTTTTTACAATCAATCTCGTCCGGATCTGTGTGATCCGTGCTGGGGTTCTTATTTTTTTTTTTTTTAATTAAACAATGTAAAATCCCCAAAAAAAAATGCGTGGGGTCCTCCCTCCTAAGCATAACCAGCCTCGGGCTCTTTGAGCCGATCCTGGTTGCAAAAATATGGGGGAAAAAATGACAGGGGTTCCCCCATATTTAAGCAACCAGCATCGGGCTCTGCGCCTGGTCCTGGTCCCAAAAATACGGGGGACAAAAAGAGTAGGGGTCCCCCGTATTTTTAAAACCAGCACCGGGCTCCACTAGCTGGACAGATAATGCCACAGCCGGGGGACACTTTTATATAGTGCCCTGCGGCCGTGGCATCAAAAATCCAACTAGTCACTCCTGGCCGGGGTACCCTGGGGGAGTGGGGACCCCTTCAATCAAGGGGTCCCCCCCCCCAGCCACCCAAGGGCCAGGGGTGAAGCCCGAGGCTGTCCCCCCCCATCCAATGGGCTGCGGATGGGGAGGCTGATAGCCTTTGTTGTAAAAGAAAAGATATTGTTTTTAGTAGCAGTACTACAAGGCCCAGCAAGCCTCCCCCGCATGCTGGTACTTGGAGAACCACAAGTACCAGCATGCGACGGAAAAACGGGCCCGCTGGTACCTGTAGTACTACTACTAAAAAAATACCCAAAAAAAGACAAGACACACACACCGTAAAAGTATAATTTTATTACATACATACACACATACATACATACTTACCTTAAGTTCCCACGCAGGTCGGTCCTCTTCTCCAGTAGAATCCAAGGGGTACCTGTTGAAGAAATTATACTCACGAGATCCAGGGGTCCAGGCTCCTCGGGAAATCCAGGGGTAATCCACGTACTTGCATAAAATAAGAAAACGGAAAGCCGAGCCACGAACTGAAAGGGGCCCCATGTTTACTTTTCACATGGGACTCCTTTCCACGAATGCCAGAAACCCACTCTGACTGATGTATAAGTGGGTTTCTTCAGCCAATCAGGGAGTGCCACGTTGTAGCACTCTCCTGATCGGCTGTGTGCTCTTGTCCTCACTGACAGGCAGCACACGGCAGTGTTACAATGTAGCGCCTATGCGCTACATTGTAACCAATGATGGGAACTTTCTGCCCTGCGGTTGACCTAAAGTGACGTCACCGCTGAGCTGAAAGTTCCCATCATTGGTTACAATGTAGCGCATAGGCGCTACATTGTAACACTGCCGTGTGCTGCCTGTCAGTGAGGACAGGACCACACAGCTGATCAGGAGAGTGCTACAACGTGGTGCTCCCTGATTGGCTGAAGAAACCCACTTAGACAGAAGTCAGAGTGGCTTTCTGGCATTCGTGGAAAGGTGACCCATGTGCAAACATGGGTCCCCTTTCAGTTCGTGGTCGGGACACCGTTTTGTTTTTTTTGTCAAGTACGTGGATTACCCCTGGATTTCCCGAGGAGCCTGGACCCCTGGATCTCGTGAGTATAATTTCTTCAACAGGTACCCCTTGGATTCTACTGGAGAAGAGGACCGACCTGCGTGGGAACATAAGGTAAGTATGTATGTATGTGTGTATGTATGTAATAAAATTATACTTTCACGGTGTGTGTGTCTTGTGTTTTTTTGGGTATTTTTTTAGTAGTAGTACTACAGGTACCAGCGGGCCCGTTTTTCCGTCGCATGCTGGTACTTGTGGTTCTCCAAGTACCAGCATGCGGGGGAGGCTTGCTGGGCCTTGTAGTACTGCTACTAAAAACAATATCTTTTCTTTTACAACAAAGGCTATCAGCCTCCCCATCCGCAGCCCATTGGATGGGGGGGGACAGCCTCGGGCTTCACCCCTGGCCCTTGGGTGGCTGGGGGGGGGGACCCCTTGATTGAAGGGGTCCCCACTCCCCCAGGGTACCCCGGCCAGGGGTGACTAGTTGGATTTTTGATGCCACGGCCGCAGGGCACTATATAAAAGTGACCCCCGGCTGTGGCATTATCTGTCCAGCTAGTGGAGCCCGGTGCTGGTTTTAAAAATACGGGGGACCCCTACTCTTTTTGTCCCCCGTATTTTTGGGACCAGGACCAGGCGCAGAGCCCGATGCTGGTTGCTTAAATATGGGGGAACCCCTGTCAATTTTTTCCCCATATTTCTGCAACCAGGATCGGCTCAAAGAGCCCGAGGCTGGTTATGCTTAGGAGGGGGGACCCCACGCAATTTTTTTTAATAAAATAACAACTTTCCCACCCCTTCCCACTGATATACATGCACGGATCTCATGGATCCGTGCATGCCTATCCAATCACGAATAAAAAAAGCAGGTCTGTTTTTTTTTAGCACTTTTTTACGAGTTGTAATTTTTCACGGCAGTGTTTGTTCTTTTTTTGCTTTGCACTTCTTAGTAAATGACCGAGATTCATACTTAAACAGCCGCGTTTTGACCGATGGTGTATTCATTCGTAATTTTTTACCTGAACTTGCAAAAAATTACGAATGCCCTCATCACTGCCGTGATTAGTGCTTAGTAAATTACCGAGATGACACTTTGATGAAAAAACGGCATCTCGGTCAAAATCGGGAGCTTAGTAAATTTCCCCCTCTGTCTCCCCAAAGGGCTGTGTGGGGTCCTGTCCTCAGTCAGAGCATTCCCTGTGTGTGTGCGGTGTGTCGGTACGGCTGTGTTGACACGTTTGATGAGGAGGCTTATGTGATGGCAGAGCAGATGCCGATAAATGTGATGTCGCCCCCTGTGGGGCCGA
Source organism: Pseudophryne corroboree (assembly GCF_028390025.1). Classification (NCBI taxonomy): domain Eukaryota; kingdom Metazoa; phylum Chordata; class Amphibia; order Anura; family Myobatrachidae; genus Pseudophryne; species Pseudophryne corroboree. Next base: position 161,093,846 of record NC_086448.1, read on the forward strand.
CACCAGAGTGGATGGATAGGTGGAAGGTATAAACCGACAGTGTCAACTCCTTACATAAAAGGCTGGATGACGTAACAGCTATGTCTCAAAGGCCATCAGGGGCTCAAAAACGCCCGCTCCCTCAGATGGCAGACACAGATGTCGACACGGAGTCTGACTCCAGTGTCGACGAGGTTGAGACATATACACAATCCACTAGGAACATCCGTTACATGATCCCGGCAATAAAAAATGTGTTACACATTTCTGACATTAACCCAAGTACCACTAAAAAAGGGTTTTATGTTTGGGGAGAAAAAGCAGGCAGTGTTTTGTTCCCCCATCAAATGAGTGAATGAAGTGTGAAAAAGCGTGGGTTCCCCCGATAAGAAACTGGTAATTTCTAAAAAGTTACTGATGGCGTACCCTTTCCCGCCAGAGGATAAGTTACGCTGGGAGATATCCCCTAGGGTGGATAAGGCGCTCACACGTTTGTCAAAAAAGGTGGCACTGCCGTCTTAGGATACGGCCACTTTGAAGGTACCTGCTGATAAAAAGCAGGAGGCTATCCTGAAGTCTGTATTTACACACTCAGGTACTAGACTGAGACCTGCAGATAGTGCTGCTGCAGCGTGGTCTGTAACCCTGTCAAACAGGGATACTATTTTGCGAACATAAGACGTCGTCTTATATATGAGGGATGCACAGAGGGATATTTTGCCGGCTGGCATCCAGAATTAATGCAATGTCCATTCTGTCAGGAGGGTATTAGAGACCCGACACTGGACAGGTGATGCTGACTTTAAAAGGCACATAGAGCCTTATAAGGGTGAGGAATTGTTTGGGGATTTACCTCAGGTTTCCTCACAGCCTAAGAAAGCACTGTATTATCAGGTACAGTCCTTTAGGCTTCAGAAAAGCAAGCGGGTAAAAGGCGCTTCCTTTCTGCACAGAGACTAAGGAAGAGGGAAAAAGCTGCACCAGTCAGCCAGTTCCCAGAATCAAAATTCTTCCCCCGCTTCCTCTGAGTCCACCGCATGACGCGGGGGCTCCACAGGCGTAGCCAGGTACGGTGGGGGGCCGCCTCAAAAATTTCAGCGATCAGTGGGCTCGCTCACAGGTGGATCCCTGGATCCTTCAAGTAGTAGCTCAGGGGTACAAGCTGGAATTCGAGGCGTCTCCCCCCCGCCGTTTCCTCAAATCTGCCTTGCCGACAACTCCCTCAGGCAGGGAGGCTGTGCTAGAGGCAATTCACAAGCTGTATTCCCAGCAGGTGATAGTCAAGGTGCCCCTACTTCAACAAGGACGGGGTTACTATTCCACACTGTTTGTGCTACCAAAACCGGACAGTTCGGTGAGACCCATTTTAAATTTGAAATCCTTGAACACATACATAAAAAAAATCAAGTTCAAGATGGAATCGCTCAGGGCGGTTATTGCAAGCCTGGAGGAGGGGGATTACATGGTATCCCTGGACATCAAGGAGGCTTACCTACATGTCCCCATTTACCATCCTCACCAGGAGTACCTCAGATTTGTGGTACAGGATTGCCATTACCAATTCCAAACACTGCCGTTTGGACTGTCCACGGCACCGAGGGTCTTTACCAAGGTAATGGCAGAAATGATGATACTCCTTCGAAAAAGGGAGTTTTAATTATCCCGTACTTGGACGATCTCCTTATAAAGGCGAGGTCCAAGGAGCAGTTGTTGGTCGGAGTAGCACTATCTCGGGAAGTGCTACAACAGCACGGATGGATTCTATACATTCCAAAGTCACAGCTGGTTCCTACCACACGCCTACTGTTCCTGGGGATGGTTCTGGACACAGAACAGAAAAAAGTGTTTCTCCCGCAGGAGAAAGCCAAGGAGCTGTCATCTCTAGTCAGAGACCTCTTGAAACCAAAACAGGTATCGGTGCATCACTGCACACGAGTCCTGGGAAAAATGGTAGCTTCTTACGAAGCAAAATTCCATTCGGCAGGTTCCATGCAAGAACCTTTCAGTGGGACCTCTTGGACAAGTGGTCGGGATCGCATCTTCAGATGCATCGGCTGATAACCCTGTCTCCAAGGACCAGGGTATCTCTACTGTGGTGGCTGCAGAGTGCTCATCTTCAAGAGGGCCGCAGATTCGGCATACAGGACTGGGTCCTGGTAACCACGGATGCCAGCCTTCGAGGCTGGGGGGCAGTCACACAGGGAAGAAATTTCCTAGGACTTTGGTCAAGTCAGGAGTCGTCCCTACACATAAATATTCTGGAACTGAGGGCCATTTACAATGCCCTAAGTCTGGCAAGGCCTCTGCTTCAAAACCAGCCGGTACTGATCCAATCAGACAACATCACGGCAGTCGCCCATGTAAACCGACAGGGCGGCACAAGAAGCAGGATGGCGATGGCAGAAGCCACAAGGATTCTCCGATGGGCGGAAAATCACGTCTTAGCACTGTCAGCAGTGTTCATTCCGGGAGTGGACAACTGGGAAGCAGACTTCCTCAGCAGACACGACCTACACCCGGGAGAGTGGGGACTTCATCCAGAAGTCTGCCAACTGTTGGTAAACCGTTGGGAAAGGCCACAGGTGGACATGATGGCGTCCCGCCTAAACAAAAAACTAGATATTGCGCCAGGTCAAGGGACCCTCAGGCAATAGCTGTGGACGCTCTAGTGACACTGTGGGTGTACCAGTCGGTTTATGTATTCCCTCCTCTGCCTCTCATACCAAAGGTACTGAGAATAATAAGAAAACGAGGAGTAAGAACCATACTCGTGGTTCCGGATGGGCCAAGAAGAGCTTGGTACCCAGAACTTCAAGAAATTATATCAGAGGAACCATGGCCTCTACCGCTCAGACAGGATCTGCTACAGCAGGGGCCCTGTCTGTTCCAAGACTTATCGCGGCTGCGTTTGACGGCATGGCGGTTGAATTCCGGATCCTAAAGGAAAAGGGCATTCCGGAGGAAGTCATTCCTACGCTGATAAAAGCCAGGAAAGAAGTAACCGCAAACCATTATCACCGTATTTGGCGAAAATATGTTGCGTGGTGTGAGGCCAGGAAGGCCCCAACAGAGGAATTTCAGCTGGGTCGTTTTCTACACTTCCTACAGTCAGGAGTGACTATGGGCCTAAACTTGGGTTCCATTAAGGTACAGATTTCGGCTCTGTCGATTTTCTTCCAGAAAGAACTGGCTTCACTGCCTGGAGTTCAGACATTTGTAAAGGGAGTGCTACATATTCAGCCCCCTTTTGTGCCTCCTGTGGCACCTTGGGATCTCAACGTGGTGTTGAGTTTCCTAAAATCACATTGGTTTGAGCCACTTAAAACTGTGGATTTGAAATATCTCACGTGGAAAGTGGTCATGTTGTTGGCCTTGGCTTCGGCCAGGCGTGTGTCAGAATGGGCGGCTTTGTCATGTAAAAGCCCTTATCTGATTTTCCATATGGATAGGGCAGAATTGAGGACTCGTCCCCAGTTTCTCCCTAAGGTGGTATCAGCTTTTCACTTGAACCAACCTATTGTAGTGCCTGCGGTTACTAGGGACTTGGAAGATTCCAAGTTACTGGACGTAGTCAGGGCCTTAAAAAAATTATATTTCAAGGACGGCTGGAGTCAGGAAAACTGACTCGCTTTTTATCCTGTAGGCACCCAACAAAATAGGTGCTCCTGCTTCTAAGCAGAGTATTGCTCGCTGAATTTGTAGCACAATTCAGCTGGAGCATTCTGTGGCTGGATTGCCGCATCCTAAATCAGTAAAAGCCCATTCCACGAGGAAAGTGGGCTCATCTTGGGCGGCTGCCCGAGGGGTCTCGGCTTTACAACTTTGCCGAGCTGCAACTTGGTCAAGGGCAAACACGTTTGCTAAATTCTACAAATTTGATACCCTGGCTGAGGAGGACCTTGAGTTCTCTCATTCGGTGCTGCAGAGTCATCCGCACTCTCCCGCCCGTTTGGGAGCTTTGGTATAATCCCCATGGTCCTTTCGGAGTTCCCAACATCCACTAGGACGTTAGAGAAAATAAGATTTTACTCACCGGTAAATCTATTTCTCGTAGTCCGTAGTGGATGCTGGGCGCCCATCCCAAGTGCGGATTGTCTGCAATACTTGTATATAGTTATTGTTAACTAAAGGGTTATTGTTATGAGCCATCTGTTGAGAGGCTCAGTTATGTTTCATACTGTTAACTGGATATGGTATCACGAGTTATACGGTGTGATTGGTGTGGCTGGTATGAGTCTTACCCGGGATTCAAAATCCTTCCTTATTGTGTCAGCTCTTCCGGGCACAGTATCCTAACTGAGGCTTGGAGGAGGGTCATGGTGGGAGGAGCCAGTGCACACCAGGTAGTCTAAAAGCTTTCTTTTAGTTGTGCCCAGTCTCCTGCGGAGCCGCTATTCCCCATGGTCCTTTCGGAGTTCCCAGCATCCACTACGGACTACGAGAAATAGATTTACCGGTGAGTAAAATCTTATTTTCAGTAGCTCACAGAGTGCATGGTGTTGGGCAGTCACAGGCACTCCTTCTCCCTTCATTTTTAATATGGTGCCGGCCGGCAGCCAATCAGAGCTTGTGGACCGGCAGTGGCGGCACCTGATTTGCTGGTGGTCTGCAAGTTTTGATTGGCTCACTTACTGGCACCATTTTTTAAATGCCCGCCGCCGCAGGAGACTCTGTCACCCTCACCGCAGCCGCTCTCCGGACTTCACAGGAGAGGCTCGCGCTGCGCTCTCTTCACCTCATTCCCTCATACAGGAGGAGCAGCACTGGTGGCAGTATAAGAAGCCAGCAAGGGTTTGCACTTTGTGAGGCACTGTATCGGACACTGTGAAGGGGGGGGCAAGGTCATTTTATCTGGCGCTGCGGGGGGCATTTTAAATGGCACTGCGGGGAGAATTGTATCTGGAACTGGTGGGGGCATTTTAACAGGCACTGCTCTGGGGCATTATTTGTGTATCTGGCACTGCTGAGGGGCATTATTTGTATATCTGGCACTGCTGAGGGGCATTATTTGTGTATCTGGCACTATGTGTGGGGGGCATTACTTGTAGTTGTGAGGCCACACCCACTTTTGTGAGGCCACATCCACTTTCACAGAAACACGCGCGCATTGGTGGGAGGGGGTAGCTCCTTCAGAGGTTTTATTTTCTGAAAGTAGCTCACACCCCAATTAAGGTTGGAGACTAATGGTCTAGACAGTCAATAGGTCGACACCATATGGTCAGCATGCATTAGGTCGACAGGTAAAAAATTTCAACAGATGAAAGTTCAACAGTGGTTAAGGTCGACAGGTTCAAACAGTTGACGTGGCAATGGTCGACACATAAATGGTCGACACATAAATGGTCGACACATTTTTTTGTTTTTCACGTTTTCTCAACATTTGCTTGATTTACTATCCACGTGTACATCTATTGGGAATAGTAACCAGCTGGAAGTGAACACGTTTGTACTAAAGGTTGTCACATACATTAACATGGAGATTTGGCCTTAAAACCCCCCCACAAAAAGTGTGTCGGCCATTGGCATGTCAACATGTTTACCCTTCTGAGCTTTTGTACCTGTCGACCTTAACAACTATTGACCGTTGATTTGTCAATCTTTTGTACCTGTCGACCTAATGTATATCAACAGGTACAAATTGTGCCAGCGCCTCTTTGCCACTGTTAATTCCCTCCTCTGCCCACCACCACCTCCTCTTCCTTCCTCATTATCTGCTCTTGACTTTGCCACTTATTTCACATCCAAGATTGATTCCATACGTCAGAACAACACATCCCACCAGACCATCAGCAACCAGCCTCCTCCCATCTCTTTCCACCCCTAGCCATTTCCCATCTTGCCCACCTTCTCAATCTCTCCCTCTCATCAGGCACTGTCCTCTCTGCCTTCAAGAATGGTCTTGTCTTCCCTTTTCTTAAAAAACCTACCCTTGATCCAAACACTCTCTCCAACTATCGACCCATCTCTATCCTCCCTTTTGCCTCCAAACTTCTATAATCGCCTCAAGGCCTTTATTTCCTCTCACTCACTGCTTGACCCAGTCCAGTCTGGTTTCCATTCTCTGAAAACTGCCCTCACAAAACTCTGCAATGACCTCCATGCAGCCAAATCTAAAGGCCACTACTCTCTTATTCTACTCGCTTATTCTTCTTGACCTCTCTGCTGCTTTTGACACTGTGGACCAACCTCTCCTTCTGCAGATCTTTCACTCTCTTGGTCTACGTGATACTGCCCTCTCCTGGCTGTCCTCCTACCTCTCTGATCGTTCCTTCTCTGTCTTCTCTCATGACGCTACCTCCCACGCCCCCACTTCCACTAACTGTTGGTGTCCCCCAAGGCTCTGTTCTTGCTCTTCTCTTTTTCTCTCTCTATACGTCCTCTTTAGGTGAACTCATTAGTTCTTTTAACTTCCAATATCACCTCTATGCTGATGACACGCAAATCTACCTTTCCTCCCCTGATCTCTCCACAGCTTTCCTCACTCGTACCTCCAACTGTCTTTCTGCTATCTCTTCCTGGATGTCCCAGCGCTCTCTTAAACTCAACATGTCTAAGACTGAGCTGATCATCTTCCCACCCTCCCGCACAACCTGACCTCCCACAATCTCATTATCCATTGATGGCACGACTATCTCCTATAGTCCCCAAGTACGCTGTCTTGGCATAATCCTTGACTCCTCCCTCTCTTTCAAACCACACATTCAGCACCTCTCACAAACCTGTCATTTTCATCTCAAAAACATTTCCAGGATCAGACCTTTTCTCACCCAGGATTCCACTAAGACCATTATTCACTCACTGATTATTTCCAGATTGGATTACTGTAATCTCCTCCTAACTGGCCTCCCTGACAATTACCTCTCTCCACTCCAATCTATCCTCAATGCTGCAGCCCGGCTCATCTTCCTCACCAAATGCACTGCATCCACCTCCCCTGTCTTACAAGCCCTTCACTGGCTTCCCTCCCTTTCAGAATGTAATTCAAACGTCTCACACTCACTTACAAAGCACTCACCCACTTCTCTCCAATTTACATCTCTGACGTTACCTCCCTTTACTCTCCCACCCGTCCTCTTCGCTCTGCTAATGCACGCCGACTCTCCTGTCTTCTGATTACTTCCTCTTACTCCTATCTCCAAGATTTCTCACGTGCTGCACCCTCTCTCTGAAATTCTCCACCTCTCTACAGAACTTCAAACAGGCTCCTAAGACCCACTTCTTTACCAAACTCAGCCAAAACTCATCCTAACCCTCTGTCCCATGCTCGGTCTACCCCATCTGTGTCACTCCTGTCTGTCTGCCCCTCCCCTTTAGAATGTAAGCTCTTACAAGTAGGGTCCTCTTCCCTCATGTGCTTATCCTTTTCTTACTTTACTAATCCTCAAATGCCCAGTTCCTGCAGTTTTTTGGTCACCGTGGAACTTATCTCTATGTGGTTTACTGGTGTAGTTATGCTTAGTTATCCTGTACTTGTCCTATATTGTCTTCAACAGTAAGTCACTGTTTTCCTGTTTTGATTATGTGCATATGTACTCTGTAATTGGGCGCTGCTGAACCCTTGTTCCACCATATAAATAAAGGATAATAATAATAATAATATTGACCATATGTGGTCGACCACCTATTGACTGTCAACCTAGACTATTATACCACACCCAAATAAACAATCAAAATAATATTTACATGGGTAATGGAAACATGCAACAATGAAATGCTAAAAGAACTTTAAGATGTCTAATGTTAACCAGATAAAACTAATAAAATACACTGGACAACAAAAAAGAACTACTCATATAAAGACACATTTTTTTGTTTTTCACGTTTTCTCAACATTTGCTTGATTTACTATCCACGTGTACATCTATTGGGAATAGTAACCAGCTGGAAGTGAACACGTTTGTACTAAAGTTGGTCACATACATTAACATGGAGATTTGGCCTTAAAACCCCCCCACAAAAAGTGTGTCGGCCATTGGCATGTCAACATGTTTACCCTTCTGAGCTTTTGTACCTGTCGACCTTAACAACTATTGACCGTTGATTTGTCAATCTTTTGTACCTGTCGACCTAATGTATATCAACAGGTACAAATTGTGCCAGCGCCTCTTTGCCACTGTTAATTCCCTCCTCTGCCCACCACCACCTCCTCTTCCTTCCTCATTATCTGCTCTTGACTTTGCCACTTATTTCACATCCAAGATTGATTCCATACGTCAGAACAACACATCCCACCAGACCATCAGCAACCAGCCTCCTCCCATCTCTTTCCACCCCTAGCCATTTCCCATCTTGCCCACCTTCTCAATCTCTCCCACTCATCAGGCACTGTCCTCTCTGCCTTCAAGAATGGTCTTGTCTTCCCTTTTCTTAAAAAACCTACCCTTGATCCAAACACTCTCTCCAACTATCGAACCATCTCTATCCTCCGTTTTGCCTCCAAACTTCTATAATCGCCTCAAGGCCTTTCTTTCCTCTCACTCACTGCTTGACCCAGTCCAGTCTGGTTTCCATTCTCTGAAAACTGCCATCACAAAACTCTGCAATGACCTCCATGCAGCCAAATCTAAAGGCCACTACTCTCTTATTCTACTCGCTTATTCTTCTTGACCTCTCTGCTGCTTTTGACACTGTGGACCAACCTCTCCTTCTGCAGATCTTTCACTCTCTTGGTCTACGTGATACTACCCTCTCCTGGCTGTCCTCCTACCTCTCTGATCGTTCCTTCTCTGTCTTCTCTCATGACGCTACCTCCCACGCCCCCACTTCCACTAACTGTTGGTGTCCCCCAAGGCTCTGTTCTTGCTCTTCTCTTTTTCTCTCTCTATACGTCCTCTTTAGGTGAACTCATTAGTTCTTTTAACTTCCAATATCACCTCTATGCTGATGACACGCAAATCTACCTTTCCTTCCCTGATCTCTCCACAGCTTTCCACACTCGTACCTCCAACTGTCTTTCTGCTATCTCTTCCTGGATGTCCCAGCGCTCTCTTAAACTCAACATGTCTAAGACTGAGCTGATCATCTTCCCACCCTCCCGCACAACCTGACCTCCCACAATCTCATTATCCATTGATGGCACGACTATCTCCTATAGTCCCCAAGTACGCTGTCTTGGCATAATCCTTGACTCCTCCCTCTCTTTCAAACCACACATTCAGCACCTCTCACAAACCTGTCATTTTCATCTCAAAAACATTTCCAGGATCAGACCTTTTCTCACCCAGGATTCCACTAAGACCATTATTCACTCACTGATTATTTCCAGATTGGATTACTGTAATCTCCTCCTAACTGGCCTCCCTGACAATTACCTCTCTCCACTCCAATCTATCCTCAATGCTGCAGCCCGGCTCATCTTCCTCACCAAATGCACTGCATCCACCTCCCCTGTCCTACAAGCCCTTCACTGGCTTCCCTCCCTTTCAGAATGTAATTCAAACGTCTCACACTCACTTACAAAGCACTCACCCACTTCTCTCCAATTTACATCTCTGACGTTACCTCCCTTTACTCTCCCACCCGTCCTCTTCGCTCTGCTAATGCACGCCGACTCTCCTGTCTTCTGATTACTTCCTCTTACTCCTATCTCCAAGATTTCTCACGTGCTGCACCCTCTCTCTGAAATTCTCCACCTCTCTACAGAACTTCAAACAGGCTCCTAAGACCCACTTCTTTACCAAACTCAGCCAAAACTCATCCTAACCCTCTGTCCCATGCTCGGTGTACCCCATCTGTGTCACTCCTGTCTGTCTGCCCCGCCCCTTTAGAATGTAAGCTCTTACAAGTAGGGCCCTCTTCCCTCATGTGCTTATCCTTTTCTTACTTTACTAATCCTCAAATGCCCAGTTCCTGCAGTTTTTTGGTCACCGTGGAACTTATCTCTATGTGGTTTACTGGTGTAGTTATGCTTAGTTATCCTGTACTTGTCCTATATTGTCTTCAACAGTAAGTCACTGTTTTCCTGTTTTGATTATGTGCATATGTACTCTGTAATTGGGCGCTGCTGAACCCTTGTGGCACCATATAAATAAAGGATAATAATAATAATATTGACCATATGTGGTTGACCACCTATTGACTGTCAACCTAGACTATTATACCACACCCAAATAAACAATCAAAATAATATTTACATGGGTAATGGAAACATGCAACAATGAAATGCTAAAAGAACTTTAAGATGTCTAATGTTAACCAGATAAAACTAATAAAATACACTGGACAACAAAAAAGAACTACTCATATAAAGAAAGAGACCTCTAACTACAAAAAAAAAGAACATTTTTTTTCACTATTATAGTCTGTTAGTAAAGGTAAAGCCTGTATTGTATCTAATAATTCCTTAGACTTCACTTGGTTGGTTATCTCCCTCTTGAGTTTAAGCCTCCACTTAATAATATAATAATAGTTTATAATATAAAGACATACAAAGGAAAGACAGCTGACCATGAGGCTTGCATGGCTAGGAGGGTGGAAACAGCTGGGGAGAGAATAGCATACAGTACAGTACATCTGATTGTTGCTTCTTTAAAGGTCATGTATTCTTTTTCTAGTGGTAATGTGTGGAACAGGTACAAGATGAAGTCAACTGCACTGTCTTCATAATTAGGCATCATAAACTACCTTTATGTAGCCACCTCATTAGAGACTGCTCTCTGCAGCAATGCCCATTAAAATTTGTTGCGTTAACAGTACTGTATATCTAATAATTGCTTAGCTGACAAGATCGAGCCTCTGATCGTTTTAGTTGAGCAAATAATAAAATCTGGAGAAAAGTTTCTTTTTGTCAAGGAAGCTTCTTGCAAATAATTAGGATATGAACATAGCATAAAGAATGGTCTGCAATGTTTTCCTTGGAGACCATGAATAACTAATAGGAATTGAAGTTATGATATTATGATAGTCATCTGATTCTACAGAACCTTCAAAATATAATAATAATAATAATAATAATAATAATAATAGTAATAATCCACCTTAGAACGAATACACTGGAATACTTGGGAACTCCCCAGTGGGTCATTCTACTTTGCATCAAAACTGCTCCTGATTTTCCGGATCAGTGACGTCCAAACTAAGGCCCAGGTGGCAAATATGAGCTTTCTACTAGGGCCATCGGTGGACGACCTTGTAGTGACATGGGTGATAGATAGTGGCAGACTGGGCCAGGGGACAAGGTGCCATCTGCCCCCCGGGCCAATACAATGTAGCTGTTTGGGGCTGCAGGCTCTGACCGCTCTGTCTAGTGTGTCCTCAGTGTTTTGGGGCTGCCAATGAGATGAGCTCATTTACAGGCTGGAGCCTCCTCTCCTGTCTTGCAACCTATTCCCTTCTATAGCACTCATCTCCTCCTGGCCAGCATCCAGCCTGTCTACTGCCATCTCCAACCTTGTAGAAAACAGGTAAGTGCCTTGTTTGTGGGTGGGGAAGGTTTTCTGAAGAAAAAAAAAAAAAAAAAGAAGAAATATACGTTTCATGTTTTGTTTCTCCTTTTTAAATTCTCTACCATCATTACCTAATAGTGGGGCATATGCATCAATGCTTGGAGAGTGATTAAGTGGAAAAATAGGATTTTAATAACCTACCAGTAAATCCTTTTCTCGTAGTCCGTAGAGGATGCTGGGTCCATTTTAGTACCATGGGGTATAGACGGTTCCGCAGGAGCCTTCGGCACTTTAAGACTTTTAACAGTGTGAACTGGCTTCTCCCTCTATCAGGTATATGCAATTGCGGTCGAATTGACGCGAAAGTCGAAAAACTGGACATTTTCGACAAAAAAAACATGTCGAATTGGATTCGTCAATGTAATACAGTACTTTTCGACAAAATATCTTCTGTTTCAGACTCGACTTTTTGCAAATCGACATTTTCAAAATTTGACATGTCTGCAATGGTCAAAATGTGGTTTTTCGACAAAAGTATATTCAATTGAAGAATGACGATTTGACAACAGTGCTTTTCGACAGCAAATTCGTCATTTTTAGTCCGCCTCACTTTGCTGGCGGGATCTAATAAAAAAATTTAAAAAATGATTTATTTTTTTTGCTTTTTGGATTGCTAATAGCATATCTATTTATATTTGAAGGGATTATCTACTTGGTTTGTCTTTTTTTGACTCACAGGTATTATTTAATTGATTTTTTAAAAGAATATTTTTTTCTTCACTCTGCTGAGGGAAATGTACCCATGATTCCACAGTTTTACCCAGGATACACTTCTGCAAAGCCCCTCCTATCTCCTCACTCCCGGTTTTTTGAGACTTCAGGGAGAAAGAGCCATTTACAGTCAGCTCTGTTGTGGAATCGTTTTTTTAGGACAATCCCTGCGTTTAAAACACATTTATATCCTATTTTTGTACTGACTACAATAATGGAGCCTTTTTCTGACCAGATGTGATGTTCATGCTGGCTGCAAGCATGAAGGAAGAAAGGGTTGGTGGACATCAGGATCAAGGTCAGCAAATGTCTGCATTGGGTGAGCCAGTATTGCGGGTTTCATTTCCACGTCCACGCCAGTATCGCACTAGGCGTGAACTGGAGGATCTCAGCGAGTTCGAGGTGATTCAAAATTATCGCTTATCGACTCGCGACATATATTCGCTGTACGCTCTGTTGGAGGCCGACCTGGAACCTCGGGCACGGACCAATCGCGCAGTCAGCGGTTTCCAGAAACTGCTGGGTACGTTACATTTTTTGGCGTCAGGCACATTCCAGCCTACACTGTCTCAAACATGCGGTTTTTCACAGTTGACACTGTCACGCTGTATAACCCAGGTCATTAGGGCTTTCCGCAAATTGACGATCCAGTTCATCACATTTCCAGAGACGGACAGCGAATGTCGTGAGATCAAATTAGGCTTTTTTACCAAATACAAATTTCCCAATGTTCTGGGCGCGATTAACTGTACCCACGTGCAGATCAGACCGCCACGGAATTCGGAAGAATGTTTTCGGAACCAAAAACATTTCCATTCCATGAATGTACAGGCGGTCTGTGATGTCAACATGAAATTTTTTAATATTTTTGTGGGATTTCCTGGATCGTATCACAACTCCTTCATCCTAAGTCAGTCATCGCTGTTTGAGAAGTTCGAAACAGGAAACATGCCGGGTGGCTGGCTGTTAGGTATTTATTTTAATTGTTTTTATTTTTTTATTATTTTGTTAATTTTTTATTTTTTTTTATATTACCCACCATTTTTTTTCTTTTCTTATAGGCGATGCGGGTTATCCCAACAAATTGTGGCTCTTGACCACATTGTCTAATCCTGTTGGTAGAGCAGAAAAACGTTACCAAGAGACACACAAAGCATCGAGGCAAATAATTGAACGTGCCTTCGGTGTCCTTAAAAGCCGGTTTCGATGTTTAGACACTTCCGGCGGTGCTCTTTTGTATTCACCGGGAAAGGTTTGCGGCATGGTAAATGCATGCTGTATTTTACACAACATATGTGTCGCAAACCGTTTGCCGGTGACTCTTCGTCGCAGTGCTTTCCGACGCGGAAACCGTTCTTCTGCTCTACCGGTGGGTATGGACGAAGGAGATGATTCCCGACGGACATTGATCCAAAACTTTTTTTCCGTTGCCTGTGAGTATACTTGTAACATTTGTATTATCGTGTAAACTGAGATTGTAATATCTAAAAAAACATCTTTATTTATGTATTTCAGAGTTTTACGTCCTGTTGATGCTCCTTCCCAGGCCTGTTTTCAAAGTTTCGTCCTGTTGACGACCTGTTACCCTCTGTTTTCTCCTGTTGTTGGGTTGCCGCAAATATTGGACCCGTTTATCCAACTCTACCATGGGCGACCTACTTGTGATGTGGACCTGACCCTCCGCCATGTAGCAGACAACCCCCCTCAGGTGAGATGTACTGCCCAAAACTCCCTCCTGTCCAAGTCACCCCTGCATGTCCAAAGTGCAGCCCTCCAGCATTTGCAAAACTGCACATCCAATCATGCCCTGATACACCAATGCTTACACTGTGTGTCAGGGAATGTTTGGATGTGTAGTTACGCAAGTGCCGGGGGGTTGCATTTGGGCCCACTGTAACCTGCTTGTGTCGTGTTGCTTGTACCTCGTCTTTTCCATACCAGGGTGACACTATTACCAATAGCTGGAACCTCATACTATTCTCTTCCACAGGTCTTGCGGAGTATCCTTCCCAAGTGGCGTGGATGTGAAGAGACACGACATTTCTCCTGATGTACCATGGGCGACCTACTTGTGATGTGGACCTGACCCTCCGCCATGTAGCAGACAACCCCCCTCAGGTGAGATGTATTGCCCAAAGCTCCCTCCTGTCCAAGTCACCCCTGCATGTCCAAAGTGCAGCCCTCCGGCTTTTGCAAAGCTGCACATCCAATCATGCCCTGACACAGCAATGCTTATGCTGTGTCAGGGAATGTTTGGATGTGTACTTTCTCAAGTGCCAGAGGGTTGCATTTGGGACAAAGGCCGATGTAACCTGCTTGTACCTTGACATTGGATGACACAAATACCTGGAATCTCATACTATTCTCTTCCACAGGTCTTGCGGAGTATCCTTCCCAAGTTGCGTGGATGTGAAGGGACACGACAGTTCCCCTGATGTACCATGGGCGACCTACTTGTGATGTGGACCTGAACCTCCGCCATGTAGCTGACAACCCCCCTCAGGTGAGATGTATTGGCCAAAACTCCCTCTTGTCCAAGTGACCCCGGCATGTCTAAGGTGCATCCCTCCGGCATTTGCAAAACTGCACATCCAATCATGCCCTGAAACACCAATGCTTACGCTGTGTCAGGGCATGCTTGGATGTGTAGTTTCTCAAGTGCCGGAGGGTTGCATTTGGGACAAAGGCCGCTGTAACCTGCTTGTGTCAAAGTGTTGCTTGTACCTTGTCTTTTCCTAGAAGGGTGACACTATTACCAATAACTGGAACCTCATACTATTCTCTTCCACAGGTCTTGCGGAGTATCTTTCCCAAGTTGCAGTAACCAACGTGGATGTGAAGTGACACGACAGTTCCCCTGCTGTACCATGGGCGACCAACTTGTGATGTGGACCTGAACCTCCGACATGTAGCAGACAACCCCCCTCAGGTGAGATGTATTGCCCAAAACTCCCTCTTGTCCAAGTCACCCCGGCATGTCTAAGGTGCATCCCTCCGGCATTTGCAAAACTGCACATCCAATCATGCCCTGAAACACCAATGCTTACGCTGTGTCAGGGCATACTTGGATGTGTAGTTTCTCAAGTGCCGGAGGGTTGCATTTGGGACAAAGGCCGCTGTAACCTGCTTGTGTCAAAGTGTTGCTTGTACCTTGTCTTTTCCTAGAAGGGTGACACTATTACCAATAACTGGAACCTCATACTATTCTCTTCAACAGGTCTTGCGGAGTATCCTTCCCAAGTTGCAGTAACCAACGTGGATGTGAAGTGACACGACAGTTCCCCTGCTGTACCATGGGCGACCAACTTGTGATGTGGACCTGAACCTCCGACATGTAGCAGACAACCCCCCTCAGGTAAGATGTATTGGCCAAAACTCCCTCTTGTCCAAGTAACCCCGGCATGTCTAAGGTGCATCCCTCCGGCATTTGCAAAACTGCACATCCAATCATGCCCTGAAACACCAATGCTTACGCTGTGTCAGGGCATGCTTGGATGTGTAGTTTCTCAAGTGCCGGGGGGTTGCACTTGGGCCCACTGTAACCTGCATGTGTCGTGTTGCTTGTACCTCGTCTTTTCCATACCAGGGTGACACTATTACCAATAGCTGGAACCTCATACTATTCTCTTCCACAGGTCTTGCGGAGTATCCTTCCCAAGTTGCGTGGATGTGAAGGGACACGACAGTTCCCCTGATGTACCATGGGCGACCTACTTGTGATGTGGACCTGAATCTCCGCCATGTAGCTGACAACCCCCCTCAGGTGAGATGTATTGCCCAAAACTCCCTCTTGTCCAAGTCACCCCGGCATGTCCAAAGTGCAGCCCTCTGGCTTTTGCAAAACTGCACATCCAATCATGCCCTGACACAGCAATGCTTACGCTGTGTCAGGGAATGTTTGGATGTGTACTTTCTCAAGTGCCGGGGGGTTGCATTTGGGCCCACTGTAACCTGCTTGTGTCGTGTTGCTTGTACCTCGTCTTTTCCATACCAGGGTGACACTATTACCAATAGCTGGAACCTCATACTATTCTCTTCCACAGGTCTTGCGGAGTATCCTTCCCAAGTTGCGTGGATGAAAAGGGACACGGCAGTTCCCCTGCTGTACCATGGGCGACCTAACAATTCCACTGCATCTCATATTTAACATTGTATTTACTAATAATTTAAATAAAAACCACAGAAAACTTCTCATTTTAAAAATTTATTGAAGAAAAATTTAATTTTATTTTTGAAATAAAAAATTAAATGTAATAAAACAAAAAAATAGTTTGTTCTTCTTTACATTCTTTTCTTGTGTAGATATCTGTGGGGGGAAAAAAAAAAGCATATTAAGTAAAGACACTAATGTCATGTTCATTCCTTTCCCAAGAACATTTGTGGAACCACACAGCCCAGCATGACCCATTGCTGGGCTGTGTGGTTCCACAAAGGCAGGCGGTCCAAAGTGGAATAGTGGTGTCAGTGGTCAGCACTTTGACACGCCTGCACTTGTGGAACCACACAGCCCAGCATGACCCATTGCTGGGCTGTGTGCAGAGCCGGCCATAGGCATAGGCAAACTAGGCAATTGCCTAGGGCATTTGATATGCCTAGGGGCATCAGCAGCTTCTGCTGATTAAAATGATATGCGGCATGCCTATATTCTGTGTGTAGCATTTCATATGCAGATACAGCCACAGTCTCATACAGTATATAGGCATGCCGCATATCATATTAATCAGCAGAAGCTGTGTGTGCATCCTAGCCACATAGCAATGCAAATAAGATGCATTTTCATTAAAAAAAAGGTATGCCCGACGTTAGCATTGAGGCAAGATTTATGAGGACACATCTGTATCCAAGCAGAGGCAGAGGTCACAGTGTTAGTGGCAGTTTGAGTGCTGTGTATGTGAGTGGGTTGGTTGTGAAGTAGTGTTCGGAATATGTATAAGGAGCATTATGTGTGTCATGTAAAAATGTATTAATAATGTACAACATATGTGTAAGGGGCACTATGTGTGTCATTATGTGTATATTATCAAGGCCTGCAGTCAGGACTTGGCCTGCTTGCATTTGCGAAGAATGCATTTGTTAAGACTGTGTTTTAAGAATGAAGTTAGAACCGGAGTTTGAACTGGATTTGGACTACGCTAAAATCTTTAATTAAACAAGTTCCCCAAACACTGCAACTCAGGACCATTATGTGGCCTCTCCTCACCTCTGCCATGAGAACACCAGGACCAATGCCTACTACTCCTCTGTCCAAGAACATATGACTGCCCCCCAGGACTACCCCTCAAGCTGAGCAGGGAACTGAGGGACGTGCGCATAAGGACCAAACTTTGCTGGGTCAGTTCCATTTGACATTAGTGTGCACCCCACATTCTCGCACCCACCCACACTGCTCTCATGAGACCAGGACATTTATCATTTTCACAAAATAATGTTAGTACAGTTTTCCTGCAAATGTGTTTTTCTCTTCTCTTTCTTCTAACAGGGTACTTCCACCCCACTGTGTGCTATTCCCGTAATGTTTACCTCCATTGGTTGCACATCTTGCCAGCAGTAACCTACGCAGTGCGCCCCACATGGCTGCCTCGGATGGTTCCTCCATGGGCAGGGTCTGATTCATTTGGATCTTTCCATGCATGGTACATCATACTCCTACCACGTGTCAGTTTTCCCATACATGCATATGGCCCTTGTATGGCTCATTTCCCACTGTGTAACCTTCGTAGTGCGCCCAACATGGCTGCCTTATCTGGTGCGCTTGTGGATGGGATGAAAAATACATGGACCTAGTGGTTTTGTTGGAACTCTACTCTGAATTTAAGGACTCTGCAATCTCCCCATTTTGTGTTCTCTTCTAGGGGTGGACTATTCCACCCTGGGTAATCCTACGCAGTGCGCCTAAGATGGCTGCCGCACCTGGTACCTTGTGAGGGTGGAATACACTGCCCCTGGAGGTTATTACCCAAAATGCCTACACCAATCATGCATTATTGTTTCTGTGGTTTTTTTTTTCTATTGTCTGTGTGGTTTATCTTTTGATGTGTAATACTTAAATCTTCTGTATTATGTGCACTGTTTGAGTTCTAGTTGGCGCCGCGGATGGCTGCCTCGGTGCTGCTCTGCCAAGCAGCCTTCGTTTTTAGTCTTGCATGTATAATATGTCTAATATGTCGAGTCTATTGTACAGTTGCAATGTGCAGTATCAACTCATACGTGTAATGTTTGTAATGTACGCTATGTTCTTCCCCCTTCTTAGGCTATGTAATCCCCATTCATGTTGCTGCTTGGCAATGCATTGTACCACAAAGAATTCCTAGTGTACGTGAGTACACCTGGCCAATAAAGCTGATTCTGATTCTGAAGGGCATTAATAATGTGCGGCATATGTGTAACAGGGTACTACTGTATGTGTGTCACTATGTGTACAGGGGCACTAATAATGTGCAGCAAATGTGTAGGGGGCACTATGTGTGTCATTATGTGTATAAGGGCATTAATAATGTGGGGCATATGTGTAAGGGACATTATGTGTAAAAGGGCATTAATAAAGGTTGTCATAATGTGTAAGGCGCATTATGTTTATAAGGACATTAATAAGGTGTCTCATATGTGTAAGGGGCATTACTGTGTGGAATTAGGTGTATAAATGCATTACTAATGTGTGGCATTATGTGTATAAGGTGCTCTACTATGCGGCGTTGCGTATAGAAAGGGCACTACTGTGTCGTCTAATGTGAATAAAGAGCAATAGGGTGTGGTGTAATGTGAATAAGGAGCAATTCAGTGTGATGTAATGTGTATAAGTAGCTCTACTGTGAGGAGTAACGTTTATAAGGTAAAGTGATACTACTGTGGGATGTAATATGAATTATGGACACTATGCATGATAAAATGTGAATAAAGTTGCACTACTGTATGGCATAAATGGATTTGGGGTTACTATTGTGTGGCCATGCCCCTTGCCAGCAAAAACACACCCCTTTTTGGGCTGTGTGCCAAATGTGTGAACGGTTCCTATTTAAAATATAGGGGGTACAAACACAAAAATAAGGACTGCTATGGGTGAGGGGGTGCTGGTGCTGGGAAAGAGGTGCAAGGTCAGAGGCGGAACCAGCGGAGGTGCTAGGGGGCACCAGTCAAAATCTTGCCTAGGGCATCATACTGGTTAGGGCCGGCTCTGGCTGTGTGGTTCCACAAAGGCAGGCGGTCCAAAGTGGAATAGTGGTGTCAGTGGTCAGCACTTTGACACGCCTGCACTTGTGGAACCACACAGCCCAGCATGACCCATTGCTGGGCTGTGTGGTTCCACAAAGGCAGGCGGTCCAAAGTGGAATAGTGGTGTCAGTGGGCAGCACTTTGACAAGCCTGCACTTGTGGAACCACACAGCCCAGCATGACCCATTGCTGGGCTGTGTGGTTCCACAAATGCAGGCGGTCCAAAGTGGAATAGTGGTGTCAGTGGTCAGCACTTTGACACGCCTGCACTTGTGGAACCACACAGCCCAGCATGACCCATTGCTGGGCTGTGTGGTTCCACAAATGCAGGCGGTCCAAAGTGGAATAGTGGTGTCAGTGGTCAGCACTTTGACACGCCTGCACTTGTGGAACCACACAGCCCAGCATGACCCATTGCTGGGCTGTGTGGTTCCACAAAGGCAGGCGGACCAAAGTTTCTTGAAAATATACATTGAAACATGGCTCTACTCACCTTGGTACGCACAACACGAACTATGCAGTCCACTTCAATTTCCCACCCAATCCTATGAATAAGCCAAAAACAAACACTAGTGAATAGTAAATTCACACAACAGTGAAAGCCTATTGTACACCAATACAAAAAGGATTTTTTGGGTAAAAAAGTGGTATCAGAATAGCTCTTTGGCCCATCATACATGTAGCCACAAGGAGCTTTCATCCGTTACCACACACGCCCGCATACATGCCCGCGCATGTATGCCTAGACATAAAGCTCCTTGGTAGTACCCGGTCACGGGTGGGGGAGCCCAACACATAAAACAATAGTAAGAAAAAAAACAAACTAATGGGAGGGGGAGAAAGGGATACATGAAAAACATAACAGTAAATAAAACAATACGACCGGGCTTATGGTGGATGTCTGTCCGGATCCTCGTCTTCCTTCTGATGGGGCATCGATGTCCTGGGCCGCTGGGTAGTGGGTTGACTTAGCCTCGGTGCCCGTGCGAGTGTAGATGTTGCGGCCGGTGTTGGTGGTGGAGGCATCTGGTGGGTGGGGTACATCCCTGTATATCCTTGGTACAGCTGTGACTGTCTATACCAGGATTGTGGTGGATGAAGGGAAGGAGGCGTCCATGTGGCTTGTGATGGCAGAAGTGGTGGATCACCAGCGTGTTGATGAGCTGGCTCTGGGAGCTTATCGTACATCATCTGCAGTGTGGTTGCGATGATCTGTTGGCTGGCTGCCGAATGTCGTTGGCTCTCCGACATGTTGTTAGAGCTGTGTGCCAGGCATGATGTGTTCTCCACCAGATGGTTGATGGATGTGGCCAGAAGTTGAAGGATGTCCATAGTCTCCCTGTGATCTTCTCGTATGGTCTTTTGAATTTCGGCCGTGCTGTCGGCATGAGCCTTCTGCATTTCAAGCAGACCATTTGCCATCTTATCCATTGTCCTCTCAATGGCGTCCAGTCTGCTTCCAACGACAACCCGAAAACTATCCTGGCTGACATTCATCTCTGCTGCCAGGGTGTGTACCCTCTGAACATTTGAGGGATCCTGCCCTTCCTGTACGTCTGCCACCAATTGCATTTGTGCAGCTGAAAAGAAAATTAGAAATTATTATACACATTCATCATACATTTGTTTGAAGGCTCACAATTCGATATTTACTCACACAGGGATGTAGAAACAGCAGGCTGCTGCACTTCCACCTCATCATCCTCTGACGAATCCTGTATGAGATCCGGCCTGTAGTAGGGACCAATCCCCGACGCAAGTCCTCTGCTGGTCCGTGGCACCACTGTTTGCAAAAGAACAAAAAAATTTAAGTTAATAAACTATACAAAAATGGTACCCCTCCCATCCCCCCCCCACAAAAATAAATACAAACCTCCATCTGGTGGTGCCGCTGCTCCAGGAGCTTCACTTGTCCTCAATTCTGGAGACTTTTCTAGGGTCTGGCTGGATACGTCTGCACGGCTGTCTTCAAACCCAAGAAAAGTCTCGTCCGTTAACCCTGTAGACTCAAACAGTTCGGGTGATGGGTCCACAAGGGTAGTGTCTTGTTGAGGCTCTTCGGTCACAGTCCCAGAGCTCCTGGAGAGATGACGATCTGGTGATGGCCTGCGCGCAGGAGCTGTAGTTTGGCGCCCATCTGGTGGTGTGGTCGCCGACGGTGTCTGGCGCACAGGTGACGTTCTGTGCGCTGATGTCTGGCGCGCAGGTGATGGTCTGCATGCTGACGTCGTCTGTCCCGCAGGTGACTTACTGCGCGATGACAATGTGTGGAGCGCAGGTGATGATCTGCGCGCTCCCGATGCTTGCTGCGCAGGTGATGGTCCGCGCGCTGGCGATGTCCTGCGCGCAGGTGATGTCCTCTGGGCAGGCGTGTCTGAAAAAAAAAACACATTAACAAATACAAAAATAAATTTTTTTAGTACAGCTCATCTGAATGTATTCTTACCATCAGGCCTCCTTTTGGACTGCTTGTCTCCCGCCGTCTTCCGGGCGGTTCTTCCTCCTCGGGAAAGCCAGCAGGACGGCTAGAGTCCACACATCCGCGAACTCCTTCGACCATGGCAGGGTTCATGCGCCTTTTGATAACGTTCTCCCAGGGTAGCAGCCACTTCAGATTGAGAGCCGGACCACCTCCCGTAGCTGTCACATGTCGGCGCTGAATCCCCATCTTCTTCTTGGTCTGTCTGCGGCAATCACTGTACCGCTTCATGCAGTTTCTGGTGCTCCGGCGGTTTCCAGATACTGCAGTGACTTGTCTCGCGATGGCATCCCTGATGTTTCGCTTGGTCTTAGCTGCTGTGGTCTGTGCCCTTGATCCATACAGAACGTCGTAGGACCTGTCGACGCCATCCACTAGGGCACAGTTTTCCGCCTCAGTGTATCTGGGTCCACGCGGCTTCTTCGGTCCTGCATCTTCACCAGAGGCTTCCTCCTCCGACTGCTCCTCTGGCTGGCTTCTTGTAAAAAAACAAAAAAACATGCATTTACTAAGATCGGTATGTACCTGTGAGTGTCAGTATCCCTGGCAGTGCGCAAAGATACCTGTAGGTCTTCATGGCAGTGCGCAAACTAGGGTGTGTCAAGTTGGATGCTATTGTGTCTGCAGGTGTTGTCAGTATTTACCTGTCTAGGCTTTTTCTTTTTCTTTGACTTCTCCATTTGGTCCCTTGACGACTGCGGCTGGTCACTGCATGCCTGGTCGGTCGTATCCTCCTCCTGGGTCGGCTCCCACTCCTCGTTGCTATGCAGAGAAAGTTCTTCTGAGGGGTGGGGGGAAGGGGGGGATCGGGCTCGCCTGTCCCTGGACATCTCTGTTGTAAAAAGAAAAAAATATATATATGTTTACAAATTTAACACACATTACAAAATTACATGCAACCACACGTCATGCTGCTGGGACCCCAGTTCTCAAGCAGGACCAAACACACACAAAATAATAATTAAAAAAAAGAATAGAAAAAAAAGCCAAATAAGCCAAAACCCCCGTACAAGCATCCCTGCACATACTGGAGGTCAACCAGTGCTAACACAAAATGGCTGACACAAACAAAATGGCTGGCACAAACAAAATGGCTGACACAAACAAAATGGCTGACACAGTCACCCCAAACAAGTCAAAAAGCATCCCTGCACACTCTGGAGGTACACCAGTGCTAAAATAGGAGCACTAAAACATATTTGGCAAACAAACAACTAGAGATGAGCGGGTTCGGTTCCTCGGAATCCGAACCCGCCCGAACTTCAGGTTTTTTTACACGGGGCCGAGCGACTCGGATCTTCCCGCCTTGCTCGGTTAACCCGAGCGCGCCCGAACGTCATCATCCCGCTGTCGGATTCTCGCGAGGCTCGTATTCTATCGCGAGACTCGGATTCTATATAAGGAGCCGCGCGTCGCCGCCATTTTCACACGTGCATTGAGATTGATAGGGAGAGGACGTGGCTGGCGTCCTCTCCGTTTAGACTAGAGTACTAGAGAGAGACACAAATTTTGGGGAGCATATTATTAGGAGGAGTACTACTTGCTGCTGATAGTGTGACCAGTGACCACCAGTTTAATTAATCCGTTCTCTGCCTGAAAAAAAACGATACACAGTGTGACACAGTCACATACCATATCTGTGCTCAGCCCAGTGTGCAGCATCATATGTAATACTGTATATCATTATCTGACTGTGCTGAGTGCTCACTGCTCACACAGCTTAATTGTGGGGGAGACTGGGGAGCAGTTATAGCAGGAGTACATATTTTAAGTACAGTGCACACTTTTGCTGCCAGAGTGCCACTGCCAGTGTGACTGACCAGTGACCACTGACCACCAGTATTGTGATTGTCTGCTGACCACCAGTATATTGTGATTGTCTGCCTGAAAAAGTTAAACACTCGTCGTGTGGTGTTTTAATAAACGCATTCTGCAGACAGTGTCCAGCAGGTCCGTCATTACATAATATATACCTGTCCGGCTGCAGTACTAGTGTGATATATATATATTTTAATTTTATCTCATTATCATCCAGTCTATATTAGCAGCAGACACAATACGGTAGTCCACGGCTGTAGCTGCCTCTGTGTCGGCAGTCGCTCGTCCATCCATAATTGTATACCACCTACCCGTGGTTTTTTTTTTTTCTATCTTCTTGATACTAGTAGCTTACTTTAGGAGTCTGCAGTGCTGAGTCTGACAGACAGTGTCCAGCAGGTCCGTCATTACATAATATATACCTGTCCGGCTGCAGTACTAGTGTGATATATATATATATATATATATATATATTTTAATTTTATCTCATTATCATCCAGTCTATATTAGCAGCAGACACAGTACGGTAGTCCACGGCTGTAGCTACCTCTGTGTCGGCAGTCGCTCGTCCATCCATAATTATATACCACCTACCCGTGGTTTTTTTTTTTTCTATCTTCTTGATACTAGTAGCTTACTTTAGGAGTCTGCAGTGCTGAGTCTGACAGACAGTGTCCAGCAGGTCCGTCATTACATAATATATACCTGTCCGGCTGCAGTACTAGTGTGATATATATATATATATATATTTTAATTTTATCTCATTATCATCCAGTCTATATTAGCAGCAGACACAGTACGGTAGTCCACGGCTGTAGCTACCTCTGTGTCGGCAGTCGCTCGTCCATAATTGTATACCACCTACCCGTGGTTTTTTTTTTTCTATCTTCTTGATACTAGTAGCTTACTTTAGGAGTCTGCAGTGCAGACAGACAGTGTCCAGCAGGTCCGTCATTACATAATATATACCTGTCCAGCTGCAGTACTAGTGTGATATATATATATATATTTTAATTTTATCTCATTATCATCCAGTCTATATTAGCAGCAGACACAGTACGGTAGTCCACGGCTGTAGCTACCTCTGTGTCGGCAGTCGCTCGTCATCCATAAGTATACTAGTATCCATCCATCTCCATTGTTTACCTGAGGTGCCTTTTAGTTGTGCCTATTAAAATATGGAGAACAAAAATGTTGAGGTTCCAAAAATAGGGAAAGATCAAGATCGACTTCCACCTCGTGCTGAAGCTGCTGCCACTAGTCATGGCCGAGACAATGAAATGCCAGCAACGTCGTCTGCCAAGGCCTATGCCCAATGTCATAGTACAGAGCATGTAAAATCCAAAACACCAAATATCAGTAAAAAAAGAACTCCAAAATCTAAAATAAAATTGTCGGAGGAGAAGCGTAAACTTGCCAATATGCCATTTACCACACGGAGTGGCAAGGAACGGCTGAGGCCCTGGCCTATGTTCATGGCTAGTGGTTCAGCTTCACATGAGGATGGAAGCACTCAGCCTCTCGCTAGAAAAATGAAAAGACTCAAGCTCGGCCACTAGGGTCGCTTATCTTACTCACACAGCTACCTCATTGCGCCTCTTTTTTTCTTTGCGTCATGTGCTGTTTGGGGAGTGTTTTTTGGAAGGGCCATCCTGCGTGACACTGCAGTGCCACTCCTAGATGGGCCTGGTGTTTGTGTCGGCCACTAGGGTCGCTTATCTTACTCACACAGCTACCTCATTGCGCCTCTTTTTTTCTTTGCGTCATGTGCTGTTTGGGGAGTGTTTTTTGGAAGGGCCATCCTGCGTGACACTGCAGTGCCACTCCTAGATGGGCCAGGTGTTTGTGTCGGCCACTAGGGTCGCTTAGCTTAGTCATCCAGCGACCTCGGTGCAAATTTTAGGACTAAAAATAATATTGTGAGGTGTGAGGTGTTCAGAATAGACTGAAAATGAGTGGAAATTATGGTTTTTGAGGTTAATAATACTTTGGGATCAAAATGACCCCCAAATTCTATGATTTAAGCTGTTTTTTAGTGTTTTTTGAAAAAAACACCCGAATCCAAAACACACCCGAATCCGACAAAAAAAATTCGGTGAGGTTTTGCCAAAACGCGGTCGAACCCAAAACACGGCCGCGGAACCGAACCCAAAACCAAAACACAAAACCCGAAAAATTTCAAGTGCACATCTCTACAAACAACATGACATGTCGACCACATGGCCGACACAAACTTGCTCCAAGTCACCCCAAACAAGCAAAAAGCATCCCTGCACACTCTGGAGGTACACCAGTGCTAATATAGGAGCAAAAAAACATGTTTGGCAAACAAACGACACGACAAGTCGACCGCATGGCTGACACAAACTTGCTCCAAGTCACCCCAAACAAGCCAAAAAGCATCCTCTACGGACTACGAGAAAAGGATTTACCGGTAGGTTATTAAAATCCTATTTTCTCTTTTAGTACCATGGGGATATTCCAAAACTCCCAGTATGGGCGGGAAAGTGCTAATGTTTCTGCAGAACTGACTGACCAAATTTTAGGTCATCAGCAGCCAAGGTGTCAAACTTATAAAACTTAGCAAACGTGTTTGCACCTGACCAAGTAGCAGCTCGGCAGATTTGCAATGCCGAGACACCCCAGGCAGCCGCCCAGGACGAACCCACTTTCCAAGTAGAGTGCGCTGTTACCGAAGTCGGTAACGGCAATCCTGCCGTGGAATGAGCGTGCTGAATGGTCCCTCTGATCCAGCGCGCAATAGTCTGCTTAGAAGCAGGACCCCCAATCTTGTTGGGGTCATAGAGGACAAATAAAGATTCTGTTTTCCTTATCCTAGCCGTTCTTGCGACATAAGTCCTCAACGCTCTGACGACATCCAAGGACTTGGAGACGGCTGAGGTGTCAAAAGCCACTGGTACCACCACTGGTTGGTTGATATGAAAAGATGACACAACCTTCGGAAGAAAGTGCTGACGTGTTCTCAGTTCAGCCCTATCTTCATTAAATATTAAGTTAGGACTCTTGTGTGACAGAGCTCCTAACTCAGACACTCATCTGCCTGAGGCCAAGGCCAACAGTATGACCACTTTCCAAGTGAGAAACTTCAACTCTACCTCTTGTAGAGGCTCAAACCAGTCCAATTTAAGGAACTGCAACACCACATTAAGATCCCATGCAACCACAGGAGTCACAAAGGGAGGTTGGATGCGCAGAACCCCTTTCATGAAGGTCTGGACTTTAGGAACAGAAGCCAATTGTTTCTGAAAGAAAACTGACAAGGCTGAAATCTGAACCTTGATAGATCCTAATCTCAATCCAGCATCCACACCCGCCTGTAGAAATAGGAGAAGACGTCCTAATTTAAACTCCACCGCAGGACACTTCTTGGATTCACACCAAGATACATATTTTCTCCAAATACGATGTTTGGACGTTACCCCTTTCCTGGCCAAAATAAGTGTGGAATGACTTCATTGGGAATACCCTTACGGGCTAGGATCTGGCGCTCAACAGCCATGCCATCAAACGCAGCCGCGGTAAGTCCTGATAAACTAACGGCACCTGCTGAAGCAGGTCCTCGCAAAGAGGAAGAGGCCGAGGATCTTCCAGTAATAACTCTTGAAGATCTGGATACCAAGCCCTCCTTGGCCAATATGGAGCAATGAGTATTGCTCGAACTCTTGTTCTTCTGATGATCTCGACAACTTTTGGAATAAGTGGAAGTGGAGGGAACAGATACACCGTCTGAAACACCCACTGGGTTACCAGTGCATCTATCGCTATTGCTTGTGGGTCTCTGGACCTGGAACAATATTTCTGAAGCTTCTTGTTGAGGCCTGATGCCATCATATCCACTTGAGGAACACCCCAATGACTTGCCACCTTCGCAAAGACTTCTGGGTGGAGGCCCCATTCTCCTGGATGGAGATCGTGTCTGCTGAGGAAGTCTGCTTCCCAGTTGTCCACTCCCAGAATGAAAATTGCCGACAGAGCTTTTGAATGTCTTTCTGCCCAGAGGAGTATCTTTGTCACCTTTGCCATTGCCGCTCTGCTTTTTGTTCCACCTTGACGGTTTATGTAAGCTACAGCTGTTACATTGTCTGACTTGATCTGTATGGGATGACCTTGAAGAAGGTGTACCGCCTGATGGAGACTGTTGTACACAGCTCTCAATTCCAGAATGTTTATGTGAAGTTGAGTTTCTTGACTTGACCACCTTCCTTGGAAGCTTTTGCCTTGCGTGACTGCTCCCCATCCTCGGAGACTTGCATCCGTGGTCACCAGGATCCAGGTCTGAATCTCGAACCTGCGTCTCTCCAGGAGGTGAGACATTTGTAGCCACCCTAGGAACGAAATTCTGCCTTTTGCTGACAAGATTATCTTTTGATGCATGTGGAGATGCGACACAGACCACTTGTCCAGTAGGTCCCACTGGAAGACCCTGGCATGGAATCGGCCATATTGTAGTGCCTCGTAAGCCGCTACCATTTTCCCCAACAGGCGAATACACTGATGAATTGATACTGTTCTTGGTCTCAAAAGTTGTTTGATCATGCTCTGGATCTCCTGAGCCTTTTCCACTAGTAGAAATACTTTCTGTACCTCGTGTCCAGTATCATTCCCAAAAATGATAACCTCATCGTCGGTTCCAACTGAGATTTTAGAAAGTTGATGATCCAACCATGCTGTTGAAGTACCGTCAGGGATAACGCTATGTTCTGGATTAGCTTGTCCCTGGATCTTGCTTTTATGAGGAGATTGTCCAGGTATGGAATGCCATCACCTTGGTGAATATTCTCGGAGCCGTGGAGAGCCCGAACGTTAATGCCTGGAATTGGTAGTGGCAATCCTGAACTGCAACCCTCAGGTATGCTTGATGTGGCGGGTAAATGGGGACAAGCAAGTAAGCATCCTTGATGTCCACTGATACCAGAAATTCCTTTTCTTCCAAGTTGGAAATCACCACTCTCAAGGATTCCATCTTGAATTTGAATTTTTTTAAATAAAGATTCAGAGCTTTTAGGTTTAAAATCGGCCTGACCGAGCCATCCGGCTTCAGTACTACAAACAGGCTTGAATAAAAGCCTTGATTCCTTTGTTCGGCAGGAACCAAGGCAATTACTTTGTCTTGACATAATTTGTGTATTGCATTCAGGACATTTGCACTGTCCGGAGCATAAACTGGTAAGGCTGATTTGAAAAATTGGCACGGGGGTCAACTTGTAACCTTGTGATATTATCTGTAAGATCCAAGGATCCAGGTCTGAGCGAAGCCAGACCTGGCTGAAAAATAGTAGACGTGCCTCCACCCGATCGTACTCCCACAGAGGAGCCCCAGCGTCGTGCTGTGGTTTTTGCAGAAGTAGTTGCTGACTTCTGCTCTTGGGAGCCTGAGGGTGTTGTAGGTTTTCTACCTTTTCCTCTCCTTTTTCCTGTGAAAAAAGGGGTACTTTTAGCCTTTTTGTACTTGTTGGGCCGAAAAGGACTGCATAGTATGAGAATGATATACTTTTTTAGCCGGTATAGCTGCCGACGGCAGAAATGCTGACTTGCCAGATGTAGTAGCTGATATCATGGCATCTAATTTCTCTCCAAAGAGGGCCTCACCATTGTATGGGAGCGCCTCAATATTTCTTTTGGAATCTGCGTCAGCATTCCATTGGCGTATCCAGAGCGCCTCGCGGGCTGAAACCGCCATAGCAGAGGCACGTGAGCCCAGTAAGCCTACGTCCTTCATAGCCTCAACCAAATAACCTGCAGAATCTTTGATATGACCAAGAATTTGCAGCATGTCATCTTTATCGACTGTGTCAATATTAACAATCAAGTTATCTGCCCACTTTTCGACTGCGTTACCACCCACGCAGAAGCAATTGTGGGCCTGAGTAACGTACCCATAGCAACACAGATGGACTTTACAGTCGTCTCTAATTTGCGGTCAGCAGGTTCTTTTAATGAAGCTGACCCTGGAGCAGGTAAAATTATTTTCTTTGACAACCTAGAAACTGAGGTGTCTATCATTGGGGCTGACTCCCACTTACACCTATCCTCTTCTGGGAAAGGGTACGCTACCCACAACCTTTTAGGGATAGCAAATTTCTTTTCCGGGTTAGCCCAGGATTCCTCAAAAAATTTAGTTAAGTCCTTAGACGGAGGAAAAGTCACCACCTGTTTTTTATTTAATTTAAAATAATCTTTTTCCTCAGGTGGAGATGTTGTGTCAGGAAATTCTAACACCTCTTTTATAGCGACTATCATACATTGAATGCGCCTAGCCAGTTTGGGGTCTACCCCCCTCAAATCCCCAGTGTCAGTGTCCCTTTGCATAATTTGGGCCAGGGACCTTTTCTGGGAACAGGAGGGGTCCCGAGTGGATGATGTGGAAGAATCAGCAAATAGAGCATCTTCCACAGACTGTCTCCAATGCTTTGTCTGTTCCTCAGACTCAGAGAATTTCTTCGCTAGTTTAGCCATATTACTCTGCATCTTTCTCACCCACACAGGCTCAGAACACTCTTGTGCCTCTAACATGGGTTCCTCTGGGGAAGAGCTTTCTCTAGACATGTTACACGTGTGTATAGTCACACCACTCACACACACACGGGAGCTAATGGGGACAGGCCTACACTAATGTCTGTCAAAGGGACCCAGAGGGAATTGCCAGTCCACACCATGCGCCCTATATGTATTACATACAATGAATATACATATATACCAAAACAGCGCTTTTTATCCAATGTGAAGCCCCCAGACTTCAAAAAATTATGTGCTCCCCTCCCCTTCTATAACACCCTGGTACTTGTATCAGCGATGTGTGAGGAGAAGTAGCCTGCAGGATCAGCGCTCCGGCGTCTCTGTGAGGAGAAAATGGCGCCAACTGAGTGTTACAAGCAATTCTGAGGTGAAGCCCCGCCCCCTTAATGGCACAGTTCAGCCACAGTAATATTTATACTGGCGGGAGTAGTGTACATCAGCGGCTTACATGTATGTACATTTTGCCAGTGAGAGTAAGGATTTATCATGTCCCTCAGAGCGCCCCTCCCCCCCCCCCCCCCCCATGTGCTCTGCACCCTGTGCTGAGAGACATGTTGCTGGTACCTTTATGCGGCCACGATGACCGGAGGGCCCCTCTCTGCAGGTCTCCAGTAAATACTCACCAGCCTTCTGACTTCTGGCTCTGTTAGGGGGTGGCGGCAGTGCTGTGGGAGTGAGCAGCAGCTAGGCAAGGGCTGTGTCCAGTACCCTTCAGGAGCTAATGGTGTCCTGTTAGCGGAAGCAGAGCCATTAAACTAACTGGGAAGTTGGTTCCTACTTCCCCCCCTAAGTCCCACGAAGCAGGGAAACTGTTGCCAGCAGCTTCCCTGTAAACTAAAAAACCTAACAGTCTTTTTCAGCAAAACTCAGTAGAGCTTCACTGATGTGCAGCCAGTCTCCTCGGGCACATTTTCTAAACTGAGGTCTGGAAGAGGGGCATAGAGGGAGGAGCCAGTTCACACTGTTGAAAAGTCTTAAAGTGCCGAAGGCTCCTGCGGAACTGTCTATACCCCCATGGTACTAAAATGGACCCCAGCATCCTATAGGACATAAGAGAAAAGATAAAGGGTGTAATTCCGAGTTGATCGCAGCATCAAATTTGTTAGCAGTTGAGCAAAACCATTTGCACTGCAGGTGTGGCAGATATAACATTTGCAGAGAGAGTTAGATTTGGGTGTGGTGTGTTCAAACTGAAATCTAAATTGCAGTGTAAAAATAAAACAGACAGTATTTACTAGTAATGTGCACCGGACATTTTTCGGGTTTTGTGTTTTGGTTTTGGATTCGGTTCCGCGGCCGTGTTTTGGATTCGGACGCATTTTGGCAAAACCTCACCGAAATTTTTTTGTCGGATTCGGGTGTGTTTTGGATTCGGGTGTTTTTTTCAAAAAACCCTAAAAAACAGCTTAAATCATAGAATTTGGGGGTCATTTTGATCCCATAGTATTATTAACCTCAATTACCATAATTTCCACTCATTTCCAGTCTATTCTGAACACCTCACACCTCACAATATTATTTTTAGTCCTACAATTTGCACCGAGGTCGCTGGATGGCTAAGCTAAGCGACACAAGTGGCCGACACAAACACCTGGCCCATCTAGGAGTGGCACTGCAGTGTCAATCAAGACAGGATGGCACTTCCAAAAAATTGTCCCCAAACAGCACATGATGCAAAGAAAAAAAAAGGCGCCCCAAGGTGGCTGTGTGACTAAGCTAAGCGACACAAGTGGCCGACACAAACACCTGGCCCATCTAGGAGTGGCACTGCAGTGTCAATCAAGACAGGATGGCACTTCCAAAAAATTGTCCCCAAACAGCACATGATGCAAAGAAAAAAAGAGGCGCACCAAGGTCGCTGTGTGACTAAGCTAAGCGACACAAGTGGCCGACACAAACACCTGGCCCATCTAGGAGTGGCACTGCAGTGTCAGGCAGGATGGCACTTCCAAAAAATTGTCCCCAAACAGCACATGATGCAAAGAAAAAAAGAGGTGCACCAAGGTGGCTGTGTGACTAAGCTAAGCGACACAAGTGGCCGACACAAACACCTGGCCCATCTAGGAGTGGCACTGCAGTGTCAATCAAGACAGGATGGCACTTCCAAAAAATTGTCCCCAAACAGCACATGATGCAAAGAAAAAAAAGAGGCGCACCAAGGTGGCTGTTTGACTAAGCTAAGCGACACAAGTGGCCGACACAAACACCTGGCCCATCTAGGAGTGGCACTGCATTGTCAATCAAGACAGGATGGCACTTCCAAAAAATTGTCCCCAAACAGCACATGATGCAAAGAAAAATGAAAGAAAAAAGAGGTGCAAGATGGAATTGTCCTTGGGCCCTCCCACCCACCCTTATGTTGTATAAACAGGACATGCACACTTTAACGAACCCATCATTTCAGCGACAGGGTCTGCCACACGACTGTGACTGACATGACTGGTTGGTTTGTGCCCCCACCAAAAAAGAAGCAATCAATCTCTCCTTGCACAAACTGGCTCTACAGAGGCAAGATGTCCACCTCATCATCATCCTCCGATTCCTCACCCCTTTCACTGTGTACATCCCCCTCCTCACAGATTATTAATTCGTCCCCACTGGAATCCACCATCTCAGGTCCCCGTGTACTTTCTGGAGGCAATTGCTGCTGGTGAATGTCTCCACGGAGGAATTGATTATAATTCATTTTGATGAACATCATCTTCTCCACATTTTCTGGAAGTAACCTCGTATGCTGATTGCTGACAAGGTGAGCGGCTGCACTAAACACTCTTTCGGAGTACACACTGGAGGGAGGGCAACTTAGGTAGAATAAAGCCAGTTTGTGCAAGGGCCTCCAAATTGCCTCTTTTTCCTGCCAGTATACGTACGGACTGTCTGACATGCCTACTTGGATGCGGTCACTCATATAATCCTCCACCATTCTTTCCATGGTGAGAGAATCATATGCAGTGACAGTAGATGACATGTCAGTAATCATTGGCAGGTCCTTCAGTCCGGACCAGATGTCAGCACTCGCTCCAGACTGCCCTGCATCACCGCCAGCGGGTGGGCTAGGAATTCTTAGCCTTTTCCTCGCACCCCCAGTTGCGGGAGAATGTGAAGGAGGAGATGTTGACGGGTCACGTTCCGCTTGACTTGACAATTTTCTCACCAGCAGGTCTTTGAACCTCTGCAGAATTGTGTCTGCCGGAAAGAGAGATACAACGTAGGTTTTAAATCTAGGATCGAGCACGGTGGCCAAAATGTAGTGCTCTGATTTCAACAGATTGACCACCCGTGAATCCTGGTTAAGCAAATTAAGGGCTCCATCCACAAGTCCCACATGCCTAGCGGAATCGCTCTGTTTTAGCTTCTCCTTCAATGTCTCCAGCTACTTCTGCAAAAGCCTGATGAGGGGAATGACCTGACTCAGGCTGGCAGTGTCTGAACTGACTTCACGTGTGGCAAGTTCAAAGGGTTGCAGAACCTTGCACAACGTTGAAATCATTCTCCACTGCGCTTGAGTCAGGAGCATTCCCCCTCCTTTGCCTATATCGTGGGCAGATGTATAGGCTTGAATGGCCTTTTGCTGCTCCTCCATCCTCTGAAGCATATAGAGGGTTGAATTCCACCTCGTTACCACCTCTTGCTTCAGATGATGGCAGGGCAGGTTCAGGAATGTTTGGTGGTGCTCCAGTCTTCTGTACGCGGTGCCTGAATGCCGAAAGTGGCCCGCAATTCTTCGGGCCACCGACAGCATCTCTTGCACGCCCCTGTCGTTTTTTTAAATAATTCTGCACCACCAAATTCAATGTATGTGCAAAACATGGGACGTGCTGGAATTTGCCCAGATGTAATGCACGCACAATATTTCTGGCGTTGTCCGATGTCTCAAATCCCCAGGAGAGTCCAATTGGGGTAAGCCATTCTGCGATGATCTTCCTCAGTTCCCGTAAGAGGTTGTCAGCTGTGTGCCTCTTATGGAAAGCGGTGATACAAAGCGTAGCCTGCCTAGGAACGACTTGGCGTTTGCGAGATGCTGCTACTGGTGCCGCTGCTGCTGTTCTTGCTGCGGGAGGCAATACATCTACCCAGTGGGCTTTCACAGTCATATAGTCCTGAGTCTGCCCTGCTCCACTTGTCCACATGTCCGTGGTTAAGTGGACATTGGGTACAACTGCATTTTTTAGGACACTGGAGAGTCTTTTTCTGAGGTCTGTGTACATTTTCGGTATCGCCTGCCTAGAGAAATGGAACCTAGATGGTATTTGGTACCGGGGACACAGTACCTCAATCAAGTCTATAGTTGCCTCTGAATTAACGATGGATACCGGAACCACGTTTCTCACCGCCCAGGCTGCCAAGGCCTGAGTTATCTGCTTTGCAGCAGGATGACTGCTGTGATATTTCATCTTCCTCGCAAAGGACTGTTGGACAGTCAATTGCTTACTGGAAGTAGTACAAGTGGTCTTCCGACTTCCCCTCTTGGATGACGATCGACTCCCAGCAGCAACAACAGCAGCGCCAGCAGCAGTAGGCGTTACACTCAAGGATGCATCGGAGGAATCCCAGGCAGGAGAGGACTCGTCAGACTTGACAGTGACATGGCCTGCAGGACTATTGGCTTTCCTGGGTAAGGAGGAAATTGACACTGAGGGAGTTGGTGGTGTGGTTTGCAGGAGCTTGGTTACAAGAGGAAGGGATTTAGTGGTCAGTGGACTGCTTCCGCTGTCACCCAAAGTTTTTGAACTTGTCACTGACTTATGATGAATGCGCTGCAGGTGACGTATAAGGGAGGATGTTCCGAGGTGGTTAACATACTTACCCCTACTTATTACAGCTTGACAAAGGCAACACACGGCTTGACATCTGTTGTCCGCATTTGTGTTGAAATAATTCCACACCGAAGAGCTGATTTTTTTTGTATTTTGACCAGGCATGTCAATGGCCATATTCGTCCCACGGACAACAGGTGTCTCCCCGGGTGCCTGACTTAAACAAACCACCTCACCATCAGAATCCTCCTTGTCAATTTCCTCCCCAGCACCAGCAACACCCATATCCTCATCCTGGTGTACTTCAACAGTGACATCTTCAATTTGACTATCAGGAACTGGACTGCGGGTGCTCCTTCCAGCACTTGCAGGGGGCGTGCAAATGGTGGAAGGCGCAAGCTCTTCCCGTCCAGTGTTGGGAAGGTCAGGCATCGCAACCGACACAATTGGACTCTCCTTGGGGATTTGTGATTTAGAAGAACGCACAGTTCTTTGCTGTGCTTTTGCCAGCTTAAGTCTTTTCTTTTTTCTAGCGAGAGGATGAGTGCTTCCATCCTCATGTGAAGCTGAACCACTAGCCATGAACATAGGCCAGGGCCTCAGCCGTTCCTTGCCACTCCGTGTCGTAAATGGCATATTGGCATGTTTACGCTTCTCCTCAGACGCTTTTAATTTTGATTTTTGGGTCATTTTACTGAACTTTTGTGTTTTGGATTTTACATGCTCTCTACTATGACATTGGGCATCGGCCTTGGCAGACGACGTTGATGGCATTTCATCGTCTCGGCCATGACTAGTGGCAGCAGCTTCAGCACGAGGTGGAAGTGGATCTTGATCTTTCCCTATTTTAACCTCCACATTTTTGTTCTCCATTTTTTCATGTGTGGAATTATATGCCAGTATCACTAGCAATGGCCTACTACTATATTTACTGCGCACAACTGAAATGCACCACAGGTATGGATGGATAGTATACTTGACGACACAGAGGTAGGTACAGCAGTGGCCTACCGTACTGCTATATATAGTATACTGGTGGTCACTGTGTCAGCAAACTGCAAAACTAAAATGCACCACAGGTATAGAATGTAGATGGATAGTATACTTAATGGATGACGACACAGAGGTAGGTACAGCAGTGGCCTACCGTACTGCTATATATAGTATACTGGTGGTCACTGTGTCAGCAAACTGCAAAACTAAAATGCACCACAGGTATAGAATGTAGATGGATAGTATACTTAATGGATGACGACACAGAGGTAGGTACAGCAGTGGCCTACCGTACTGCTATATATAGTATACTGGTGGTCACTGTGTCAACAAACTGCAAAACTAAAATGCACCACAGGTATAGAATGTAGATGGATAGTATACTTAATGGATGATGACACAGAGGTAGGTACAGCAGTGGCCTACCGTACTACTATATATAGTATACTGGTGGTCACTGTGTCAGCAAACTGCAAAACTAAAATGCACCACAGGTATAGAATGTAGATGGATAGTATACTTAATGGATGACGACACAGAGGTAGGTACAGCAGTGCACTCTGCACTGTACTCCTCCTATATAATATTAATTATACTGGTGGTCCCCAGTCCCCACAATAAAGCAGCACACTGAGCACAGATATGGAGTGTTTTTCAGGCTGACAACGTATACTGGTGGTCACTGTCAGCAATACTCTGCACTGTACTCCTGCTATAGCTGCTCCCCAGTCCCCACAATTAAGCAGTGTGAGCACTCAGCACAGATATATTATGCAGCACAGATATGGTATGGAGCGTTTTTTTCAGGCAGAGAACGGATAAAAACTGGTGGTCACTTATCAGCAAAACTCTGCACTGTACTCCTCCTAACAGCTGCTCCCCAGTTCTCCCCACAATTAAGCAATAAACCAATCAACTTCAACAATAAACGGAGAGGACGCCAGCCACGTCCTCTCCCTATCATCTCCAATGCACAAGTAAAAATGGCGGCGACGCGCGGCTGCTTATATAGAATCCGAATTTCGCGAGAATCCGACAGCGGGATGATGACGTTCGGGCGCGCTCTGGTTATCCGAGCAAGGCGGGAAGGTTCGAACCTGCCTTGGACCCGTGTAAAAAGGGTGAAGTTCGGGGGGGTTTGGTTTCCGAGAAACCGAACCCGCTCATCTCTAGTATTTACCCTGCACAGAAACAAAATAACCACCTAAATCTAACTCTCTCTGCACATGTTATATCTGCCCCCCCTGCAGTTCACATGGGGGGGAATTCCAAGTTGATCGCAGCAGGACATTTTTTAGCAGTTGGGCAAAACCATGTGCACTGCAGGGGGGGCAGATATAACATGTGCCACATCCCAGCAAGTTGTACTGCATTTGCTGATTATGTCAAATGAATTTCATGATTGAATAGCCTAGGTATGATTCGTGGAACTACACATCCCAGCAAGTTGTACTGCATTTGCTGATTATGTCAAATGAATTTCATGATTGAATAGCCTAGGTATGATTCGTGGAACTACACATCCCAGCAAGTTGTACTGCATTTGCTGATTATGTCAAATGAATTTCATGATTGAATAGCCTAGGTATATTGAAAAAGGGTGTTTTTTTTTTTTTTTTGTATGTTTTTCTCTTTGTAGAGATATAGTTGGCTGCCTTATTGGTATGTAATGTCTGTTTTTCTAAGCTAATTTATGGCCTTAGTTTAAAGGGGGATGGTTTTGGGTGGAGTTTGCAATCATTGCATTCCCATGGATATTGTTCCTATTTGAAGTCTAGTATACGGCTGGATAGCCATCGGCTGGTAGTGCTTCCATAGAAGTGCTGACATAAAAGTGTTATTATAAAAATAGCGTTATACCTGCGTTAAACCGAAGCAAACCAGAAGAAAAACATCAACACACCAACACTACCACAAAAGGACTGCCTTAATGCCTGATAAAGCTGAATATTTATCTTACTTAAAACCCTCTAAAAGGTGGAAGAACACAGTACGCTATTGGCGTATGGTATACCGTAAGGGTACGCACGTTGCGTAACAATCGCTTAGCCGTAGTCGAGACGCTCGAGCGTCACGTTCGCTTACGGCCAAGAGATCACAGGCAGGCACGCTATAGGCTGCCGACTAACGTAATGATACGCTATTAGCGTAGCGGACGCTCGTGACCACGAAGAGATCACCAGCGGCGCAGACGCTCACAATGTTAAACCTTTATAACTATACCATAAACAATGTACTTATACTGTAAACCCTTGTGCAGTGATAAGGTGAAAATGCAACACAGTGTAAGATGGTTTACACTAAAGCTGTTTGAGCGATAGAGACGCTCCTATTACCCACTGCAATATAATGAACACACACACAATACCGGTCTAAGGGTCTAACGCCTTTTAAGGAAATTAATGAATGTTCAAAAAGAATAAAACAATACAAGTCATACACTACCAATATAACATAGACTACCTAACCAGATAACTACACATGAAATACAATAGCAGTACAATAACACTTAAGAGAAAGAGAGAGAAAGAGGAGAAGAGAGAGAGAGAGATATATGGCTCACAATAACAAGAAAGACAATATGATTGCGGAGAAACTTACGCTCAAGGGAAACAATCGCATGCGCCTCTGGATATCCAGCTCCCGATTATCAGCAATGAGAACCGTTGAAGAGAATAGAGAGCTGTCCCAGAGTGGCCTGTCCTTTTATACCCTACACATAATACAGTACAATGGTCCCTATATTCTTATTGTTCATTGGACACAGGAATTCCTCTTCGCATTATAACAAAAGGTCATAGGTTGATTCATACAGGTGGGCTGTGACTATTTCCAACTGCTCAGGTGGGTGGGAAACTAGGTTTCCCGCCGCATGGATAATAAAGTGCAAATATAGTAAAAGTCCATAAACTTCTTATGTCCATAACTATTCGCACGAGCGAGTTATCCGCTTCAAACCAACACCGGAATATTGCTAATTAAATACTCTTCCGATGGATACTAAACACCACTGTATAACCCCTGTCTGACCCTTCGTATCAAACAAAGAGGGTTCTCTTTGTCTATGAACATGCTACCTTAACTAAACTTTCAGATTCTATCAAAGGGACCATAATCTACAAAATACATTATATGGTTAAAATATGTAACGATCGAGTCGCCCGCTAGACGCACATAAACTCTACCGTAAATGCGCACACCGTGCGCCTGCGGGTGCCCGCAACAGCGAGTATGCGCACGCACGGGAGAGCACATGCACACGCAGCGGGGACACGCATGAGGGGCAAATATGGCAGTGTGCATAGTGATATTTTTCTGACTTTGACAGTCCACCCTTTGGCAGTCACCAATTACTGCCACTTTCTAAAACATTTCAAAAAGAGAAAAATATATGTCATGTGTAAATACATTTCTATGATTGGGTAGGGGAGGAGAGGAGAAGGTAGGAAAGGGTATGACCTAGTGAGATAGCAGAAGCATGTGTGTATGAATCCATGTTTGAGGGGTCATGTATCATCGTGCCGTACGTGTTTTAAAATCAAGCTTCGAGGTATTGCGAAGTATACATTTGAATTCCTTCTTATCCCGTATTAAGGGTCTGTGGATGGGCTGTCAAACTTTACCGAGCTCTTTTCGGCTTTTGGTTGCAACAAAATGGGGGAGCACATTTTAGTTGATGATACATGAATAGGGGAATATGTGAGTGCTGATATCTGTGTCTGTATTCCCTATCGACTATGTGTGTCATTACCTGAAGGTTGTAGAGATGAAGATAAAGAACACTTATGGTAAATGCATTGATATTCTATGTGAGGTTAATATGCATTTGTTGGTTTAAGTCTTGTCTGAAGTCTTGTTTGAAGTCTCCTTTGGGCTTTTGCTATTAACGGTATGCAAAAAGCCTTGTCAATGTCCATAGACTTACAAAAAAAGTTGGGCTAGCGTAAATTTAAAATTTCTAGGGAAACTGGGGGTCTATGGCATAGTCCATCCGTTGTTTGTGTACAAGGTTGTCAAACTTCTTCTTTAATCCATCTGTTGTCTGTATATAAGGTCATCAAATTCCTCTTCCAAGCGGGTCTTTTTATCTTGGAGAAAAGGAGAAATAGGTGAAAGAAACGGACCGTAGAATCACATTTTCATCACATCATTGTCTCTATCGTTGGGTCATAA
Source organism: Pseudophryne corroboree (assembly GCF_028390025.1). NCBI lineage: Eukaryota > Metazoa > Chordata > Amphibia > Anura > Myobatrachidae > Pseudophryne > Pseudophryne corroboree. The sequence continues at coordinate 161,133,946 of NC_086448.1, forward strand.
ATCAAATCCATTGGAATTACAATTTCCTCACTCCTTAGACTCATTACCCTGGTACTCCGTTTGCACTTCGTTAAAGCCTGACCGCATCTAAATATCAAGCCAATCGATATGACAACACCCAAGATACATAGAAGAAACTTCCCTACATCCATTATGACTCCTTGAGCCCATTCTCCTAAACCAGAGAACCAATTTCGCGGGTTCAACCATGACACCCAACTGGTCAGCTCATTACTCACAGCAGCAAGGGTGAGATTGTGTCTCCTGCGGAATTCCCACTTTAATTGGAGAATGTCGTCCATCTTTTGGTCTATGACCTCGACCGGGTCCTCGGTACTATTCGTAATATAAGTGCAGCATTTCACGCCGTACTGCGTTGCCAGTGTGACACAATATCCGCCTGTCACTGCCGTGAGATAATTAAGAACCATCCTATGCTGAACCAGTTCTGTTTTATAAGCTTGGAGCTCTCTTCCAGTATACCTAAAAGTGTCGTCATACATTTCAGTGATATTGTCTAATAAATTTGCAAGCGCAGATATATATCTATAGTTCAACACTCCTCTGGCGGTGCGAGTGAAGTCTAACGCGAGTAGAACCTGAATCCAGGTGGATTCATGGATCAGATCAGAGGCCGGATGCTCTGTCCTTTCTATCAGGTGCCGTTTAACGATATGCTCGTAATGAGTGTGGGTATAAGGAGCTTGGGCACTGCGGTGAATATCTTTCATTTTAGTATGTGATACAGTCATTACCTCAGGCAGTACCTTTCCAATATAACACAATCCTTCAGAGTTTGGGGCAAGCCACTTATACGCCTTCCTCCCGCATATGAAATATGCATCATCGGGGAGAACATATGGGACGGAGTAGGACATAACCATATTACACATCTTCCATGTGAAATCTCCTAACCCTAATTCTCCCATCTGTCTAGTACACGTATCTGTTTGTATGATATGTGCACAGTATCCTGGTGATACCTCTCCAACTCTCATGGACCTACTTCCTAGGGTATACCTATATCGGAAATATTTTCCACTACCAGCTATGTGGCGTATAAGTTCTGTATCTGTTGGCATTCTATCGGCTCTGTATGAAAAGGTCATGGTTTGGTTATTCCATGACACTTCCCAATTTCCCGGCTTTCGGGGATTGGAAATGTTAAAACATACTAGGGACCTATCCACATGATATTGGTGGAGCTTCAAACTAGGAGGACTGGAGATATTAAACCTCCTGTCCACCGGCCTCCCACCACTTAGCTCAAGTACCTCCCCTACCGTTAAAGGGAATGGTACTAAGCCTGATTTACTATGGCCTTGAGGTACTTGAGAGCATACCCAACAATCTGTCTGATTTAACACTTTACCCACTAAGGAGTGATAGTCACTCAATGGATGCCGGTCCATGTGGATATTAAAACTGGATTGGCATTTCTTGATGCACCCATCCTCAACTACATTGTCACAGAGCCTACAGATACTGTTTTCTTCAGCTAACAATCCTTCACAATTCCTTCTATTGTCAATGCTATCGGATCGTTTTCTGATACTCGCCTTTGCTTGTTGATTATGTTGTTCTTGGAAAACTACGCCTCCATCTTTGTCATCAGAACCCATTCCAGAACCTCTCTCGACCTCCATGGTACTCTCGCCGGAACAGACTGCTCTGGTCAACATCATGGTCAACAGAAAAATCCGGATCACAGTCTCTTGGGGCAAGTCCATCTTATAGGAGGAAATGGAGAAGAATGAGAAGGGGGAAAGAAATACTTGAGGGAGATGGGATGGGAAGTGGAGAAAAACAATAAAAGGGAACAGGGGATCGACAACTGCCTCCGATCTTATTATTTTCAATGCTCAGGGGCCGTCACAGTTCTCCTGAAACAGACACTCCAGTGATACAACTTCCTCTACCGTCTGTTCTTTATCACGAGACCTCTCTGGATCAGCAACCTTCTTACAATGGGACGAATGAACCCAAGTCTCTCTCTCGGCAACCTTCAATGCTGTCGTGCTATTCAATAAGACTTGGTATGGTCCTTCCCATCTGTCAATAAGGCAGCCTGAGCGTAGAAAATTACGTATCATTACATAATCCCCAGGTTCAATGTCATGACAATTACTATCTGGCAAATCAGGAATCACCAACTTCAGATTGTCATTTTGATTCCTTAGCTGTTTACTCATGTTAACCAGGTATTTTACAGTCACTTCATTGTTACACTTCAAATCATCCTGAGGGTTAATCATAACATGCGGTTGTCGACCAAACAAGATTTCAAAGGGGGACAGATTAAGAGGGGACCTGGGAGTGGTTCTGATGCTGTATAGTACAATGGGTAAAGCTTCTGGCCATGTCAATCCTGTTTCTGCCATAACTTTACTCAGTTTATTTTTAATAGTGCTGTTCACTCTTTCCACCTTCGCACTCGCCTGGGGGCGATATGGAGTGTGCAGCTTACTATCAATTCCCATCAACTTACACATTCCTTGAAAGACATCACCTGTTAAATGGGTACCCCTATCACTTTCAATTATTCTAGGGATACCATATCTACACATAAATTCCTGCACAATTTTCTTAGCAGTAAACATAGCGGTATTTGTGGCCGCCGGAAATGCTTCGACCCAATTTGAGAATACATCTATACAAACAAGTACATATTTCAAATTTCGACAAGGGGGTAATTGTATAAAGTCAATCTGTAGTACCTGAAAAGGGCCGCCTGTAGGTGGGATATGAGATGGTTCTGTTGGTATTGCCTTTCCGATATTCTTCCTCAAACAGGTAAGGCATGACATTGCTCTCTTACCTGCATGGGATGAAAATCCTGGGGCGCACCAATATGCTCTTACCAACTTGCACATTCCCTCCTTGCCCAGATGAGTCAGCCCGTGCGCTGCTTCAGCTAAACATGGAAGATATGCTCTGGGGGCCACTGGTTTACCTTGTCCATCCGTCCAGAGTCCTGAGGACTCCTGGCCATATCCTTTTGCCTTCCAGACTGCCTTTTCCTGTGTGGATCACAAATTTTGCATCTCACACAACTTCTGTGTGTTGATGGTATTGAATACCATCAATTGTGTGGTGTCTGTCTGTCTGGGGGTACCAGCTGCTAACTTAGCAGCTTCGTCTGCTCGGCTGTTACCAAGTGATACTGGGTCCTGGCTATATGTGTGTGCTTTACACTTGATAACAGCCACTCTGTCGGGTTCCTGTATCGCTGTTAGAAGCCTTTTGATGTGAGCTGCATGCGCTATCAGTGTACCAGCTGCCGTCATGAAATTTCTGAGGCGCCATAGGGCTCCGAAATCATGGACTACCCCAAAGGCGTATCTAGAATCGGTGTAGATATTGGCTGACTTTCCCTTAGCCAATTCACATGCTCTGGTTAGGGCAACCAGTTCAGCAACCTGGGCTGAGTGAGGTGGGCCTAGCGGTTCTGCTTCTATGGTGCCTTGGTCATCTACGACTGCGTATCCAGTACACAAGTCTCCCGAGTCTGACTGTCTGTGACAACTACCGTCAGTGTAGAAAGTAAGATCTACATCTTCCAGTGGGTTGTCACTGATGTCAGGCCTTGCCGTGAAATTTTGGGTCAAATATTCCATACAATCATGCATGTCATCCTTTGTATTAAATCCTCCTTCCCCATAGCTCTCATCCTCCACCCTTTGTGCCTGTGTAGGCACACCTGGGAGATATGTTGCAGGATTTAATGCACTGCATCTCCTTATGGTGATGTTTACGGGGGCCATTAGTGCCAATTCCCATCTTGTAAACCGCGCTGATGAGACGTGCCTGGTTTGGGCAGAATTTAGCAAGGCTGACACTGCATGTGGTGTATGGATTGTGAGGTTGTGTCCTAGCACTACATCTTCGCTTTTCGTTACTAGCAATGCTATCGCAGCAACGCTTCGCAAGCATGTGGGGAGGGATCGTGCTACCGTATCTAGCTGAGCGCTGTAGTATGCTACCGGCCTGCTGGCATCACCGTGCTTTTGGGTTAGGACGCCTGCCGCGCAACCAGCACTTTCTGTTCCGTACAGCTCAAAGGGTTTCCCATAGTCTGGCATACCTAATGCTGGTGCCTGCGTTAGGCACTGTTTAAGTCTCTCAAATGCCATCTCGGATTCGTCTGTATGCGAAATCCGATCAGGTTTGTTTGATGAGACCATTTCCTGCAAAGGTAATGCTAGAATGGAAAATCCTGGGATCCAGTTACGGCAATACCCACACATTCCTAAAAATGTTCTGATCTGTTGCTGGGTTTGTGGCAGAGTCATGTCTCTAATTGCTTGAATTCTATCAGCGGTCAGGTGTCTCAGTCCTTGTGTTAGACAGTGTCCTAAATATTTTACTTTAGTTTGGCATAATTGCAACTTGTCTTTGGAAACCTTGTGTCCTGTGTCTGAAAGATGAAACAGGAGCTGTTTCGTATCCTTCAGGGACGCTTCCAATGAATCTGAACACAGTAGCAAATCATCCACATACTGTATCAATATTGATCCACTCTCTGGTTGGAAAGACTGTAAACAATCATGCAAAGCCTGGGAAAATATGCTTGGACTGTCTATGAAACCTTGTGGTAATCGAGTCCATGTGTATTGGACTCCTCTGTATGTAAATGCAAACAAATATTGGCTGTCAGGATGCAGGGGTACCGAAAAGAAGGCTGAGCAGAGGTCAATAACAGTGAAAAATTTTGCAGTGGGAGGGATCTGCATAAGGATGACAGCTGGATTTGGCACTACAGGGAACTGACTCTCAACTATTTTGTTAATCCCCTTAGATCCTGCACTAGCCTGTAACCCCTCCCCCCACTCTTTTTCACAGGGAAGATGGGACTATTGGCAGTGCTGGATGTTCTTACCAGAATGCCCTGTTGTAGCAAGCGCTCTATTACTGGGTAAACTCCTAACTCCACCTCTGGCTTCAGAGGGTATTGTGGGATTTTTGGAGCTATCCTACCATCTTTTACTTGCACAACTACTGGAGCTACGTTTGCCATTAATCCAGTGTCTTGTCCATCTTTAGTCCACAGTGACTCTGGTATTTGGGATGTCATTTCTTCTACCTGGGATGGATTCCTATTTATCATAACAGTATGTGACATTAATTTTGATGTGGAGTCTAACATGTCTCGCACTTCCTGAGCGTGATTCTCAGGTATGTCTAAGAATACACCTTCAGGAGTGCAATAAATGACGCACCCCATTTTACACAATAAATCTCTTCCCAGGAGATTAGTCGGTGCCGATGCCGCCAACAAAAAGGAATGCTTGGTATGCAAAGGCCCTATTGTAATCTCTGCTGGTTTGCTAACAGGGTAGTGCTGGACTACTCCCGTTACTCCCATGGCTGGAATTGTCTTACCAGTGGTTCTCATGCCCACTGTCGAATTTATCACTGATTTGGCCGCCCCCGTATCTACAAGGAAATTTAATGATTTACCAGCTACATCAATTGCAATCTCGGGTTCACTTCCAAGACTTGCAATCAATTTTACTGGCTGCAGATTACAGGTGTGGCCACACCCCTATTGGGTATGGTGACCTCCCAGAATCCCGCTGGCAGCAACTACTTGAGAAGGGGTTAAATGGGAACTGCCAGAAGCTTGCCAGTCTCCTTTTGGGGATATCTTTTTGTTTCCCCTGTATGTGGCTCATAACTCCGTCTCTGCGGACCCTGATCCCAATTTCGTGTGCCATGTCGTTGTCTAGGGGGTTGGTATGATTTTTGTGAATTTTTCGCTCTACAGTCTCGTGCCATGTGTCCCTGTCTATGACAAAAATAACAAGTTACCACATTTGACTTACCCACAGGGGTCGGAGGTTTACACGAAGGTTGCCTTGTGGTCAAAGCCTGTATACTTACGGCCATTAACTTATCACCTTGTGACTCCTTGTGTCTGGTGATATTTCGATCGTGATCAATAGCAGCCTCTCTCAAAGTAGCCACCGACAGACCTCGCCAACATGGTTGCGTGGTCTGTACCCTTGCTTTCAATACCTCTTTTAAACCATCCATTAACACAGATACTGCTACTTCTCTATGATTTGCATTGGTCTTAATGTCTTCTATGCCTGTGTATTTTGCCATTTCTAGTAGTGCCCGATGAAAATAATCAGCTGCTGTTTCTGTCTCTTTTTGTTTAATGGAGAAAATTCTATTCCATTTGACTACAGCTGGAAAATACTCCTTCAACTGTAAATTTATCCTCTTTACATTGTCTTGGTTGTACACATCCGTAAGGGGTACATCCTCATCTAATTTACAGTCAGCTAAGAATTGTGCTGAGTCGACATTGGAGGGTAAACATGCCCTCAGCAATATCTGCCAGTCTTTGTTATTGGGCTCTACCGTATTCCCTAGGTCTCTAATGTATTTCTGGCTAGCAACTAGATCCTTCCTAGGATCAGGGAATTCAGACACTATTGTTCTTAATTCCATTCGGGAAAATGGACAGTGCATGGCAATGTTTCTGACAGGAGTGACTCCTGAAGTGTCCGTTTTCCCATTTGGCACTGCTATTACCCTAACGGGATTAAGTCTGCTTACATCATTCTGAATAGATTCTACAGCTTGTGGTGAAATGGTTTCAGCATAGTGTATGGTGCCGTACTTACCCGTTGATACGACCTCACCTGTCCCTCCGCTAGGGGCCTTTGATACTAATCTTACGGGTTGGGCCGTGCCCACTGCTGTTTCTGATATGGTGGCTGCTAGAGAGAGCGCCGATATTGTTGCCGATTCGTCCTCTTGATCACACTCCTGGGGAAAGTTTAAAACAGGGTACAACTTGCACGGGTTAATATTTGCATTAGTTAACTTATTAACATTATCCTTAACATTTATACAGTTGCTAAGTGCCTGTTTATTGCACCCTAGTGCGTCATTCTCCGCAACCAATTTCTCTCCTGATATATATGGTGGCGGTGGTGCCGTGGCTACCAGTTTCCTGATAGGGTTAGATCCCGCCGCCTGAGCCAATCCTCTCTGTATTTCACCCTCCTGTTGCCATAACTGTAAATAATCATAATGTTTGATCCGTCTCTTTGTTGATTTAATGAGACATATCCTCCTCCTTAGATTTAGTAACACATCTGGGCTAAAGCTGCCTACTCTTGGGAACTTCTCCCCGTCATGTACAGTCATTCTTTCCCATTCATCACATAAAACCTCTGTGTGTGAACCGTATCTTTCACACATTACATACCTTGCCGACCCGATTGGCCGGTTTACTGAATCAACCCGAACCGAGGTTGATCGCCCCCTACCTGAACAACTGGCCCCCATAACTTGCAGGTGTTGCTTGCACTACCTCTGACCTTTATATCACGGTCTTCAGCGAACCCTTACAAAAACCAAGATGTTCAAGATAGGCTGACGGTGGTGGTTTACCGAGTACCCCACTCACTCGCCCACGCCGACCAATACGCCTACACACTGTTTTAGCGCTGGCGTACTCGACCCAGGGCCCCTATGAACCTTTGTTTACTGGAACATGCGAGTGTGATCCGAAGAGCATTAACCCTTTCCAGTAACTGTTGGTTGTTGGATAATTCCTGAGTGACCAGCGAACTTCCCTTAAAAAATAAAAAATTACACAAATCACGTTAGAATGTACAAATAGCGTTTATGACCCCTTCCGTACGCAAATGGTACTGGGTCAGATTACTAACTAATGCACACAATTACGTGCAGTACAATCGTTCAGCACATAAGCAACTAATCTTATGTGCGGAGCGACCAGTGGAATCGAAATTTAGCAGCTGCGAATTCCTTCAGCCTGAGCTTTATGGCCTATATGGGTTCCGCACCAACCCTTCCTGGTGTTGGGCTACTTGTCTCTATAGCGGACTTCTTTGTCTGCTGTACCTAGACCTCCTGGTCTGTATTCCGGACCTCCTGGTCTGCTACAGTATGACCTCCTGGTCTGCTACACTCTAATGCTCTTTATATGTTTAACAAGGGATGCCTCCCTAGCCACCATGTATGTCACTTACACGTATGTACTTCACGAGAACTCGATGATTTCCTGTGGTTCAATCCCAAAAATTGTAGAAACTTATATATGCAAACACTCACTCACCACATGTACACTTTACTTTTGTTTCTATTTCTTTCTATTTCTGCGCAGAAATTTCTTTCCTTTAGACCAGATGAGTCGTAAAATAAAGAGAAGGATCTATTAATTTATATTTTAGACACTAAAATTGACTTGCGCTATTTATCGCGTTGCCACCTTTTCGCCTGTTAAAATAACACTATCGTGTGATTTGAGTTACGTGGGCGTACCCAGACGCTCCGTTGCGTAATATACGCTGCGTGCGTCGGCCTTTGGGTTACGTACGCGAGTCTCAGACTTTTGTTAGAGACACGTGTACGCAAGGCAGATATCCACCGTAACACAATTAACACGTTTATCAATGTAGGTGATCCTCGATCATCTACCGAGCACCACACCGGTCTCTCCTTGTATCCTTAGGCAGAGCTGTGTGCGTGCTTTACAAATTACCCCTTAAATGTATTACCTTTACTCTTTAACTACTGATAGCAACAAATCTTTCTTAGCCCGTTAACAATTGTGAAATGGCAAACAGGAGAGTGATATGAAAATACACGAATGGAAAGAAATGCAGATATATGCGTGCGTGCGTACGCAAGACAGAAATAAACAATTTTAAAAGACACTAGCGTGTTGTTCTTACCTCCGGTTCCGGATTCCTTCAGCACCCTTTACTAAGCGAAGCAGACGCTTATCCAGGCAGCACTTCGAGGAATATGATCTCCCGCCCTTTGCTGATGGATAATGTCTGCTGAAATTACCTAGTGCAGATATGTGAAGGACGGGCGAGCCGCCAATTGATAAAGCTGAATATTTATCTTACTTAAAAACCTCTAAAAGGTGGAAGAACACAGTACGCTATTGGCGTATGGTATACCGTAAGGGTACGCACGTTGCGTAACAATCGCTTAGCCGTAGTCGAGACGCTCGAGCGTCACGTTCGCTTACGGCCAAGAGATCACAGGCAGGCACGCTATAGGCTGCCGACTAACGTAATGATACGCTATTAGCGTAGCAGACGCTCGGGACCACGAAGAGATCACCAGCGGCGCAGATGCTCACAATGTTAAACCTTTATAACTATACCATAAACAATGTACTTATACTGTAAACCCTTGTGCAGTGATAAGGTGAAAATGCAACACAGTGTAAGATGGTTTACACTAAAGCTGTTTGAGCGATAGAGACGCTCCTATTACCCACTGCAATATAATGAACACACACACAATACCGGTCTAAGGGTCTAACGCCTTTTAAGGAAATGAATGACTGTTCAAAAAGAATAAAACAATACAAGTCATACACTACCAATATAACATAGACTACCTAACCAGATAACTACACATGAAATACAATAGCAGTACAATAACACTTAAGAGAAAGAGAGAGAAAGAGGAGAAGAGAGAGAGAGAGATATATGGCTCACAATAACAAGAAAGACAATATGATTGCGGAGAAACTTACGCTCAAGGGAAACAATCGCATGCGCCTCTGGATTTCCAGCTCCCGATTATCAGCAATGAGAACCGTTGAAGAGAATAGAGAGCTGGCCCAGAGTGGCCTGTCCTTTTATACCCTACACATAATACAGTACAATGGTCCCTATATTCTTATTGTTCATTGGACACAGGAATTCCTCTTCGCATTATAACAAAAGGTCATAGGTTGATTCATACAGGTGGGCTGTGACTATTTCCAACTGCTCAGGTGGGTGGGAAACTAGGTTTCCCGCCGCATGGATAATAAAGTGCAAATATAGTAAAAGTCCATAAACTTCTTATGTCCATAACTATTCGCACGAGCGAGTTATCCGCTTCAAACCAACACCGGAATATTGCTAATTAAATACTCTTCCGATGGATACTAAACACCACTGTATAACCCCTGTCTGACCCTTCGTATCAAACAAAGAGGGTTCTCTTTGTCTATGAACATGCTACCTTAACTAAACTTTCAGATTCTATCAAAGGGACCATAATCTACAAAATACATTATATGGTTAAAATATGTAACGATCGAGTCGCCCGCTAGACGCACATAAACTCTACCGTAAATGCGCACACCGTGCGCCTGCGGGTGCCCGCAACAGCGAGTATGCGCACGCACGGGAGAGCACATGCACACGCAGCGGGGACACGCATGAGGGGCAAATATGGCAGTGTGCATAGTGATATTTTTCTGACTTTGACATGCCTCAAAAGTATGTAATTCATCTTATGCATATCATCTGTTTTTAAAAAACCTATGAAAAGGCATCCCCAATCTGCTCACTACAGTTCTCTCTTATGCAAACGTATGTATGTTTCTTTATGTAATGATTTCTTGTAAATGTCATTGCATGTGTGGGGAAGTAGCTCAGTGAAACAGTTTATTATTGCATACTGACTGGTGATTACCTCCTTTGAACATTTACCCATTGTGGTCAGGTGTACTATGTCTTTATATTTAGTAAGGTATAGTCATGGTGTAAAGGACAGAGTATGATTACTGATTAGTAAAAGAAAACAAATACTGAGCAACATCCCCAAACAGGTAATTTCAACTTTAAACTTGTCATTTATTTTGTACGCTCTGGACATGGCTACTACTAACAAATGCACAGAAAAAATTCTTAAAGCTATGTCTGAAATTGCTGGGAGCTTAGGAGACAAAATTCCAGAGCTAATTGCGATAATGACAAGGGATAACCTGGATTTTGTGGCAATTACAGAGTCTTGGTGCAATGAGAATCATGACTGGGACTTAGCTATACCAGGATACAATTTATTTAGGAAAGATAGAATAGGAAGAATAGGAGGAGGGGTAGCAATGTATGTGAAAAAAAGCATAAATGCTACTTTAATACAAAATATTGAAGCCAAAACTGAGGCCCTTTGGGTCACCATAGAAACTGGGAAGAAGGACATTATTCGCATTGGGGTGATCTATAGACCACCAGGCCAGGGGCAGGATTTGGACAGGAACCTATTGTTGGACATCTCTAAAATGGCTTTTAAGGGAGAAGTCATAATCATGGGAGACTTTAATTTACCTGATGTAAATTGGGAGGGGTCTTTTGCAAGTTCAGCTACAAGTGGCAAATTTCTACATTCCTTACAGGGAGCATCTCTCAAGCAATTGGTGAGGGAGCCCACTCGCAAAGACTCAATATTAGATCTAATTCTTACAAATGGTGATAGGATATCTGATATATATGTGGGTGAGCACCTGGGATCCAGTGATCATCAAGCAGTATGGTTTAGTATAAAGACAGGATCCAACTCCTCTCACACAAAAACAAAGGTGTTGGATTTTAGAAATGCTGACTTTGCAAAAATGGGGAGATGTTTAAGTGATTCATTGGCAGACTGGAGGAACTTGGAAGGAGTGCAGGAGAGGTGGAAAAAAATGAAAAGTGCATTACTAAGTGCAACAGACCTTTGTATCAAAATGGTTAGGAAAAGCGCCAGGAAAAGGAAGCCAGTGTGGTTCACAAAAGTAGTATCAACTAGTGTGAAAGCAAAAAAGATGGCTTTTAGGAAATACAAACAGACTCAAAATAGTAACGACAAAGAGGTGTATCTGGACAGACGGAAGGATGCTAAGAAAGTGATCAGACGTGCAAAGGCAGAAGCTGAGGAGAAAATGGCCCAGTCAGTAGATAAAGGGGGCAAAACTTTTTTTTAAGTATATAAGTGAAAGGAGAAAATCAAATGGAGGAATAATAAGACTTAAGACAGAGAGTGGGCATTTGGTGGAGGGAGACAAGGCAATAGCAGATCACCTAAATAATTATTTTTGCTCAGTATTTACTACAGAAGAAGGGATGGGGCCACAGTTAAATTGCAAGGACATTCATAAAAATAAGGTAGATGAAAATACATTTACAGAGGAGAAGGTCCTAACAGAACTTTCAAAACTAAAAGTGGATAAATCAATGGGACCAGATGGGATACACCCAAGGATACTCAAAGAGCTAAAAGATGTGCTGGTTACACCTTTAACAGATTTATTTAACCAGTCACTAAATACAGGTGCTATTCCAGAGGACTGGAAAAGAGCAAATGTAGTTCCACTGCACAAAAGTGGAAGCAAGGAAGAAGCAAGTAACTACAGACCAGTAAGCCTTACATCAGTAGTAGGGAAAGTAATGGGAAAACTATTAAAAGAAAGAGTAGTGGAATATCTTAAATCAAACAACTTACAGGATCCAAAACAGCATGGATTTACTGGTGGGAGATCATGCCAAACAAATCTTATTGACTTTTTTGACTCTGTGATGAAAATAATAGATCAAGGGGGAGCTGTAGAGGTAGTATATCTAGACTTTAGTAAGGCATTTGACACTGTCCCACATCGCAGACTGCTAAATAAACTTGAAAGCCTGGGGGTGGATTATAAATCAGTTAAATGGATAAGAACCTGGTTGCAGGATAGGAAACAGACAGTCGTAGTTAATGGAGTGCAATCTATGGAGGGAAATGTTACCAGTGGAGTACCCCAGGGATCTGTACTTGGTCCAGTTCTCTTTAATATCTTTGTTGGTGACATTGCAGATGGTATTGAAGGGAAGATATGCCTTTTTGCAGATGATACAAAGATATGCAACAGGGTAGACACACCGGGAGGGGTCAAACAAATGATTAATGACCTAGGTAGGCTTGAGAAATGGTCAAGAACGTGGCAACTACAGTTTAATGCTAAAAAATGCAAAATCATGCACTTGGGTCTCAAAAACCCAAAGGCTAAGTATAGTATCAAGGGTACTATAATGGAAACTACTGAGGAGGAAAGAGATTTAGGAGTCACTATTTCAAGTGACTTGAAGGCAGGAAAGCAATGCAACAAAGCAATGAGAAAGGCAAGTCAGATGCTTGGTTGCATAGGGAGAGGAATCAGTAGCAGGAAAAAAGAAGTGATAATGCCACTGTATAGGTCATTGGTACGGCCCCATCTGGAATACTGTGTCCAGTTCTGGAGACCTTATCTCCAGAAGGATATAAATACATTAGAGAGTGTACAAAGAAGGGCAACTAAAATGGTGCATGGCCTACATCACAAAACTTACCCGGAAAGGCTAAAAGATCTTAACATGTATAGTTTGGAGGAGAGAAGGGAAAGGGGAGACATGATAGAAACTTTCAAATATATAAAGGGTCTTAACAAAGTTCAGGAGGGAAACATTCTTCAAAGGAAAAGAAGTATTAGAACTCGAGGGCATACATTGAGACTGGAGGGGGGGAGGTTCAGGGGAAATTTAAGGAAAAATTACTTCACAGAAAGGGTAGTGGATAAGTGGAATAGCCTCCCATCAGAGGTGGTAGAGGCTAAGACTGTAGGGCAATTTAAACATGCTTGGGACAGGCACATGAATATCCTTACAAAGAATCAAGGTTAAAAAAGGGTTGAGATTGCCTAAAGGATAAAATAAAAAAGGGGCAGACTAGATGGGCCAAGTGGTTCTTATCTGCCGTCAAATTCTATGTTTCTATGTGCAGAGAGAGTTAGATTTGGGTGGGTTAATTTGTTTCTGTGCAGGGTAAATACTGGCTCCTTTATTTTTACACTGCAATTTAGATTTCAGTTTGAACACACCCCACCCAAATCTAACTCTATCTGTGCATGTTATATTTGCCCCCCCTGCAGTGCACATGGTTTTGCCCAACTGCTAAAAAATTTCCTGCTGCGATCAACTTGGAATTACCCCCATGGATTTACCCAACTGCTAAGAAATTTGATGCTGCGATCAACTCGGAATTACCCCCTAAGTACCAACCAATCGGCTCCTGCTTAGCTTCCCACAGGTTCTATCCTCCCTCCATGGGTGTTGTGGACACCCACAGAGGGGGAATCACCTTCCTCACTGATATTCCGGCGGCGGTATAGTACCCCAGTCGGGAACCTGGCATCAGTATTGCAACAGCTGGGATACCAATGGGCGGTATGATAACAGCATACCCCTGTGACATGGCAGTTAGGAGCTGATTGGCTGGTACTCTCTCTCCACTGTATCTAATTCACAGTGGGAGGTATAGATCATTGAAGCTTGGGAAAATTATTGACTCAAAGAAACATTCTGAAACTACTGTACTCAGGGCCATAGTTGGGAGTATGCGAGCAGTGCCCCGGGCCCTAACGACGATCCTGTCACTCCTCCACAGCAGCAGCATTTGACTTGTAAGATGCCTGGAACAACATTCCGCAGAAAGTAAAGCTGCTGTAGAGCTGCCCAGAGCATTCCAATGACACACCCCGAAGTCTGTAGAGCCACCGGGTGTATCCTTAGGATGATGCACGCAGCGCTTTTCCTCCTGGAGCCAGTTGCCTCATCCCCTCATTGTTACATCATGACATTACATGTTGGTGGAGCAATGGCAGCACAGGGTGGAAAATAGCCCTATTACGGCAATGTGGGGTTGAAATAAGTGGGGCAATGAACCAGTGGAGAAGTTGTTCATAGCAACCAATCAGCTTATAGGTAGCATTTATCAAGTGCATTCTATAAAATGTTAGATAAAAGCTGATTGGTTGCCATGGACACTTCTCCAATGGTCTACTTCTCCACTCTTTACACTGCTTCATACATCAACCCCTGGGGCTACTGTTGTACAGAAGCATAGTCTTATTTGATCATCAAACGTAAGTAGAAACAAGTATCCACTATACACAGCCTGGTACAGTGGTAATAGTGGTAATTACTGGTAGGAGAATTCCAAGGGCCTTTATAGTGAGTGAGTCTAGGGACTCAAGTAATAGCAAGTCAACAACATATGCAGGGATCCAGAACCATAAAGGTAGTCATCCATGAGGCTGAGTCTATTAGTCAGAAAAAGTAGCTGTCAAAGGGCCGCAGATTAAGGGCCAAAGAGGTAGGTATTGAAAAGTCAGTGGTTAAGCATAGGAAAGCAGCCAGGAAGGTACAACATGCAAGGGTAAATTTACTAAAGCTTCTAAAATAGAGAATTGGTGATGTTGCCCATAGCAACCAATCAGATGCTGTCTATCATTTTCTAAATGGCAACAGAGAATTGATAGACCGTATCTGATTGGTTGATATGAGCAACATCACCAATTATCTGTTTTTTTGCACACTGAAAGCAGCTTATATTGGTCTAAAACAGAGGTTCTCAAACTCGGTCCTCAGGACCCCACACAGTGCATGTTTTGCAGGTAACCCAGCAGTTGCACAGGTGTATTAATTACTCACTGACACATTTTAAAAGGCCCACAGGTGCAGCTAATTATTTCACTTGTGATTCTGTGAGGAGACCTGCAAAACATGTACCGTGTGGGGTCCTGAGGACCGAGTTTGAGAACCTATGGTCTAAAACAAACTTCTGGTGCTGGCAACACATTAGTAGCAGAGGATGAGTAGGCCATTCCTTGATGTAGGTCTGCTCAGAGGAAGTAATAATGGTGCAGCAGAATGTTAACTGAACCTATAACTCATTGTGCAGGGGATGCTGCTGCTGTAACTTGAACCCAGCAGCACCAGGGTGGTCATTCCGAGTTGTTCGCTCGCTAGCTGCTTTTAGCAGCATTGCAAACGCTAGGCCGCCGCCCTCTGGGAGTGTATCTTAGCTTCGCAGAATAGCGACCGAAAGAGTAGCAGAACTGCTACTAAATATTTTCTTACAGTTTCTGAATAGCTCCAGACCTACTCCTAGATTGCGATCAGCTCAGTCCGTTTAGTTCCTGGTTTGACGTCACAAACATGCCCTGCATTCGGCCAGCCACTCCCCCGTTTCTCCAGACACTCCTGCGTTTTTACCTGGCACGCCTGCGTTTTTTAGCACACTCCCGGAAAACGCTCAGTTACCACCCAGAAACGCCCCTTTCCTGTCAATCACTCACCGATCAGCAGTACGACTGAAAAGCGCCGCACGAACACCAGCAAATCTGCTAAGTTTTGTGTGAAATAACTTAGCGCATGTGCTCTGCGTACCATGCGCATTTAGCAACAAATCGCAGCATAGCGAAAATCGGCAACGAGCGAACAACTCGGAATGACCACCCAGATTCCTTCTGGTCACAGTGGTGCCAGTTGGCATGAAGCAATTGCACCATGTTAGAAAAGTGATATTAAATGGTAATCATTGAACGCTAACAGTGAGGCTTTCAGCCGGCATGAGACTTGCACAGCAGGGCAAGCCACGGACTGCACTAACACATCCATGCCCAAACACACTGCTTTGTAATAAGTGGAGCTTTTCAATAACGTGGTAGTAGCATAAGTCCCAATTTTCCTTCTAAGTAGGGTCATCAACGAGCGCAGTTCTCGAGTTGACACCATGGGGGCATCAACAGGGCTCATTGAGCTGCTGGGTATGCACCCATTCCATCTCTGCCAGGAAATAGATGCTGTGAGCGTGCACACAACATTTATTCATTGCTGCAGCGAGTGACAGTAGGGATCTCCCAACTGCCCCCCCCCCCTGCCGCGGGACACTATGCCCCGCGGGTGGGACAGCAGGACAGACCGTGAAAAACAGGACTGTCCCGTCAAAATCGGGACAGTTGGGGGGTATGCAGTAGCACAGCGCTGTATCAGGGCAATATTGCACACTGGGCCAGTTGCACATGTGCCATAATAACATCACAAAAGGGGTCTGGGACATGGAACAGAATGCCAAGGGTGCCTAAAGGGCATGGCTGGCGGCTCTCAGGTCGACCTCCAGGCTACTTTCCAAGCATATTGCAAGTAAGATATCCAGTAGGTGCCAACAGGCAGGGCCGGTTCTACCATTAGGCAGCTTTAGGCAGTTGACAAGCGGGCTCCATTGAGTCCACCTTCCACAAGTATGAAGGATCAGAGAGAATTATACCAATAAAGTATAATCGATCCAGCGCTCTTGAATTGATTCACCAATAGCAGCTGTTAAATAAAGATAATCAGTCTTTATATACAGGTAGATACAAAATGGATAAAAAGTGAAGGAAACAGCACTGTCAGATTTTTTTTTGGTCGGCCTGACAATCGGACGATTTTTCCGGAAATTGTAGGCACCAGTATCTGAGCTATATACTTGAAGTTTTATTTTTCAGTTACCAATTTTCTGCCACATCACACTGCATTTGCCATACGTCCGCATACAAGGCGAATGACATAGTGACAGGATTTTTGAGAATGCACACACACTGCTATATATCAGGAGATTTTGGCAAAGATTTTTGGTTTAGTACAACAAATCGCAAAAGCGAACGTTCGTGTGTGTGGACAAGATTTTCCAGAATTATCGGCGAAACAGCAAAACGATTGTTTGTACACACTATACGACATATCAGGCAAATGTCCCAATTATTGGCAAATCGGCCCATAAGTCTGTACTTAGCTTAAGACTGCATTTTGTAGAAACAGAAACAATGGCCAGTATTTACTAAAAATCCGAGTTTGGCCGATTTGTGTTTTTTTTTCTAAGTCCCAATCCGGGAATTCACTAAGCACCAATCTCGGCAGTGTCTGGTCTATTCGTAATGGTTTGAATGACAACGTTCCGAAATACGAATGAACAGACCATCGATCAAACGCGGCTGTTATTTCATAGAATACGGGAATTCACTATTCATTCGTATTTGGGTGTTAGTTTCTGAGTGCTCAAGTGCGGGTCTGTTTTTTTTCGATTCGTTAAAAAAAGCAGCAAAAAAATAGACCTGCTTTTTCCAGTCGAGTTTGGATAACCATGCACGGATCAGTGAGATCTGTGCATGGTTATCTATGGGAAAGGGTCTGTTTAGTGTAAAATCTGAAAAAAATATTGCGTGGGGTCCCCCCTCCTAAGCATAACCAGCCTCGGGCTCTTTGAGCCGGTCCTGGTTGAAAAAATATGGGTGGGGAAATGACAGGGGTTCCCCCATATTTAATCAACCAGCACCGGGCTCTGCGTCTGGTCCTGGTTCCAAAAATACGTGGGACAAAAAGCGTAGGGGACCCCCGTATTTTTGAAACCAGCACCGGGCTCCACTAGCTGGGGAGATAATGCCACAGCCGGGGGACACTTTGATATCGGTCCCTGCGGCCGTGCCATTAAAACCCCAACTAGTCACCCCTGGCCGGGGTACCCTGGAGGAGTGGGGACCCCTTCAATCAAGGGGTCCCCCCCCAGCCACCCAAGGGCCAGGGGTGAAGCCCGAGGCTGTCCCCCCCCATCCAAGGGCGGCGGATGGGGGGCTGATAGCCTTGTGAAAAAATGTGAATATTGTTTTTAGTAGCAGTACTACAAGTCCCAGCAAGCCTCCCCCGCAAGCTGGTACTTGGAGAACCACAAGTACCAGCATGTGGTGGAAAACCGGGCCCGCTGGTACTTGTAGTACTACTACTAAAAAAATACCCCAATAAAAAAGGACACACACACCGTGAAAGTACAACTTTATTACATACATGCACACCAACATACACACATACTTACCTATGTTCCCACAAGGCTCGGTCCTCTTCTCCATGTAGAATCCTAGGGGTACCTGTGTAAAAAATTATACTCGCATAATCCAGGGTACCTTCTGTTCTTTGTATAATCCACGTACTTGGCAAAATAATAAAACGGAAACCCGACCACGCACTGAAAGGGGTCCCATGTTTACACATGGGACCCCTTTCCCCGACTGCCAGGACCCCCCCTGACTCCTGTCAAAGAGGGTCCCTTCAGCCAATCAGGGTGCGCCACGTCGTGGCACTCTCCTGATTGGCTGTGTGCTCCTGTAGTGTCTGTCAGGCAGCACACGGCACAGATACAATTTAGCGCCTATGCGCTCCATTGTAGCCAATGGTGGGAACTTTGCGGTCAGCGGTTGACCGAAAGTAACCTCACCGCTGACCGCAAAGTTCCCTAACACCCAAATACGAATGAATAGTGAATTCCCGTATTCTATGAAATAACAGCCGCGTTTGACCGATGGTCTATTCATTCGTATTTCGGAACGTTGTCATTCAAACCATTACGAATAGACCAGACACTGCCGAGATTGGTGCTTAGTGAATTCCCGGATTGGGACTTAGAAAAAAAAACACAAATCGGCCAAACTCGGATTTTTAGTAAATACTGGCCCTTGTCTGATTCACTTGGGACTTTCAGATGCAGACAAATTTCCTAGGATGTAATTATTGGCGCTGACCCTCCCAAGAGGCTTGTTTAATGGAGTCCGGTTCTTTAGGTGCAATGCTTCCCGATTGTGGACCCTCACTGTGTGCTTGTCTCCCAATTAGTGTCCAGTGCCCAGCTTCTCCACCAACCTGTTTTACTGCACATGGCAGCTTTTTCACGGTGCTTACAGAGTGAGTCAAGTAGTCCTTATAAAGCTGTGCTAATCGCCACATTTGGTACAGATGTATTAATCACTTCACATATAAAACATCATTCCTCCCAAATGTCCCGCATTTAGCGAGACAGTTCCGTTTCCTGTCACTGTCCCGCTGTCCCACCCGTGGCCGGCAGTGTCCTGCAGCAGATGGGGGGGGGAGAGTCCAGAATAGGACCTCTACAAAGTTGTGAGGTATGAAAACATGCACATTCTTTTGAATTACTTTACCATATGCTGTCAGTGTTAAAAATGGTATATACTGGAGGCAGGATGCATGAAAATATTATAATTTTATTTAGAATTGCTCATTTTTAGACATAAGATTGATTACTTTCAGAGCAATCCCCTGACCGCATATAAAACCCGAACTTCCTGAGAGTACACATATCCTCCCAGTTCCGCGTTCCAAGCCTCTTTTTCGGTGCGGTCACGTGATCTGAACCGACCATTCAGTATTTACGTGTATATAGGTAACATGTCTCTTTTTCCATTCTTCTACTAAGAGACCCGTTTATACACAAAGGCTCAATGTAAAAATCCAAAACAATCTATTAATTTATGGATGCTGAAATGGATGCTATATACATTAATTACACCCTCTAGATCGTATTATGGGCCTAATTCAGTAAGGATTGCAAATTCTGCTAATTAGCAGAATTTGCAATCCTTTTGTTCGCATGCTGGGGGCCGCCCAGCATCTGACCTTTCGCTTACCTCCCTTCATCAAGCAGAAATTGCGATCCCATCCCACGCCACGCCACCTGTTACACCGCTTCCGCCCCCATTTGGCTGCCTCCACCCCCTCAATGCTTCATCTCCCCCTAGGAAAGGGAGCGTTGCCACCCCCATCCCCCCCCCCACCCCCACGACCGCCTCTGCCTGATTGATGGGCGCATGCTCAGGATGGGTGCTGCTCATGTTCCCACATCTTTTTTGTAATTTTTGCAGTTGGATCGCGTTCTGTGATCCAACCTGAATTAGGCCCAATGTTGTCTGCATTGTTTAGACTGGTAGCTTAGTAGCCAGCCAATCACATGGTTCCCAATTAACCAATGGCAGAGCAGCATTCCTATACCAATAAAACCCTGTCTGACAATATACCAGATTTTCATCCAAACATGCAGCAATAGGCTGTATATTAGGTATACTAAAAATTAATTTATAGAGTTCTTCTTCCTATCTATATTTATAGAAAGAAAACCCCTTTGGAGAAAACCTTTTTGTGTAGGATGTTTGTATTACTGCATCCATAAATTAAACTATTGTTTTGGATTTTTACATCATACCCCACATGATAGACATGTTATCTATATACACGTGGGGTATGAGATTACTGTGTGTGATGTGTTATATGGGGTGATGAGATTACCGTGCCTGAGATGTTATATTCGTTCAGATGTATTAAGCCTGGAGAAGTGATAAAGCAGTGATAAGTGCTAGGTGATAATGCACCAGCCAATCAGCTCCTAACTGTCAATTTACATATTAGAGATGATTGGCTGGTGGGTTATCACCTTGCACTTATCACTGCTTTATCACTTCTCCACGCTTAATACATCGGCCCCATTGGGATTAGTTTGTCACCTACCGCCTGCTTCTGCTACCGGTTCCAACTGCTACAGCATCGGGCCTGGGAGCAAATTCCCAGGGCCTTATCCCACTTGTACACCTTCCACTTCTGATCCTACAACTGGCTGCTAACTACATTTTCTCCCCAGTCGCCCACCATCTTCCCAGTCATCCAAAATCTCCCCAGTCACCCACTATCTCCTCAGTCACCCCTGCCTCCCCTGTCACCCACTATCTCCCCATCACCCCTGCCTCCCCAGTCACCCACTATCTCCCCATCACCCCTGTCTTCGCAATCACCCCATCACACCTTGCCTATCCAGTCACCCACTATCTCCCTGTCGCCCACTATCTTTCCTTCACCTCTGCCTCCCCAGTCACCCACTATCTGGGAGTACCCTGGGGGGAGCTACTGTGTGGCGGCACCCCTTACTTGTGAGACCAAACTTTTTGCGGCATGCGCTGACCTTTTAAAAAGTTTATCCCATCAAGGGGCACCAAAATCTATACGTTTACCAAAAAATTTAAGCTTGGGCTGGCCCTGATTGTGAATATCAAAAGGCGGCAGGTCAAGAGCGCAGAAGTCTGTAGTGGCAGTGAGTATTGCTGATGCTAACCCTAATACTAACCCTCACTGTAGCCTCTAACCTTAAATAAAACCCTAAAATCATCCTAACATTGGCTGTCAAAATTCACAATGTGGACATTATGTCATGTTGATATTCTGTCATTGTCGACATTTTGAATGACATTATGAACGAATACCTAGTGGCCGTTGAGTCATCTATGGGACCTGTGTACTGGGCGGTGTGGCCAAATCTCAGTGGTGTGGTCATGTCACCTCAAAATCATTTACAAAAAAAGAATTGTAAAGTATTATTCTTTGCAGCGCCACGTGCTGCAAAAGATGACATTTGTGATTTGTCTTCTTCAGCAGCTGGCCAAGCACCTAGAATAGACATGGGCCTAGACTAATACTGACAATCCCAATTTGATCCTGTGGTGGCAGTTCACATCTGAGACACTGCTTTGTGTTTGCAGTTTGCATCTATAATTTTAATCAAAATTTGTATTTCTAAATATTTTTGTACCATAGTGTGATAGAATGGTAAAAGAGTGATCAATGTGTGGTGCTGATGTCAGTCATACCTGATTTCTCCTGCCACTTCGATATCGGCCTCTTCTATATCTCACCAATAACTTCAGGTAGAGGGACGGAGAACCCCAAGAAACCCCCCAACAAGTCACCACACGTTTGGACAGTGGTGGTCATTCCGAGTTGATCGCACGTAGCAACTTTTTGCTGCTTGTGTGATCAACTAGATGCCGCCTATGGGGGAGTGTATTTTAGCATAGCAGGGCTGCGATCACTTGTGCAGCCCTGCTATGCTAAAAAAGTTTTGTGCAGAACAAGACTAGCCCTGCAGTTACTTACCCTGTGCGATGGATCCAGCGATAAAGGTCCCGGAATTGACGTCAGACAACTGCCCTCCAAACGCCTGGACACCTCTGCGTTCGGATCTTCACGCCCAGAAAATGGTGAGTATCCTCCCCGGAATGCCTCCCAGCTGTCAATCTTCTTGCAATCGCGCTAGCGATCACTTTCTTCTTTCTTCTGGTTGTTGCCTGGCGACGGCTGTAGCTGAGCAATGACGCGCGTGCGCATTGCGAGCGCAGCGCATGTGTAGTTCCGATCCGTTCGCGCAGTAACGATGAACCCCAGTGACCTAATTATTTATTTAACTGGCAATTAGATGATCACCGCTGTGGATATAATTCAATAAAGCTTTCTTATGAGGTAAAAAGGGGGAATTTGTTCAGAAGCATGTACAATCTCATTTGAATAACATTCATGACAAGAATATCACCAGTTTAACTACAATGGTATTTACATTACAGGAGAATGAGAACTATTTAGAATAAAAGAAAACAAATAAAACAAAAAAACCACAAAGAACAATTCTCTATCATTTAAGCGATCTATAATCTCTCCACCGGTCCCAGGACCTGAGGCCTCTTTGCATATAGGTCAATGCTCCGTCCACTGTAGGCCTATAGATATAGAATGTTCCTATTAATTAAAACTACTGCCTATTAGCAGTTTCCGGTTAGTGGTAGAGGTAAGCAGAGCAGTGCCGTAACTAGACATTTCAGCCCTCCCCCCCCCCCCATATTCGAAATAGGGCCAGTGCGCACCTGCGGCTCGAGACAAAAATATAGGGCACAGCTTCATGGGGAAGGGGCATGGCCACAAAATAATACCAATTTATATTATGCTGCACAGTAGTCTCCATTATTCACAGTAGCGCCACTTATACACATTACACCAGCTAGAGCCCCTGTCACACATTACGCCAGGTAGAGTCCCCTTTTATACATTAAGCCAGGAAGAGCCCCCTTTTACCCATTACGGCAGGCAGAGCTCCCGTTCAAACATTACAGCTGACAAAGTCCCCTTTTACACATTATGGCAGGTAGAGTCCCCTTTTACACAGTACAGCAGGTGGAGTCCCCTTTTACACATTACGGCAGGTAGAACCCCTTATATACATTATGCCAGGTAGAGCCCCTTATATACATTATGCCAGGTAGAGCCCTTTATATACATTACGCCAGGTAGAGCCCCTTATATACATTACGCCAGGTAGAGACCCCTTTTACACATTACGGCAAGCAGAGCTCACTTTTATAGCTGGTAAAGTCCCCTTTTACACATTATGGCATAGAGTCCCCTTTTACACAGTACAGCAATTAGAGACCCCTTTTACACATTAAGGCAGGTAGAGTCACAAAAGTGTGTGTGTGAGAGAGAGAGGGAGGGAGGGAAGTAAGGAGAGATAGATAGGGTTGGTTGGAAGGGAGAGAGAAAGAAAGGTGGCAGGCAGAGAGATAGAGAGATAGAGAGAGAGAGTAGTGGGAAGGAGAAAGACAGAGAGAGTGGGTGGGGGATATAGAGAGTGGGGGGAGAGACACGCACACACACAGCGGTACCTGTGTTATGATGGCTGGAGTGCAGGTAGCCATGGCAGCGGTGATGGCTGTAACTGCAGTAATCAGAGCTGCGGCAGCTGGACCTGCCGCCACTCCATCCTCCCGGTTCCCAGCATCCCCTGTTAGGAAGAGGCGCAGCTCTAGCCCGGGCTGGTGAGGGGATGCTGCTGCAAGAGATGGGAGCAGCGCGGGACAAAACATATGGGGAGACCGAGCAGCACTGCTGGCTATAATGAACATATGCAGCTGTGCATCCGGCAGAGGAGCAGGCACTGAGGAGTGAGCAGCGCTGCAGCGACCAATCAGGGTAGGTGCGGATGGTGCGCCCACAGCGTAAATGCGCTGTGTGTGAAGCACCATCCGTCCACACCTAGTTACAGCCTGGCGCCAGCTAGAGAGAGAGAGTGTGTGTGTATGTGTTTGTTTTTACCTCAAGTTGCAATCTCAAGTTGCAGCCAGAGGCATACAGCAGCAGAGCTGCCCACAGTAATGGATGTGGCCAGAGGTGGATGAGTCAGCTAGAAGGGGATGGAGAATGCGGGCATACAGCCGCAACGCTGCCCACGGTAGTTGATGCAGCCGGTGGATGAGTGAGCCGGGAGGGGGTGGAGAAGTTGGGCATACAGCCGCAGCGCTGACCGCGGTAATGGATACAGCCGGCGGTGGATGAGTGAGCCGGGAGGGGGTGGAGAATGTAGGCATAAAGCCGCAGCGTGGTCGGCAGCAGATGAGTGAGAGTGAGCAGGGAGGGGTGGGGGGGGAGAATGTGGGCATACAGCCAATGCTCCCCGCGGTAATGGATGCTGCTGGAGGTGGATAACTGTGAGCCGGGAGGGGGCAGCGAATGCGGGCATACAGCTACAGCGCTGCCCGTGGTAATTTATGTAATGTAATGCAGTAATGTTTGTAATGGTGTGCAGAGCAGAGACGGAGCTGAGCGCACAGCTTAGATACATTACCCTACATTACATACAGCTAGCGGCTGGTCCTGCGCTCACCGCACATTTGCGCTGTGTGCAAAGCACCGCCGGCACACACCTAGTTACGGTCCTGAAGCAGAGGCAGTGAGCAGCGGTATCACATAGCTCAGTCTCTCAGCAGGGGTACAGTCAGGCAGTGGCAGTGCAGTTAGTGGTGAAAAGCAGGGTGCTGCAGCACAGTTTCACAGTTATGCAGCCAAACACTGAACCCAGAATATATATATATATACAGTATAAATGCAGACAGATGCAGTTCTTAGTATCAATAAGCTCCCTTATGAGCAATGCATCTGGGCTCCTCTCTGTAGTATATAAGGCAACATGCAGGATGAGATTTACAGTGCTTGATGTCTATAAACTATATTTCTGACCAAATTACTGAGAATTAAGCAGAATCTCTCCTAGCATATTAGACCGGGCTGTTGTTCCCTGTACTGGGCTGGCTAGAGTTTAGGGCTGATAAGTCTCCCCTCAAGCTGGGGTTCCGTGTCCCAACAACAGTGAGCTGATAGGCAGTTACTTCCTTAGGCTAGTAAAGGCAGACTGACTGGTGACTGTCTGGCGTGGGCACAGAAGGGTTGGTAGTGGAGTCCCTCCGATGGCAGTTAGCTATCACTATCTGACTACCTGGGGTGTCTTAGGTACCTGCCCGCCTCTGCTTCGGTTTTACTCAGCGCCGTCTCCAACAGCTCTCTCTCGCAGCGTCACGCACCGCTGGACCCCCCATGTACTCAGCTACTCTCCCAGTGACGGCTTCCCTGAGCAGCACGCACCGTCCGTCTCTTCAGCGCTGGATTTCCCTCACAGCATGGCCTCACTCACTGTGGGCAGCCTCTCTGGCAGCGCAGCAAGCGCCTTCCCCGTCCGTCTCCTTAGGGTTGTTTTCTAAGCGTGCGTTCTCTCCTCAGCTCTGCTTTCCTCACCGAATAACTCTCCCTCAGAGCGATAACTCCCTTTTTTTCCGTTTCAGCTCTCTAGGCTATGCCACTAGTTCAGCAGTCCTCCTTCTTTCTGGACACTGCTTCTCCACTTGCCTGGAACCTAGTGTCTGTGGTATTTATACTGCTGCTTGCTTCTGACATAACATGGCGGGGGATTTGTTAACCCTAGCGATGCCACAAAGCAGTGAAGAAATTCCATACCTGGGATGTGGCGACCCCGTAGAAGTCCTGCACGAGTTTCTCAAGCAGGGTCTCACAATAGCTATTAATGATATACTGTATTGGCTTCCATATGCTTTGGCTATCACTTGCAGTAGCAGGCTATAACTGTTCCCTGGATGGGGTAGAATAGATAAATAGGCTAAAACCCTATATCCTGCAAATACATCCAATTTTCACATGAGTTAAGGCTTTGAGATTTTGATAAATAGATACAGGGGTGTAGCAAGAACTTTGTGGGCCCCATAGCAACATATTGAATTGACCACTGTTCCATACCTCCCAACATGACCCTGTCCAGGAGGGACACAATGCTCTGCTCCTGGATTTAATTTATGATTACCAGCACCTCTGTTGAACAGGTTAATGGATAAGAAATTTGTTTCAGCACAGGTGCCGGCAATAAGCAGTAAGAGGGAAGTCCAGGAGCAGAGCATTCTGGAGAGGGTCATGTTTGGGAGGTATGCTGTTCCAATGCTTCTAGAGCAGTGTTTCCCAACCGCGGTCCTCAAGGCACACTAACAGTCCTGGTTTTAGTGATATCCAGGCTTGAACACAGGTGACTTAATTAGCACCTCAGTTATTTTGATTTAACCATCTGTGCTGAAGCCTGGATATCACTAAAACCTGCACTGTTGGTGTGCCTTGAGGACCGCGGTTGGGAATGCCTGTTCTAGAGAGACACTTCTATGCAGCAGTTGCTAATGTTGTGTCCCAATATACTGTAGTGCCCTACAGTAGTTAGTTATCTGAACCATAGAAAAGCCTTAGTTAATGCTATGCCTCATAGTAGTGTCCTAGTTTATATTATGAACCACAGTAGTGCTGTAATTCACGTTATGTCACATTGTAGGGCTGCCAGCCCAGCACACATTATTCAACACAGTACCCCCAATTCTCATTATGACATACAATGTCCCAAGTTCATATTATGCCACATTACAGTGCTGCCACCAGTTTATATTATGCCACACAACTGTATAGTGCCTCTACTTAATATTGTGCCACATTACAGAGCCCCACATCATATTATGTAACATTATAATGACCTCCACCTTATTTTATACCACATTATAATAAGCCAGTCCAGAGGCACACCTAGATATATTGTAGGCCATAAGCCAAAAGTTTGTAAGGGCCCCTATATACCACCCATGGTGAAAAATGTATATAACACATGTACTGTAACTGTGACAGGGAAGATAGGCCCCTATCAGCAAAAAACATGGCGCCAGCATCTCAGTTTCTGTGGCCATTCTGGATAACAGTAGGGTTACTCAATTATCGAATGATCTGTGACCACTGCTGCATATGTGTACACCGGGATCCGGTCTCTAGGTCGACCACTATTGGTCGACAGCAACTTGGTCGACAGAGTTTCTAGGTCGACATGTTCTAGGTCGACAGGTCAAAAGGTCGACATGAGTTTTTCACAATTTTTTAACCTTTTCATACTTAACGATCCACGTGGACTATGATTGGAACGGTAATCTGTGCTGAGCGAAGCGAGGCACCTTGCCCGAAACATGGCGAGCGAAGCGAGCCATGCGAGGGGACACGGTGCACTAATTGGGGTTCCCTGTCACTCTACGAAGAAAACGACACCAAAAATTTTTTACAACTCATATCGACCTTTTGACCTGTAGACCTAGACCATGTTGACCTAAAGACCCTGTCGACCTAGAGACCCTGTTGGCCTAGTTACTGTCGACCAATAGTGGTCAACCTAGACACTGTCGACCTAGTTACTATCTACCTTCCATACCACACCCGTGTACACCTGTGGTAGCTGTAAATTCATTTATAGTTAGTGATGCATCAGGACACTGGGTACATTGCAGGTTAGAGTTCTGTGGGTGCTCTGCTCAGAGGACCAACCAAATACCGTGGTCCTTCTCTAGATTCAGCCAGTGATGCCTAATGATCTGTCTATTATCACTCACATTGACACAGTGCCACATTAAACTTAACTGGGATTACATGTTTATCATGTTGTGTGTGTCATGCTTGTTCAGCAATTGTCTTGGAATCTTGGTGGTGACCTGGATGGCGGCTTTACCCTTAAACATCTAATTTTCTATGACTTTTCCCACACGATTGAATAGTTGTTGTTTTTAATGGATGAAGGCGGTATGACCTAGGGATCATAGTAACAATGTTAGTTTAAATGTTAATAGTCTATGTACTGATATATTTTGTAGATACAAGAACTACTGTAAGTCCAATTATGAAGTTCTAATTAACTTTAGTTGTAAATAACGTTTTTTTCTAATCATAATATAGCCCCTTCATCCACTCGCCTTTTCAATTGTAAATAATGAGTGAAAAGCAGCCTTTCAGCGGCATCACAAGGAGCAATACTGGGAACGTTACACTCAGGGGCGTTTTAAGAGAGGAAGGAGCCTGTGTGCAGCCTCCATCTTGGCCCCCTCCTGTCTATCTGACAGCACTGAGTAGTGCACTAGCAGTATACTAGTAGTGCTGTGCTAGAGTCTTCTGGCTATGTACCTATGGGGCCCACAAACTTCACGCCATTTTCCCAGTGATTTTGCAGAGCTTCCACGGCCGATGCAGGACTCCGGAGAGGCAGCGCCGTAACTACCTGTGTGCCAGGTGTGCCTGGCACACAGTGCAGTTACCCTGAGGGCGCACGGCCAGCGGCTTGTAATGAGTCAAATTGACTCATTACAAGCCGCCTGTTGTGTGCCATGTGCCGCGCTGGAGGAGAGCAGCAGCGCCGGAGGCAGAGAAGGAGGAGGAGGGAGGGGGACTGGTAGTAACGCCACTGCAGCAACCCCCTCTCCTTCTGTATTGGCTGTCCGGCGCTGCTGTGAATGCTGGGATGCGGTTCCCTCATGCCAGCATTCTCAGCGGCGGGCAGCCAATGCGGAAGGAGAGGGGGCTGCTGCTACGGCTCTAGTCCTCCTCCCTCCTCCTCGTTCTCCGCTGCCCAGGATCTGATCATCTGCCTGCACGAGGAGCCTGATTGCCAGCGGGGAGAGATGGTAAGTATCTCTCTCTCTTTCTCTCTCTCTCTCTTTCTCTCTCTCTCTCTCTTGTGTCTGCCGCAATGTGTAAAAAGGGGGACTGGCTGCCACAATGTGTAAAAAGGGGGACGCTGTCTGCCGTAATGTGTAAAAAGGGGGACGCTGTCTGCCATAATGTGTAAAAAGGGGGATGCTGTCTGCCGTAATGTGTACAAAAAGGGGACGCTGTCTGCCGTAATGTGTAAAAAGGGGGACCCTGTCTGCCGTAATGTGTAAAAAGGGGGACCCTGTAAGCCGTAATGAGTAAAAAGGGGGACGCTGTCTGCCGTAATGTGTAAAAAGGCACGCTGTCTGCCATAATGTGTAAAAAGGGGGATGCTGTCTGCCGTAATGTGTAAAAAGGGGGACGCTGTCTGCCGTAATGTGTAAAAAGGGGGACGCTGTCTGCCATAATGTGTAAAAAGAAGACGCTGGCTGCCGTAATGTGTAAAAAGGCACGCTGTCTGCTGTAATATGTAAAAAGGGGTATGCTGTCTGCCGTAATGTGTAAAAAGGGGATGCTGTCTGCTGTAATGTGTAAAAAGGGGGACTGTCTGCCATAATGTGTAAAAAGGGGGACACTGTCTGCCGTAATGTGTAAAAAGGGGGACGCTGTCTACCGTAATGTGTAAAAAGGGGGACACTGTCTGCCGTAATGTGTAAAAAGGGGGACACTGTCTGCCGTAATGTGTAAAAAGGGGACGCTGTCTGCCGTAATGTGCAAAAAGGGGATGCTGTCTGCCGTAATGTGTAAAAAGGCATGCTGTCTGCCATAATGTGTAAAAAGGGGACGCTGTCTGCCGTAATGTGTAATAAGGGGACGCTGGCTGCCGTAATGTGTAAAAAGGCACGCTGTCTGCTGTAATATGTAAAAAGGGGTATGCTGTCTGCCGTAATGTGTAAAAAGGGGATGCTGTCTGCTGTAATGTGTAAAAAGGGGGACTGTCTGCCATAATGTGTAAAAAGGGGGACACTGTCTGCTGTAATGTGTAAAAAGGAGGACGCTGTCTACCGTAATGTGTAAAAAGGGGGACACTGTCTGCCGTAATGTGTAAAAAGGGGGACACTGTCTGCCGTAATGTGTAAAAAGGGGACGCCGTCTGCCGTAATGTGCAAAAAGGGGATGCTGTCTGCCGTAATGTGTAAAAAGGGGACGCTGTCTGCCGTAATGTGTAATAAGGGGACGCTGTCTGCCGTAATGTGTAAAAAGGGGCTCTACCTGGTGTAGTAGCGCTACTGTGCAGCGTAATTTGAATAATGGAGACTACTATGCATCGTAGTATGAATTGGTATTATTTTGTGGCCACTCCCCTTCCCCATAAAGCCACTCCCATTCCCCATGAAGCCACACCCCTATATATTTTGCTCCTGTCTTGCGTGGGTGGGGGGACGCCAATGCCGTTTCTTGCACACAAAATACCTAGTTACGGCACTGCGGAGAGGTAAGTATTGAAGAACATGGGTGCCGGGTGTGGGCCCACTTGGACCTAGTTACCCGTGTACACCTAGCACCATGCACCCATTAGATACGATAAGCCACTTGCTACAGTTCAATGTATTTTATTCACACGTGATGGTGTTTTGCTTTATACATGTAGTGGGGGCATTTGGGAGTATATTATATAATGGGGCCAATAAATGACAGCATATCAGGTGCATTGGAGCTACTATGAATACTAAGGCCATGAGACTGCAGCGTCTTATGAGAGGAGAGGTTCCAAGTGTAGTCCCCTCTGGTGCCGATGCACCTCGTCAGAGCCTACTGTACATACACATATCTTCGCCGCCATTGCCACAGAGATTTCTAAAGCTACAGTTGCACAGGTAAGTATAATAATAATAATAATTTTATTTATATAGCGCTCTTTCTCCAATAGGACTCAAGGCGCTTAACAGATACATAGCATAATATAGTACAGAAAATAATGAAGTACATTTTCATAAAATACAGAAGTATGAAGATACTAAAAGGGACATTAAGGAAATGCTTGAGTAAACAGGAAAGTCTTGAGTCTACTTTTGAAGGATTCTATAGTTGGGGCCTCTCGCACTGTGTGGGGAAGTGCGTTCCATAGAGTCGGAGCCACATGACTAAAAGCTCGACCACCGGATGAATTACGGGAGATTCTAGGTACTGCTAAAAGTCCTTCATCTACAGATCGCAGTAATCGAGTGGGGCAGTATGGGGTCAGAAGCTGCTTCAGGTACCTTGGGCCCTGCTCATGTAATGCTTTGAAACTCAGTAAGCCAATCTTGAAGATGATTCGCCATCTTACTAGAGATGAGCGGGTTCGGTTTCTCTGAATCCGAACCCGCCAGAACTTCATGTTTTTTTTCACGGGTCCGAGCGACTCGGATCTTCCCGCCTTGCTCGGTTAACCCGAGCGCGCCCGAACGTCATCATGACGCTGTCGGATTCTCGCGAGGCTCGGATTCTATCGCGAGACTCGGATTCTATATAAGGAGCCGCGCGTCGCCGCCATTTTCACACGTGCATTGAGATTGATAGGGAGAGGACGTGGCTGGCGTCCTCTCCGTTTAGAATAGATTAGAGAGACACTTGATTTACTAATTTTGGGGAGCATTAGGAGTACTCAGTACAGTGCAGAGTTTTGCTGATAGTGACCAGTGACCACCAGTTTTATTTATAATCCGTTCTCTGCCTGAAAAAAGCGATACACAGCACACAGTGACTCAGTCACATACCATATCTGTGTGCACTGCTCAGGCTCAGGCCAGTGTGCTGCATCATCTATTATCTATATATAATATTATATATATCTGTCTGACTGCTCAGCTCACACAGCTTATAATTGTGGGGGAGACTGGGGAGCACTACTGCAGTGCCAGTTATAGGTTATAGCAGGAGCCAGGAGTACATAATATATTATATAGTGAGTGACCACCAGACACACAGTGCAGTTTATTTAATATATCCGTTCTCTGCCTGAAAAAAGCGATACACACAGTGACTCAGTCAGTCACATACCATATCTGTGTGCACTGCTCAGGCTCAGGCCAGTGTGCTGCATCATCTATATATATTATATATCTGTCTGACTGCTCAGCTCACACAGCTTATAATTGTGGGGGAGACTGGGGAGCACTACTGCAGTGCCAGTTATAGGTTATAGCAGGAGCCAGGAGTACATAATATTATATTAAAATTAAACAGTGCACACTTTTGCTGCAGGAGTGCCACTGCCAGTGTGACTAGTGACCAGTGACCTGACCACCAGTATATATAATATTAGTAGTATACTATCTCTTTATCAACCAGTCTATATTAGCAGCAGACACAGTACAGTGCGGTAGTTCACGGCTGTGGCTACCTCTGTGTCGGCACTCGGCAGCCCGTCCATAATTGTATATACCACCTAACCGTGTTTTTTTTTTCTTTCTTTATACATACATACTAGTTACGAGTATACTATCTCTTTATCAACCAGTCTATATATTAGCAGCAGACACAGTACAGTGCGGTAGTTCACGGCTGTGGCTACCTCTGTGTCGGCACTCGGCAGCCCGTCCATAATTGTATATACCACCTAACCGTGGTTTTTTTTTCTTTCTTTATACATACATACTAGTTACGAGTATACTATCTCTTTATCAACCAGTCTATATATTAGCAGCAGACACAGTACAGTGCGGTAGTTCACGGCTGTGGCTACCTCTGTGTCGGCACTCGGCAGCCCGTCCATAATTGTATATACCACCTAACCGTGGTTTTTTTTTCTTTCTTTATACATACATACTAGTTACGAGTATACTATCTCTTTATCAACCAGTCTATATATTAGCAGCAGACACAGTACAGTGCGGTAGTTCACGGCTGTGGCTACCTCTGTGTCGGCACTCGGCAGCCCGTCCATAATTGTATATACCACCTTACCGTGGTTTTTTTTTCTTTCTTTATACATACATACTAGTTACGAGTATACTATCTCTTTATCAACCAGTCTATATATTAGCAGCAGACACAGTACAGTGCGGTAGTTCACGGCTGTGGCTACCTCTGTGTCGGCACTCGGCAGCCCGTCCATAATTGTATATACCACCTAACCGTGGTTTTTTTTTCTTTCTTTATACATACATACTAGTTACGAGTATACTATCTCTTTATCAACCAGTCTATATTAGCAGCAGACACAGTACAGTGCGGTAGTTCACGGCTGTGGCTACCTCTGTGTCGGCACTCGGCAGCCCGTCCATAATTGTATATACCACCTAACCGTGGTTTTTTTTTCTTTCTTTATACATACATACTAGTTACGAGTATACTATCTCTTTATCAACCAGTCTATATATTAGCAGCAGACACAGTACAGTGCGGTAGTTCACGGCTGTGGCTACCTCTGTGTCGGCACTCGGCAGCCCGTCCATAATTGTATATACCACCTAACCGTGGTTTTTTTTTCTTTCTTTATACATACATACTAGTTACGAGTATACTATCTCTTTATCAACCAGTCTATATATTAGCAGCAGACACAGTACAGTGCGGTAGTTCACGGCTGTGGCTACCTCTGTGTCGGCACTCGGCAGCCCGTCCATAATTGTATATACCACCTAACCGTGGTTTTTTTTTCTTTCTTTATACATACATACTAGTTACGAGTATACTATCTCTTTATCAACCAGTCTATATATTAGCAGCAGACACAGTACAGTGCGGTAGTTCACGGCTGTGGCTACCTCTGTCTCGGCACTCGGCAGCCCGTCCATAATTGTATATACCACCTAACCGTGTTTTTTTTTTCTTTCTTTATACATACATACTAGTTACGAGTATACTATCTCTTTATCAACCAGTCTATATTAGCAGCAGACACAGTACAGTGCGGTAGTTCACGGCTGTGGCTACCTCTGTGTCGGCACTCGGCAGCCCGTCCATAATTGTATATACCACCTAACCGTGGTTTTTTTTTCTTTCTTTATACATACATACTAGTTACGAGTATACTATCTCTTTATCAACCAGTCTATATATTAGCAGCAGACACAGTACAGTGCGGTAGTTCACGGCTGTGGCTACCTCTGTGTCGGCACTCGGCAGCCCGTCCATAATTGTATATACCACCTAACCGTGGTTTTTTATTATTTCTTTATAGTCATACTAGTTACGAGTATACTATCTCTTTATCAACCAGTCTATATTAGCAGCAGACACAGTACAGTGCGGTAGTTCACGGCTGTGGCTACCTCTGTGTCGGCACTCGGCAGCCCGTCCATAATTGTATATACCACCTAACCGTGGTTTTTTTTTCTTTCTTTATACATACATACTAGTTACGAGTATACTATCTCTTTATCAACCAGTCTATATATTAGCAGCAGACACAGTACAGTGCGGTAGTTCACGGCTGTTTGGGGAGGGTTTTTTGGAAGGGACATCCTGCGTGACACTGCAGTGCCACTCCTAGATGGGCCCGGTGTTTGTGTCGGCCACTAGGGTCGCTTATCTTACTCACACAGCTACCTCATTGCGCCTCTTTTTTTCTTTGCGTCATGTGCTGTTTGGGGAGGGTTTTTTGGAAGGGACATCCTGTGTGACACTGCAGTGCCACTCCTAGATGGGCCCGGTGTTTGTGTCGGCCACTAGGGTCGCTAATCTTACTCACACAGCTACCTCATTGCGCCTCTTTTTTTCTTTGCGTCATGTGCTGTTTGGGGAGGGTTTTTTGGAAGGGACATCCTGCGTGACACTGCAGTGCCACTCCTAGATGGGCCCGGTGTTTGTGTCGGCCACTAGGGTCGCTTATCTTACTCACACAGCGACCTCGGTGCAAATTTTAGGACTAAAAATAATATTGTGAGGTGTGAGGTATTCAGAATAGACTGAAAATGAGTGTAAATTATGGTTTTTGAGGTTAATAATACTTTGGGATCAAAATGACCCCCAAATTCTATGATTTAAGCTGTTTTTTAGTGTTTTTTGAAAAAAACACCCGAATCCAAAACACACCCGAATCCGACAAAAAAAATTCGGTGAGGTTTTGCCAAAACGCGTTCGAACCCAAAACACGGCCGCGGAACCGAACCCAAAACCAAAACACAAAACCCGAAATATTTCAGGCGCTCATCTCTACATCTTACAGGCAGCCAGTGAAGGGAGTAGAGGATGGGTGTTTTGTGGCTAGAACAGGGCTGGTTGGTTAATAGCCTGGCAGCTGTGTTTTGCACCAGCTGTAAGCGGTGCAATTCTTTTGCTGGGAGACCAAGGTAGAGGGCATTACAGTAGTCTATTCGAGATGATACAAATGCATGTATGACTTTTGGCAGATCATCTGAGGGAATTGATTCTGGCTATGTTCCTCAGGTGAAAGAATGAGGATTTGATTGTGGCTGATATCTGATGTTTAAGTGTCAAGCCACCATCCAGGACAACGCCAAGATTCCGCACACGATCACTGGTCTGTAATTCTGAATCCCTGAGTGTAAGTCCAGTTGGTTGGCTATGCTGCGGTCTTGTCCTTTGATGTTGCGGTCGTATCATAAGGACCTCTGTTTTATCCGGGTTCAGTCGCAGCCAACTGGCACTCATCCACTCCTGTAGCTCAGCTAGACAGCCACTTAGGGGTGCTATTGGGTTATCAGTGCCCGGAGCAAAGGGCAAGTACAGTTGTGTATCATCTGCATAGCAGTGGTAGACCAGGCCATGGCGGCTGATTATTTCACCCAATATACTCAATCAGTTCAGGGTAAGCCATGCACCCAGGGCAGTAAAGATCCTTGCCGGGTCCAGGTACTTTTCAGGGGGCGTGGCCTAATCATGGGTGGCACAGCCCTGCACATTTAGAACAAAAATACAGAAAAAGTACTTTAGGTGCCTCCCTGTCCACACTGCAGCCCAGCACACAGCAGAATGTGATGGGCTGAGGAGAAGAGCTTCAGCCGCTGCTGCTGGCAGGTAAGAGGAGGTGAAACGTGGGCCCCTGCTGGGCCCCTCTGTAAGGCCTGGGTCCGGGTATTTAGTACCCTCCCCCTCTGTCAGTACCACCGCATGCACCCTGCACCCATTATATATGCCAAGCCAATGAGAGCAATTATTGTGTAATGCAGATATGGGAACTGACATCACATCTTATCCACATATTCTGATAAGAGCATTAACAATTCCTCCTAATAAAAGAATATACTTGCCAGGGGCGTTTTAAGAGCGGGGCCCCTCCTCTCAGGCAGCTAGTAAACTTTGACATAATGCCAGAGTCTACTGCGCATGCGCTGGTCTCTGGGAACATGGCGCCCTCGCGCCTTGTTCAGGGACATCTCCAGTGGGCATGCGCAAATCACTCGGAAATGGGCGCGGTGGTTTAGGGCCACTGCTGTGGGACTCCGGAGGGGGTAAGTATAATATATGGGTGCAGTGTATGCGGTGTGGCCCCCCTCGAACCAAGGGGCCCGTATGCACCGCACACACTGCACCCATTATAGAAACGCCTATGATATTTACCCCTCATATAAAATGTTGCTACTCAGTGGGGCCCCAGCAAAAGCTGTAACTATTCATTCCATTTATTTGCTGCCAACCAATTAATCATGGAATAGATCAATTATAATTATATCAATATGCAGTATACAAATAAATATAAATTAGCTACTGCAAACGTTTCTCAGTTCACTCATCAATTTTATTGAAAAGCAATAACAAGGCAACATTTTCCAGTACAAAATATAGCCGTCTGGACTGGTTCTGTGTTTGATTTTTGCAAAGGGGATCTATAAGAAAGTGTGTGTAGAGATATTTATTACGCCATACAGTGTTCAACATTAATTATACAGGTAGGTCAAGAATTTATCCTGTGAACAAGAGGAGTGACTTTAATAGTGCTAGGTGATTTATTGTTATGCTCACAGTTTATGTGCCATGAAATTTTTACGATGGTGTTGTGAAACATTTTCATTTGCATTTTAAAAAGCAATTTGACTAGTATGGTCTTAGTGTTGGCTGATGTGTTGTTTTAGACATAAGCACGCACTGCGAGTGATACAGGATTTGGAGACAGGGCAAATCTGATATACAGTATTGTGCTGATTAGTGTAAAATATGCAAACTTTTCTGCACATACCCATAATAAGTAGAGATGTGCGCCAGACCATTTTTGCTGCTTTTGATGTAATTCGTCGGAGGATTTTGGTTTGGTGTTGCAGCTGGTTTTGATTTGGATTTGGTTCTGGATTTTTTTAAATGAATAAAAACAGTCCAAACCGAATTCAAAACCTGAAATTTGGATTTAAAATCCGAATTCCGAACAGTGGGAAGATCCAGATCGGGACTTTCTTCTCCGGATATCCGACAGTGTTTTGGTTTGGTATTGATCCACAAAATTTGGGTGGGTTCAGATTTCTGGAGAACCGAACTGCACATCTCTAATAATAAGAGGTGTACACCTATGTCCACATGTAGATTTGATAGTTGCTCCTACTTGGAGATTCATATTGGAATGGAGGAGGGAAGGGTCGTGTAAATGCTGGGTACAGTAAAGTTGTAGTTGGGTCATTTCGAGGTGAGGAAATGTGTTGATGCATGAGGGCTGAGCCAGATCCAGGCTGATGATGATGATAGTAATCAGCACACGTTGTGCTTCCTATTGGCTGATTATGGATTCTCCATGGAAGCTGATAAGGGATTTCTATGTGATGAGTATATCATGTGATGTTGTTGCCTTTTCTACTTTCTTTCATGCAGGAGACAAAATACCTGTATCTGCCTCGGGGCAGGCAGATACAGGAGGGAGGCACCGATTGCTCTGTGGGGGTCAATCCGAGTTGATCGCTTGCTGCCGTTTTTCGCAGCACAGCGAACAGGTTACTACTGCGCATGCGTATGCACCGCAATGCGCAGGCGCGTCGTACAGGTACAAAGCAGATCTTTGCTGGGCGATGGATTTAATGAAGAATCCATTCGCACAGCCGATCGCAAGGAGACTGACAGGAAGAGGGCGTTCGTGGGTGTCAAATGACCGTTTTCAGGGAGTGTTTGGAAAAACAAAGGCGCGTCCAAGCGTTTGCAGGGCGGGTGTCTGACATCAATTCCGGGACCAAAAAGACTG
This sequence comes from Pseudophryne corroboree, assembly GCF_028390025.1. Taxonomy (NCBI): domain Eukaryota; kingdom Metazoa; phylum Chordata; class Amphibia; order Anura; family Myobatrachidae; genus Pseudophryne; species Pseudophryne corroboree. Next base: position 161,172,079 of record NC_086448.1, read on the forward strand.
AAGTGATCGCAAGGGATGAGTAAGTCCAGAGCTACTCAGAAACTGCAAAAAACTTTTTTGTCCCGCTCGGTTGCACACGCGTTCGCACACTTGCAAAGTGAAAATACACTCCCCCGTGGGTGGCGAGTATGCTTCTGCACGGCTGCTAAAAGTAGCTAGCGAGCGATCAACTCGAAATGAGGGCCTGTGTCGGCTGCAGCAGTTGTTATACATGGCGCTGATCCCTGGGAAGCTTATGTTCCCACAAACACCCGGTGATATATAAAAAAGTTTAAAGGTACAGTTAGGATTATGTTTTATCTACCCCATCCCCCCCCCCCTGCTAATTTTGGTCCCCAATGAGCAACTGTCACTGTTAATCACTCAACCTTCTACCTTGACCTACCGGTAGGGTGGTGATGTTGCCCCCATCAGGGTGGTGCAGCCAACTATACAGTATAGTCAAAAAAGGTGAGTGAAATTATACATAAACAACTTGCACCAGGACAGATAACCTACCATTTTTTTTCACACCAAAAAAACAATAGCTAAAGCAGCAAACTACCAAATCCAGCAAAACAGATGGACAGCGAGGGTGGGAAGCTTGCAGCAATAGAGGCTATGGATTTAAATAAAGTTACCTCCTAAGCACACTCCTTACATTGATACAGGTTGAGTATCCCTTATCCAAAACGCTTGGGACCAGAAGTATTTTGGATATCTGATTTTTCCGTACTTTAGAATAATTGCATACCATAATGAGGTATCATGGCGTTGGAACCTAAAGGCCCATACACACTTGACGATAAAATGAGCGACGTCGTTCATTTCAGCCCTCATCAACGACGTCGCTCATTATATCGTCAAGTGTGTATGCATCCGACGACCACCGATGCGCGGCCCCGCGGGACGTTAACCACCCTCGCTTATCTGTGGAGCATGTATGCTCAATTTCCACTATGGTCGTTACCGACCAGAGACGTCGTTGAATGTGTATGGTGTGAACGACCAACGACCAAGCCACTGTTCACCAGCCCTGTTCCCAGCTCATTAGTTTAATAAACTGTTCAGCTTGGATGCTTCAACGATGAATGGTCTTTGGTCTTTGGTCTTTGGTCGTTGGTAGTGTGTATGCTCATGTCGTTTGCTCAGCTGTTCAAGGGAAGTTCAAGGGAAGTCGTTAACGATGGTCGTTAACGACGTGTGCATCGTCAAGTGTGTATGGGCCTTTAGTCTAAGCACAGAATGCATTTATGTTTCATACACACCTTATACACACAGCCTGAAGGTCATTTTAGCAAATATTTTGAATAACTTTGTGCATTAAACAAAGTTTGTGTACATTGAGCCATCAGAAAATAAAGGTTTCACTATCTCACTCAAAAAATTCCGTATTTCGGAATAATCCGTATTTCGGAATTTTTGGATATGGGATACTCAACCTGTAGTACCGCATGTCACATGTGACATACACACAAGCCGCCCCCAGTCTTGAGGTTTAAACCAAATCATTCTTATTGCAATCATTCGGTTCCAGAGAGCACACCAACTACATACCTCCCAACCATCCCAATTTCGCGGGACCATCCCACATTTTGGGCACTATCCTGCTGGCAGGCTACATGTCACCGCAGTGAATGGATGGCGTATTTGTGCCATGAGTGCTGGAAAAGACACAGGGGCAAGAAACACTAAAACATCATACATTTGGCATGGCCTAATGCAGAGGTTCCCAAACTGTGTGCCGTGGCTCCCTGGGGTGCCTCGGGACACTTGCAGGGGTGCCCTGGGTTGGTGGTCCAGAACCAATTAAATTTATTCATGGTCAATATAATAGGCAAAACCAGTGCTGCTGGCTGCCAGTCATAAAATATGTGGCCAAACAGAAGCAAATCTTGTACCTCACCACACAACTGACCCTAAAGATGACATATAAACGCGATCTACTTAATGTAATATTTCTTTCTAAATTTCTCAATAAGAAATGTTTGGCCTAGGGGTGCCGTGAAAAAAATTCTGATATTCTAGGGCGCCGTGATTCAAAAAAGTTTGGAAACCACTGGCCTAATGTACAGGAGGCCACACCCCCTTTCAAGCACGTGTCTCCGGCACACGCTAGATGTCCTGATATGGGATTTCAGAATGTTAGGGGGTATGCAACCGCTGCTAGTTGGTGATGAACAATAAACAGTTCTCCTACAACAATGCCAACTGATGTGATAGCCGTTGCTTTAAGATCCTAAGGGTGATTGTCGTTACCCTACGAACATGTGTATGACATTTTTGTGTGCCTGCAACTTATAGTTCACTATTGTCTGTCAATTAATGTCTATTCTGTGACAATGTTAAATTATATTTAATGGTGTTCTTATTTAAGAAACATCAATTTGCTGCTGAACAAAATGCATGTAAAAAAAATTACATTGGTAAAATTTGTGAAAAGCTCTAATTCTACAAAATATGAAGTTTTTTAAGCTAGCTTTACATACAGAATGTACAGTACATCCCCTATAATGAAAACAACAATGTTCTGTTTCTGTACAGAAAGTTTGGCAAAGTAAAAGTCGGCTCCTAACAGCTGTGTATGTGAAACATTTGGCAATTATCTATGTGTTAGGAATTCTAACCAGAAATCTAAAAGGTCAAAATGCCACTGCACATTATTCAGATTGAGAAAGCTCAGTTAATACTGCACACGGGGCTGATTCAAAATTTTAATGCAGCAGGAGGTGCCTGTAGGAGATAGATCCTCCTGTTTGCATTAGCGAGGATCCGAGTGATGTGTCTGAGGACGCAGCCTCGGATCGCCATTGCGACCACCTGCGCAGCCCCCAAACATCTTATTTGTATGCAAACATATACACGCGCGGCACCTGACACATACACACGTAACATCAGACACAATAATATAAACACGCAGCCCCTGAAACACATATACACAAGCAACACCTGACACACACATACACACGCAGCATCTGACACATACATATACTGTAGGCGCACAGCATCAGACACACTAATATACACATGCAGCAACTGAAATACACACACATATACACACACATGGCATTTAACACACACGCAGCACCTGACACTCACACACACACACACACATATACACTTGCAGCACCTAACACACACATATACACTTGCAGCACCTGACACACACACATACATGCACAGCACCTGACACACACATATACATGCGCAGCACCTGACACACATACATATACATGCACAGAACTGACACACACATATACACGCGCAGCACCTGACACACACACACACACACACACACATACACTCGCAGCACCTGACCCACACATATATACATGCGCAATACCTGACACACACATACATATACACGCACAGCACCAGACACGCACATATACACTCACAGCACCTGACACACACGTATACATGCGCAACACCTGACACTCACACTAACATATACACGCGCAACACCTGATACACAGCAGCTGACGCACACACATGCAACTTCAGGCACACTAATATAAACACACAGCAACTGAAACACATATATACATGCAGCACCTGGCACACATATACACACCAGCACCTGACACACACATACACAGGCAGCACCTGACACACACACACACACACACACACATGTACGTAGCATTTAACACTCACATATACATGTGCAGTACCTGACACACACACATACACTCCCGCAGCACCTCACACATGTACATGTTCTGTGGCACCACACACACACGTACGTACAAGCGCGGCACCTGATACACACATCAGGGCTGGCAACAGAAATCTTGGGGCCCGGTACACTGATAACTCCAGGGCCCCCCTTCAACCACACTCAACCTCCATCCTCCCACAAAAACATCCCTACATACACACACATGTACTGTACATGTATGTATTAGTGATGTGCACCGGACATTTTTCGGGTTTTGTGTTTTGGTTTTGGATTCGGTTCCGCGGCCGTGTTTTGGATTCGGACGTGTTTTGGCAAAACCTCCCTGAAAATTTTTTGTCGGATTCGGGTGTTTTTTTACAAAAAAAACCTCAAAAACAGCTTAAATCATAGAATTTGGGGGTCATTTTGATCCCATAGTATTATTAACCTCAATAACCATAATTTCCACTCATTTCCAGTCTATTCTGAACACCTCACACCTCACAATATTATTTTTAGTCCTAAAATTTGCACCGAGGTCGCTGGATAACTAAGCTAAGCGACCCAAGTGGCCGACACAAACACCTGGCCCATCTAGGAGTGGCACTGCAGTGTCAGACAGGATGGCACTTCAAAAAAATAGTCCCCAAACAGCACATGATGCAAAGAAAAAAAGAGGCGCAATGAGGTAGCTGTGTGACTAAGCTAAGCGACCCAAGTGGCCGACACAAACACCTGGCCCATCTAGGAGTGGCACTGCAGTGTCAGACAGGATGGCACTTCAAAAAAATAGTCCCCAAACAGCACATGATGCAAAGAAAAAAAGAGGCGCAATGAGGTAGCTGTGTGACTAAGCTAAGCGACCCAAGTGGCCGACACAAACACCTGGCCCATCTAGGAGTGGCACTGCAGTGTCAGACAGGATGGCACTTCAAAAAAATAGTCCCCAAACAGCACATGATGCAAAGAAAAAAAGAGGCGCAATGAGGTAGCTGTGTGACTAAGCTAAGCGACCCAAGTGGCCGACACAAACACCTGGCCCATCTAGGAGTGGCACTGCAGTGTCAGACAGGATGACACTTCAAAAAAATAGTCCCCAAACAGCACATGATGCAAAGAAAAAAAGAGGCGCAATGAAGTAGCTGTGTGACTAAGCTAAGCGACCCAAGTGGCCGACACAAACACCTGGCCCATCTAGGAGTGGCACTGCAGTTTTCTAGCGAGAGGATGAGTGCTACCATCCTCATGTGAAGCTGAACCACTAGCCATGAACATAGACCAGGGCCTCAGCCGTTCCTTGCCACTCCGTGTCGTAAATGGCATATTGGCAAGTTTACGCTTCTCATCAGACGCTTTCAATTTTGATTTTTGGGTCATTTTACTGAACTTTTGTTTTTTGGATTTTACATGCTCTCTACTATGACATTGGGCATCGGCCTTGGCAGACGACGTTGATGGCATTTCATCGTCTCGGCCATGAAAAGTGGCAGCAGCTTCAGCACGAGGTGGAAGTGGATCTTGATCTTTCCCTATTTTAACCTCCACATTTTTGTTCTCCATTTTTTAATGTGTGGAATTATATGCCAGTATCAATAGCAATGGCCTACTACTATATATACTGCGCACAACTGAAATGCACCACAGGTATGGATGAATAGTATACTTGACGACACAGAGGTAGGTAGAGCAGTGGCCTTCCGTACCGTACTGCTATATACACTGCTGGTCACTGTCAGCAAACTGCAAAACTAAAATGCACCACGGGTATAGAATCTAGATGGATAGTATACTTGACGACACAGAGGTAAGTAGAGCAGTGGCCTTCCGTACCGTACTGCTATATATACTGGTGGTCACTGTCAGCAAACTGCAAAACTAAAATGCACCACAGGTATAGAATCTAGATGGATAGTATACTTGATGACACAGAGGTAGGTAGAGCAGTGGCCTTCCGTACCGTACTGCTATATATACTGGTGGTCACTGTCAGCAAAACTCTGCACTGTACTCCTCCTATATAATACTGCTGGTCCCCAGTCCCCACAATAAAGCAGTGTGAGCACAGATATATGCAGCACACTGAGCACAGATATGGAGCGTTTTTCAGGCAGACAACGTATAATACTGGTGGTCACTGGTCAGCCAAACTCTGCACTGTACTCCTCCTATATAATACAGCTGCTCCCTAGTCCCCACAATTAAGCAATAAGCACAAATATTTGCAGCAACATTAATAAACGGAGAGGACGCCAGCCACGTCCTCTCCCTAACATTTCCAATGCACGAGTGAAAATGGCGGCGACGCGCGGCTCCTTATATAGAATCCGAATCTCGCGAGAATCCGACAGCGGGATGATGAAGTTCGGGCGCGCTCGGATTAACCGAGCCATACGGGAGAATCCGAGTATGCCTCGGACCCGTGTAAAATGGGTGAAGTTCGGGGGGGGTTCGGTTTCCGAGGTACCGAACCCGCTCATCACTAGTCTAAAGTGATCGCAAGTGCCGAGTAGGTTTTGAGCTAATCTGAAACTACACAAAAATTGTTTGCAGGCGCTCTGCGATACAACCGTTCGCACTTCTGCTAAGCTAAAATACACTCCCAGTGGGCGGCGGCATAGCGTTTGTACGGCTGCTAAAAACTGCTAGCGAGCGATCAACTTAGAATTAGAGATGAGCGCCTGAAATTTTTCGGGTTTTGTGTTTTGGTTTTGGGTTCGGTTCCGCGGCCGTGTTTTGGGTTCGAACGCGTTTTGGCAAAACCTCACCGAATTATTTTTGTCGGATTCGGGTGTGTTTTGGATTCGGGTGTTTTTTTCCAAAAACACTAAAAAACAGCTTAAATCATAGAATTTGGGGGTCATTTTGATCCCAAAGTATTATTAACCTCAAAAACCATAATTTACACTCATTTTCAGTCTATTCTGAATACCTCACACCTCACAATATTATTTTTAGTCCTAAAATTTGCACCGAGGTCGCTGTGTGAGTAAGATAAGCGACCCTAGTGGCCGACACAAACACCGGGCCCATCTAGGAGTGGCACTGCAGTGTCACGCAGGATGTCCCTTCCAAAAAACCCTCCCCAAACAGCACATGACGCAAAGAAAAAAAGAGGCGCAATGAGGTAGCTGTGTGAGTAAGATTAGCGACCCTAGTGGCCGACACAAACACCGGGCCCATCTAGGAGTGGCACTGCAGTGTCACGCAGGATGGCCCTTCCAAAAAACCCTCCCCAAACAGCACATGACGCAAAGAAAAAAAGAGGCGCAATGAGGTAGCTGACTGTGTGAGTAAGATTAGCGACCCTAGTGGCCGACACAAACACCGGGCCCATCTAGGAGTGGCACTGCAGTATGTATGTATAAAGAAAGAAAAAAAAACCACGGTTAGGTGGTATATACAATTATGGACGGGCTGCCGAGTGCCGACACAGAGGTAGCCACAGCCGTGAACTACCGCACTGTACTGTGTCTGCTGCTAATATATAGACTGGTTGATAAAGAGATAGTATACTCGTAACTAGTATGTATGTATAAAGAAAGAAAAAAAAACCACGGTTAGGTCACTGGTATATACAATTATGGACGGGCTGCCGAGTGCCGACACAGAGGTAGCCACAGCCGTGAACTACCGCACTGTACACTGGTTGATAAAGAGATAGTAGTATACTCGTAACAACTAGTATGACGACGGTATAAAGAATGAAAAAAAAACCACGGTTAGGTGGTATATAATACAATTATGGTTGGACGGACTGCCTGCCGAGTGCCGACACAGAGGTAGCCACAGCCGTGAACTACCGCACTGTACACTGGTTGATAAAGAGATAGTAGTATACTCGTAACAACTAGTATGACGACGGTATAAAGAATGAAAAAAAAACCACGGTTAGGTGGTATATAATACAATTATGGTTGGACGGACTGCCTGCCGAGTGCCGACACAGAGGTAGCCACAGCCGTGAACTACCGCACTGTACACTGGTTGATAAAGAGATAGTAGTATACTCGTAACAACTAGTATGACGACGGTATAAAGAACGAAAAAAAAACCACGGTTAGGTGGTATATATTATAATAATACAATTATGGATGGACGGACTGCCTGCCGAGTTCCGACACAGAGGTAGCCACAGCCGTGAACTACCGCACTGTACACTGGTTGATAAAGAGATAGTAGTATACTCGTAACAACTAGTATGACGACGGTATAAAGAACGAAAAAAAAACCACGGTTAGGTGGTATATATTATAATACAATTATGGATGGACGGACTGCCTGCCGAGTTCCGACACAGAGGTAGCCACAGCCGTGAACTACCGCACTGTACACTGGTTGATAAAGAGATAGTAGTATACTCGTAACAACTAGTATGACACTATGACGACGGTATAAAGAAAGAAAAAAAAATACCACAGTTAGGTGGTATATATTATAATAATAATACAATTATGGATGGACGGACTGCCTGCCGACTGCCGACACAGAGGTAGCCACAGCCGTGAACTACCGCACTGTACACTGGTTGATAAAGAGATAGTAGTATACTCGTAACAACTAGTATGACACTATGACGACGGTATAAAGAATGAAAAAAAAACCACGGTTAGGTGGTATATATTATAATAATAATACAATTATGGATGGACGGACTGCCTGCCGACTGCCGACACAGAGGTAGCCACAGCCGTGAACTACCGCACTGTACACTGGTTGATAAAGAGATAGTAGTATACTCGTAACAACTAGTATGACACTATGACGACGGTATAAAGAATGAAAAAAAAACCACGGTTAGGTGGTATATATTATAATAATAATACAATTATGGATGGACGGACTGCCTGCCGACTGCCGACACAGAGGTAGCCACAGCCGTGAACTACCGCACTGTACACTGGTTGATAAAGAGATAGTAGTATACTCGTAACAACTAGTATGACACTATGACGACGGTATAAAGAAAGAAAAAAAAATACCACGGTTAGGTGGTATATATTGTAATACAATTATGGATGGACGGACTGCCTGCCGAGTTCCGACTGCCGACACAGAGGTAGCCACAGCCGTGAACTACCGCACTGTACTGTGTCTGCTGCTAATATAGACTGGTTGATAAAGAGATAGTATACAATACATACAACAATATACTACTATACTGGTGGTCAGGCACTGGTCACCACTAGTCACACTGGCAGTGGCACTCCTGCAGCAAAAGTGTGCACTGTTTAATTTTAAATTAATATAATATTATGTACTCCTGGGGGCTCCTGCTATAACAACCTGCAGTGCTCCCCAGTCTCCCCCACAATTATTATAAGCTTTGCCTTTTATACATTGATGTGCAGCACACTGGGCTGAGCTGAGTGCACACAGACTGAGTCACACTGTGTGACTGGCTGCTGCTGTGTATCGTTTTTTTTCAGGCAGAGAACGGATATAGCAGAGAACGGATATATTATATTAAAATAAATAAAAGTTAACTAACAACAACTGCACTGGTCACTGTGGTAAACTCTGTCTGACTCTGCACAATCTCTCTCTCTCTTCTAATCTAATTTCTAATGGAGAGGACGCCAGCCACGTCCTCTCCCTATCAATCTCAATGCACGTGTGAAAATGGCGGCGACGCGCGGCTCCTTATATAGAATCCGAGTCTCGCGAGAATCCGACAGCGTCATGATGACGTTCGGGCGCGCTCGGGTTAACCGAGCAAGGCGGGAGGATCCGAGTCTGCTCGGACCCGTGAAAAAAACATGAAGTTCGTGCGGGTTCGGTTTCAGAGAAACCGAACCCGCTCATCTCTACTTAGAATGACCCCCGATGTGCTATGTAGAGCAATTTTTTTTACTAGTAAACTTGCACCTTGTAATGCGAGTTTCATTACAAGGTGCGAGTTTTGATAGAAGCATGCACCGATCAGTGAGATCTGTGTATGCTTCTTTCAGGAAAAGTTAAGAAACAGTTAAAATGCAATAATAAATGATGTGTAGACAGTATGTCATCCCAACCCCCCCTCCCCCTCCCCCCTCCCCCAAATCATAACCGGCCTCAGGCTCCTTGAGTCAGCCCTGGTTGAAAAAATACAAAAGATAAAATGACTGAGGTTCCTCTGTATTTAAGATATATTTGTATACTTTTATAGAGATTAGTGGTAAACTCACACATATTACAAACTCGGATCCTATTACATTTGGCCATAAGATTCACTGCAGGTGAGGGCTCTCTTCATACTTCCTACCTCTGTCTGTCTGTCTGTCTGTCTGTCTGTCTGTCTGTCTGTCTGTGCCCAGTTTTGTTCTATAATTGTTGTTCTAATTGTAAAGTGCAACGGAATATGCTGCGCTATATAAGAAACTGCTAATAATAATAATAATAATAATATCAAAAAATCCTTTAAGTGTCGGGATTAAGGGTATTTAGTAATAACTTACTTTATCATACCAGAACCCCTGACAATGAGCAGAAGCCCTGACAACGAGCAGAAGCCCTGACAGTGAGCAGGTACTGGGGCATTACTTTGTGGGGTATAATATAGTGATAGGGGCATAAATGTGGGGGCATATGAATTTTGTTTTATTTTTAAACAATATGTATTCATTTTTATTTCTTTATATATATATATATATATATATATATATAGATTTTTATTATTATTATTTTTTTGAGGGGGGGGGGGGGGTGCCTATTTTGTCAGTCCCATGCCCCACAGTTTCTGATGGCATTCCTGTATAAAACCCAAATGTATCATGTAATTATGTCTGATAATATAGTACAGAGTAAGACGAAACATACATTATATTATGTTTCCTCTGTAAATAGTTGTGTAATGTCTTGTACACTTTGAAACAATATTCTCTTCCTGAAATTACATTTGAATCTTGTGCTTCTATTTGGATTGCAGCTGCCATTACTGCCAAATGGTAGGATTGGTGAAGTTCACTATGTAAGTAAAATGACACGATTCAGATGCACTTACAGTAGCATTCTCTGAAACATTTGCCCCATAAGGTTCTAATAATTATATATGCTTCATAGAACGTTTACTTACTACTGCAGTGTGTGACAGGCAAATTTACAAATCACACAAATACAGTCGCAAATAAAACAAGTAGAGACATTGACAAAAGGAGGTGTAGTCCACTTGGATCCTGGCCAGGTTTTAGGGGGGGTTGGGGTCCCAGACAGACCTCACGGCAGAATGCGCCGGGAAGAACTTTTACCCAGGGAGCCTGTTCTGGGCCTTCCACTGGATGGAGTTGGAAGAAAACTGCACAGAGTGGTACATTGGATCCCAGAAGATATGTTAGGGGTTCGGGTTGGTCAGCCATCACTGCGGAATGTGCCGAGCAGAATTTTGACCAAGGGAGCCTGTTTTGGGCCTTCCACTGAATGGATTTGGAAGAAAACTTCATGAAGGGGTAACATTGCATCCCAGAAGACATACTAGGGGGTTGGGGACAGTCGGACCTCACGATGGAATGCGCCGGGCAGAACTTTGACACAGGGAGCCTGTTCTGGGTCTTCCACTGGATGGATTTGGAAGAAAACTTCACAAAATGGTAACATTGCATCCCAGAAGACATACTAGGGGGTTGGGGACAGTCGGACCTCACGATGGAATGCGCCGGGCAGAATTTTGACCCAGTGAGCTTGTTCTGGGCCTTCCACTGGATGGATTTGGGTGAAAACTTTAATGAACTGTAATAACTGACAGAGTTTCGTGCATGTGCATTGGGAAAATCTTTGGGAAAATGGCCATCACACCATGTTCCCAGAGATCTGCGCATGCGCAATAGAGTCGCTGCGGAGAAGGATGGCACCGCCGGGGTACTCCGGAGAGGTAAGTATTAAAACCTTGTGCCTCGGTCAGAGAGGAGGGGCCCCTGATAAAGAAGGCTGCACACGGGCCTCCTCATCCTCTCTTAAAACACCCCTGCTTGGAATAGCTACATTGATAACAGAAGGAAAACTTTAAATCCATCTTGCAATGGAAAAGTGATTATAAAACTAAACAGATAGAAAAGTTGGGGATCAGGGCTACTGGCGACACCTCAAAAACAAATACTACACTGGGCATGGTTGTATTGGAAGAGCTAGTAAGCTACTTATTCCATATGTTGACAGTTACATCCAACTCATTGATAACTTAATAATGGAAATTTTAAACTCGGGCAACGCCGGGTACTCCAGCTAGTATTAAATACTAACCAGAAGGGGTCATGTACCTTCTACACCGGCCCCATATTGGTCTTATTTATTTTAATGATCTAACATTTGCTTTGCTGGTCGCAGGCACAGATATGACGCATCTGTGTCATCTCAGTGGCGATAACAGATTACACTTTTAGTAAAGCATTTTTATTACATAAAGGTTTCAATACATTTGATCTATTTTTAACATTTTTATTTTTCCCACGTGGATAGACATTGGTTATCTGACCTGCCGCTGAGATGCTAGAGGAGGAGCAGACTGCCAGAAATCAAGATGCCAGGTAGGTGAGCAGTCAATCATATTTTATTCTGGCTTTCCAGTGAAACTACAAAGCACAGCATGTCCTGCCATTGTGAAAGCAGTTCCAAAATAGCTGGCGAGTTACAGGTTACACTATGCTGCTGATGGATTCCCAATTTTTTTGCATCAAAAGAGTTTGCATCAAACAGAGCCGTAATTAAACTTTTTGGTGTCCAGTGCCGCAAAGAGAATTGGCACCTCCCCCTTACCATTTTTTCAATAGGGACATACGGCGCATGCCTCATGGGGAAGGGGCATGACAAAACTGATCCAAGAGAAAGCCCATGCTATGATGCCTCTTCCAACGTTTGGTTTTTAAATATATATTATACACACACATTTACAGAACACTGCAAGAAAATAAATTTGGGCATCACGATAGATAATAACATCACAATAGATAATAACATCACGTTCAATATCTGAATATTTATTCTTGGTACATAGACAGAAGTATCAAAATATAATTTCACAAAATACAATATAGATAGTTTTCAAAAATGTACATGTGTAAGGTAAATGATGTTAGTTGTCACCTCACCCTTACAGCTGTGAGCTCATAGGTGAAACTCCCCTATATTGGATGCCTGCTGTTATGATGGCTAACCTACGCGTTTCGCCCACATGCATGACTTCATCGGGGGTATAGTTCAATGAATCAATTGAATGCATAATAAATGGTTGTGATTTATTTTTTCCAGTGGCCAGATGAAATCATCAATTTAGCTTTGTAGAGCCAGATATATCCTCATAATCCTCATAACCATATAACTATAGAAATGTTTTTTGTGTTTCTCAAAAGGCGAAAACCAATAGGACTTGAGCTCTGCTCCACTATATATATATATATTTTTTTTTTTATATATATATATATATATATACACAAATACACACAGTCCACCCCATGAACCAAGTGGGAATAGAACCTGTGGTGAGCGAAACGAGACACTGGGTCCGAAGCATGGTGAGCACAGCGAGCAAGCGGACTTACTGCCGAGATTCCAGCAGACGGGATAATGCTGTCGGTATACTGGATCTGTGCAAATGTTTTTTTGCAGTCGGTATACTGGATCTGTGCAAATGTTTTTTTGCAGTCTGTGCATAGCCCAGGACCTACTCCTACAGTGCGAAAGAAACAGGCTGATCGGGCCTGAGCTGACGTCACACACCTGCCCTGAAATGCTTGAGAACACCTGTGTTTTTTCTGACACTCCCAGAAAATGGTCAGTTACCACCCCCAAACATCCGTTTCCTGTCAATTAGCCTGCGATCGCCTTGTGATCAAAATAGCCACAGGATTTTCTCGCAGTTTGGCCTAGCGCCTGCGCATTATAATCTGTACGCATGCGCAGTTGTTCGATAATCGTCCGCAGTGCGATTTCACACAACAGCAATCAGGTCTGAGTTAGGACCTAATACATTAGCTAGGTTTATTCTGCAACAGGTTATATATATTGTTAAAGCCAGGAGAGTGCTGCTGTGTAAGCTAAAAGTTGCCTTCTTTAGGGAGCCTTCAGTTCCTAGCGAAGATGGCCACCATGACTGTGTTAGAGGACCACAGTGAGACATGGACGTGTTCCACTTACTGTCGCTCAGTAAGACTATACATTAACTGCTTGATCCACAATGCTACAACCGTTGGTACCACTTGCATCCTGTACTGCTACCCACATATAGGAGGTCATTCCGATCCGTTCGGTTTATCGCTGCAGTGCGAACGGGTCTGGAATGAGCATGCGCGGCGGCCAGAGTTCGCATGAGCGACGTTGCCCGACGACAGGGGTCACCGGGTTACGTCACATCTAAAGAAGGAAGCGGTCGCAGAGCCGACCGCAAAGAAGAATGACACGAAGAAGATGTTCCAGGGCGGATCCGGACCGTTGGCTGCCGTTTTCGGGGAGTGGTAAGGAAAATGCAGGCGTGTCCAGAAGAACGGAGGGCGGATGTCTGACATCAAAGCCAGCTCCAGCATCGCAGGGATCGTCGCACATGGTAAATAAGTATAGGGCTGGTCTTCTTTTGCATTACATTTTTTTAGCTTAGCAGCGCTGCACAAGCGATCGCAGCCCTGCTAAGCTAAAATACACTCCCCCATAGGCGTGTACTAGTTGATTGCAGCAGCAGCAAAAAGTTGCTGGCTGTGATCAACTCGGAAATGATCACCATAGTCACCGGCTGGTGATCTGCATGCTCCACTGAAGCACCGCTCCATGATGAGAGTCCTGTTTCATGCATAACTGTGAGTAAGGCTGGACATCCAGATTACTGCTAAATAAACCGCTTCTCTGGCTAAGTACTGGGCTTCAGGGCATCCGCTGGTGTGTACGATACCATCGCCAATAGAACACATATATTCCTACATATCTAACCAATAAAAAATATTGCATTCCATGATAGGCTCTATTGGGCACTAAGCCTTGGAGAGAGATAAAGTACTAACTGCCATGTTACCGGCTGCGTTTGGAAAATGACAGACGCTGGTTGCTTGGCACTTTATCTCTCTTCAAGGCTTAGTACATAGGCTTCATAGATCCTAAAACATAAAAGTCAACACAGGTACAAGATGTTGGCATAATTAGGGGATTATTCAGAGTTGTTAGCAAACCAATAAAGTAAGCAATTGGGTAAAACCATGTGCCCTGCAGGTGGGGCAGATGTAACATGTGTAGAGAGAGTTAGATTTGAGTGGGTGTGTTCAAACTGAAATCTAAATTGTAGTGTAAAAATAAAGCAGCCAGTATTTACCATGCACAGAAACAATATAACTCACCCAAATCTAAATCTCTCCTGCACGTTACATCTGCCCCACCTGCAGTGCAACATGGTGTCGAAGTCAAAAATATTACATAAAGAGAACATACAAACTACACACATTATGAGTAGCTATACTTGCAAATACGCGCAGCGAGCACAGCCATATATGGTAACACACGCATTTACACGGACATGCCACAGAGATGGATTCAACACTTATCTCATACAGTACATAATTATAATAATATCAAGCGCCAGACATCATGATGATTTAAAATTATATATATTGAAGTAATGTCATGTATGTGTATTATTTGAACGAAACCAGATAGACCTGTCATATTTACTATTAAAGCAACCAGATTAATGTGTAGATTAATTTTATACTTGTTATTAAGTTATAGGACATTGCAACAAATAGTTATGATTACATGTATGAAAGCTAATAATCACTCTTATTAGGACAGTGGACAGGAAGCTCAGGCCAGCCCCTTTGGATGTCTTCAAGGCTGAACCTGATTAGCACATACAAAGAAACTAGTGACTCATGAATGAGAGAGAGTCCCCTCCCCCAAACTAGATAACACATTGCTGATCACACAGGAAGGCACTTCCTGTTTTGGTCTCAGAGGAAGATGGAGTCCCAGCATTACTTAACAGAGAGAGAGAGAGAGAGTAATATGGAAAGACGAATTTATATAACTTAAGGATAATGGTATTGTATGCTAGCATGTAACTGTAACTGTATGTAACTGTATGTATTAACTGCTTACTGTGTGAGTTGTAATCATGTAATTATAGGTATACTGTGCATTGTAATATATATTGAATCCATATCCTTTTAATAACAAATATATACATCAATGAGCTTTGGAACTCAAATAATGTGTGGGTGTATTGTTTTCTCTTATGGGATGCAGTGTTTTGTGATGTACAGCGCACTTTTATCGTATATGGTAATAAGATGCGCCTGGCATCTGCAATATATGTTAGAGCGGGCATTTTAAATATTTGTGAGAAAGCAATTTGGCATTCACAGATGGCGGCTCGTCCAGGATATCAGGGTCTTAATGATGCACTGTACATTACAAACGCGGCTGTAATTGACCGACTCCGATGGACGCATCGCGAAGCTGATGAAAATAACATCCACGTGTATTGTTGTGGTATCAGTAAGCCAATGATATGAAATTTCAAGGGACAATGCGTTTCTCATAATATTTAAGATGCTAAAATGTATTTTTATTGTTGCAAAACAAAGTTCAAATAAGTCATATTGTGTTTGATTCAGATTGGATTGCTTATCTGTTAAGTAGGGTTAAAAGTACATTTAAAAGTTGCTGCATAGCCTTGATATAGTTTTTTTTTTTTAGTTCAGGCCTAAAATAACTTCTGGTGCTTGTATAATGTGATTTCTTTGTGACAAAGGTAGCCGCATGGTCTGTCCTCCATTTTGGACTAGCCACATGGCCTGTCCACCATTTTGTGTAACCCTCATGGATGTGGAAGGGGAGGAGCAGTGCCCATTTTGGGAAGGTCATTGTCTAAATAGCTGATTTTCATTCTGCTCAGAACAATCAGCTTTCCTTGGTCACATCAAACACCATTTATGAGTTACTAATGCATTTATTTAACCCATGCCATAGTCAATTACAAATAGTTTCAATTGGGCCTAGTGAGAGTTAATAGTGAGATGAATACTTGATGTAAGAATTACACACAGATATAAACAAAGTTTTTTTTTCTTTTTCCTCCAGGATATAGTTAAATCTGCTTGCTAGTTTAGGATAGCCATTGAAATGTTAATTAACCTGTCCCACTACCCTCTTGAACAGGCATATGAACCTCTGTTGATATGCAAATTAGAGACTTTGAAGGAAATGCATTCATTCAGTATGTGTGTACTGTGTGGGGGTTCTATGAGAGTCAAGTGGTATATATATATAAATATATATTATATATAATATTATTATAATTATGTGTGTGTTTATATCAGTGTATGTTCTGCAGGATAGCTATGCAATCTGAATAATATCATTTAAATTATAGATTATTGCAGTCATTATAGATTTGTGTGAAACCGGATACATTTGTTGCTATATAGTTAAAACTAAAATAAATGTTTAAGGAAGTAAGTGTAAAGCACAAACGCAGTCTGGCCTGGTTGTAAAGTTTTATACAGGAAAAACTGTGTGTTGTGTTAAGTGAGCGATTATAGTTAGTATTGCTCACATTTATAGAAGTTGTGGGATTTGTTTTATTGCGGACGCAGGGTTTTGTACACGTGTCTCGGACAAAGTACAGGACTGCGCACGCAGCGTAAGAGACACGCACGGTCGAGTGTGTACGCAAAGTGCGTAAGAGTTGGGCGCTAAGTACAAAGTACACAATAGTGTCGTTTAGTTCAAAGGTTGGATAGTAGACATTTAATACAATAGCACATACTGTGACTATCAGATTTCAAAAGCAGGTTACTCTAAATTTAGTTTAAAAACTGTATTGCCTCTGGGGTAAAGCTGCCTATCTGAATGAAAATATTTTCTATACAGAAAAACCAAAGTGTATTTGAGTGAGTGAAAGCGGAGCGAGTGGAGCTGAACCCAAGAACTAAGTGGTCTGAAGTGGTAACACCGAGTTAGTAGAGGCCCGGCGGAGTAGGGTTCGCAACCTTGCGTGATTAGAACTGATGTGGTCTGAAGTGGTCTTAGTGATCCCATACACTGTAGTGGTCTGAAGTGGTCTGGAGTGGTCTAGGCTAGGTGGTCTACAGCAATCGTAGGGCATATAGATAACTAGTATCTATAGGCTGTGCTATTGCATCGCATGTCCGTGTGTTCTGCACAGCACAATGTGATACCATTGTGTCATATGCACTGTGGGAGAGCATACGCAGACGTGATTGCATAGACAAAAGGGGTTTTTCTTTGACAACGTCTGGAAATCTCCCTGGTGGGCTTCACTGGAAAGGGTGAAAGATAGTTATCTAATTCCTCTGTTTTTCACCCTACAAACAATTCCAGTTGAAAGATACCGAAAAGGAATTTTTCGCTGCCTCTCTCAGGAAAATATTCCAAACAGAACTTCCACCGAAAGAAATTACAGTGTTGTAAGGTCTGATAGGAGCCCTAAGTTGGGTACATTGCCTTCGCTATCAACAGTGTATCGCAGTACTGGCCAACGTGGGCGTGAGTGGGTGAATAGCGCTCTGAGAACTTTCACCGTCACCTTATATTGAGTATTTTGGTGTTTGTGGGAAAAGGCCCACAATTATGGAAGCCAGTTGCTCAAGTAAGGGACGTTTAACCAGGGTTCAGGTTGAAGAGCCGCGGCCCAGGGGGTCAGCGAAGTTTAAAGGAAAAAGTATTATGTGTGGGAAATATGGTCCACACGCTGTAGACTTTTTGTCTGAATGGGAACTTATGACTGACAAAGATAGGGAACCATTCCCTAGGGTGGATAGCTTTGAACCAGAGGTATTGCAGAACTTAAGCAGTAAAATATGTCTTCTTAAATCACGAAAACAAAGGGTCAGACATACAAAGTGTTTAAACCTGTGGCAGCAAGAGGGGTTGGTGAGTTTGATCCTAAGGTATTGCAGGTGGTATGTCTAACCAAAGTCATATAAGACAAGAATGGAAATATAAGAACTGTTTGAACTTGTAGCAACAATAAACAAGTAGGAAGAAAAAAAAAGAGAATGCAAGTACACCGCCATATGTAGATGTGGAAGCAGTTACGGCCAGCATACAAACTATAGAAAATAATAAAAATATGAAAAATAGGACTGTAACCTATATATGTACTAATGAATGTTGAAGTTTTATGTAGGAGGAGAAGGTGACCTGATCATTTTCAGCCATTTCTCATGCACCCAGAGGAGTATCCAACTGGTAAAAGAAGAGCAGTAGCCTGTGGGGGAAGTGGCTGAGACCAGTGGAACAGGTAAGTATGGTATCATTCGTGTACATATATAGTAAAACCCCAAAAAATAAAACTAAAATAAAAATCAAGAAAGTAACGTCAGAAATGGAGAAAAACCTGTCCGCACATTAGTATTTGCCAGTAGGAAAGCGGACAGAGACAAGGTAACCCCAGGGTATTTCTTTCAGTTACCATATAAGAAGTATTCATTCCTAGTAATGCCCCTAGTAAAGATGAGCTCGGAAATGTTTGTTGGACCATGTACAGACCCTTATTACGGGATGAGAAGGATTGAATGAAATACTTCGCATGACCTAGAAGCTTGTTAAACTTTGTTTTGTTTTTGTCTCTTGCAGTAATAGAAAACTCTCCATCTGGATAAGACCACTGGTAAACACTAATTCGGCAAATGGGAGGTGGCTGTCTCTGTGAAAATGGACGGGCTCAATAAGGCATTGAGTGTCAGGGTGCAGACTTCTTTGCAAAATTGGAATGGGGTCACAGTAGCTAATCTTAGATAGTGTGCTATTGAACATCACAAGAATAGTGCTAGGCACAGAGAACAACAGGTGGAGAGGTTGAGGACGGTAAATATACTGGCACAAACAGTCCAAACCCCAGATCCCTAATAGTTAATAATATGTTACACTTGTAGGAAGGAAGGGCATTTTGCCAGAGATTGTAGGAGTAGTAGGACACATAGTCAATATAGATCCCCTAGACAGAAAACACAAGCCACATTATTAAACACATAGACGGGACCAAGGGACATATAGTAAGGAATCATAAGCCATATAGAAAACACAGATTTGGCTAATGGGAAGAACAAAATAAATGCAACACCAACATTACCCTTTGACAAAACTTGCTGGGGTTAAGGTGGGGCCTCTAAACTTTTGCTTCTTTTTCCTAGCAGAAATGGCCCCTGATTAACTTAATTTTGTTAGATATGATATACATATACTGTGCTCCCGCTCAGGAAGTACAACGTATGTTAGACACCCACAAAGACTAATGTCGCATTCTACTGTTCTAGATGCATGTCCATCACAGGTAGAGGAAATTATCTCACAGATACCGGGTTCCCTATGAACTTAGGATGGACAGGACACTGGATTGATGGCTGGGATAGTCCCTGTAGAGATAAGAAACACAGATTTTTTTTTAAGGGGAGTAGACCAAGTAGAGAATCACTACCCCGTAGTGCCCAATCCAGTTGTCAAATTTTTATAAAATCTTCTTCACCTCTACAAACTCATCTGTCACCAACCTCTATTCTGTTTCTCTACAGTTTCCACTTCATCTTTTGCGTTCACACAGGGTGGTACAATACATGGACCCAAGTACAGTTCAAAGTCCACATGCCTAGGTCCTTCAGAGTTCTGCCCGAACCCAGTATATCTCAACAGCATGATGACACCAGTATTACTGCAGTGTGCCTTGTCATGCACAAAGGGTGGAGAATGGGAATACTGGTGAAGGGAAATTTTGTGTAGACACTGATATGCCTGTTGGTGAATGGCAAACCTGACATTTTCTTTTTCATTTTCTTCTTCTTTTTTTCTCCTCTAGAGATGTTTCTTTTTTCTTTTTTTTCTTTTTTTTGAGTTATGCTCATGGTACTCTACATTGCAAACACACGATAGTTAAATTAAGATACAAAAAAATTGTGTTACCTACAGGAAAAAGCAGTCTGGAGGACAAAGGGGTATGGCCAGGAGTCCTCAGGACTGTGGGCAGGTGGACACGGTAAGTCAGTAGCCCCCAGAGCATACCTTAAAAGTCTAGCTGAGGTGGCACACGGTCTGGCTCATCTAGGCAAAGAGGGTAGGTGCAGGCTGATGAGAGCCTACTGGTGTGCGCCAGGATTCTATTCTCATGCAGGTAAGAGAGTAATGACCTGTCTTGCTTGCTTGAGGAAGAATATTGGTAAAGCAATACCAACAGAGCCATCCCATATCCCTCCTGCAGACGGATCTTTTCAGGAAATACAAATCGACTTCGTACAGTTAACACCCTTTAGGAATTATTGTTATGTATTGGTGTGCACTGATGTTTTCTCAAACTGGGTAGAGGCATTTCCTGCTGCCACGGATGCTGCTGTGGTCACCGCAAAGAAAAATTGAGCAGAAATTTGTGTGTAGATAATGGTACCCCTAGAAGTAGGAGCAAAGCTTGAAATTGTACTATTGTGATCATAGATACTGCCACTAGTATTATGTAGCTTCGGAACCACTCCCAGATCTTCACTTAACAAATCACCCTCTTCGAAATTTGGTTTTGGTATTTGTGGGTTTTTTTTGTTGTTTTTGGAAGACAAACTCATGTCATGATTGATCCGCACAATGATCAGAAATACACCAATGAGGTGACAGTACAGTACCTTATTGAGATGAGCCAGCATTTGAGAACTTGACAAAAGAACTTGAAACTGTTGATTGCTGGTATGCCAAATACTAACTGTCTTGATTGTGAACCAAGAGACTGTGTGATTGTTCTTATGCTCATGTTGCCTAATAGACAGGTTGGAAGGACCATACCAAGTTTTGTTGACAGCACTAAAGGTCGCCGAAAGAGA
Organism: Pseudophryne corroboree; assembly: GCF_028390025.1. NCBI lineage: Eukaryota > Metazoa > Chordata > Amphibia > Anura > Myobatrachidae > Pseudophryne > Pseudophryne corroboree. The sequence goes on from NC_086448.1 coordinate 161,193,487, forward strand.
GACTTGGGTCCACTTGTCCCACTGCAAGAAGGTCGCTGATCCGGAGAGAACTCGTGACAAAGTAGTTTATTGCTCACATTCATCCAGTTTGTGTGTTTGAAGTGAACTGTGTGTTCCAAGTGAACTGTGTGTTCAAAGAGCAAGGTGGAGAGCAAAGTGAACTGTGTGTTCCAAGTGAACTGTGTGTTCAAAGAGCAAGGCAAAAAGAACCTCCTATCACTAGAGACTCTGTTCTGTGAAGACTGAGAGGCGGCACTGTTGAACACTACCTGAGCGTACTAAAGGATTGCAGAAAGACCAGTCATTGTAATTGATTTGTTATGAACAAGAGTTGTTTTGTTCTAATTCTCTTTTCTCTCTTTCCCGCTGACAAACATTTTCTTTCAGGATATTCTATTTTTGCGGGTTTTTTTTTTATGAGGAGTCAGGTGTGGGACTGGAACTGGTTCTGGAGGAAGGAGTGATTTCCTTATAGGATCCCTGGATTAGCCGATCAGTTTGTTAAAGTCAGAGAAAAATCAAAGTTCTAGTAGTTATGGAGTTCAGAGGTAATCAGGAACAATCAGACAATGGCTATTCACACATTGCAGATAAAGAGCTCATTAATATATGTGGAAGAAAGGTTTATGAGTGGCTCTCCCTGAACTCCGAAGGTTTATGTTATTTAGGAAGGACACTACTTATAATTATAACCCTGGTTCAATGATTAAACAGACCTAGCATACGTTCAAGAAATGGAAACAATGTTCAGAAAATGATAGGAATATGTAGATCATGAAAATGTTATATGTCACTGTCACGATTTGTTTGTGTCTTCTTCATCTACCCAGCAGAACCTCAATCGAATCCAAACATCAGTGTACAAAGACGTGGGTACATGTATGTGTGAAATGTTCGTCGCAAATCAGACATTATAGGCCAAAGCACTGTCCCAGCATACTCTATAGGTTGAATGTTGTCCCACACTCAACCAGTGGTCCAGTGATCGCCGAGTGCATATAGAGGATGTCTCGTCCTCCTCCCTGTCTTCCCCAAATATAGTCAAGTGTCTGATTTGCGAAATGCATACATACTTGTGTCTAGGTCACCGATTATTGTATAAAAAATTTTTTTTCTTATGTTAATAATTAATGGCAGTTATTGTTTGCTACTAAAGGGTGGACTGTCGAAGTCAAAAATATTACATAAAGAGAGCATACAAACTACACACATTATGAGTCGCTATACTTGCAAATACGCGCAGCGAGCACAGCCATATATGGTAACACACGCATTTACACGGACATGCCACAGAGATGGATTCGACACTTATCTCATACAGTACATAATTATAATAATATCACGCGCCAGACATCATGATGATTTAAAATTATATATATTGAAGTAATGTCATGTATGTGTATTATTTGAAAGAAACCAGATAGACCTGTCATATTTACTATTAAAGCAACCAGATTAATGTGTAGATTAATTTGATACTTGTTATTAAGTTATAGGACATTGCAACAAATAGTTATGATTACATGTATGAAAGCTAAAAATCACTCTTATTAGGACAGTGGACAGGAAGCTCAGGCCAGCCCCTTTAAATGTCTTCAAGGCTGAACCTGATTAGCACATACAAAGAAACTAAGTGACTCATCATGAATGAGAGAGAGTCCCCTCCCCCAAACTAGATAACACATTGCTGATCACACAGGAAGGCAGTTCCTGTTTTGGTCTCAGAGGAAGATGGAGTCCCAGCATTACTTAACAGAGAGAGAGAGAGAGAGTGATATGGAAAGACAAATTTATATAACTTAAGGATAATGGTATTGTATGCTGGCATGTAACTGTAACTGTATGTAACTGTATGTAACTGTAAGTATTAACTGCTTACTGTGTGAGTTGTAATCATGTAATTATAGGTATACTGTACATTGTAATATATATTGAATCCATATCCTTTTAATAACAAATATATACATCAATGAGCTTTGGAACTCAGATAATGTGTGGGTGTATTGTTTTCTCTTATGGGATGCAGTGTTTTGCGATGTACAGCACACTTTTATCGTATATTAATAAGATGCGCCTGGCGTCTGCAATATATATTATAGCGGGCATTTTAAATATTTGTGAGAAAGCAATTTGGCATTCACAATGGTTTTGCCTAATTGCTAATTGCCTAATTTTTTGGTTTGCTAACAACTCTGAATTACCCCCCATAATCAGTTGAAGTGCTCTATTTTGCTAATAGAGGAAAATAATTTTGATTTGTGATCTATTACTTCACATTTGGGCTCTTTAAACTATCAGTGTTCACTGAATGAAAACATTATGGCCAGGCTTTCATTCATTTGCATTACATAATATGTCAATATCAGGGTTAATATAATAGAAATAAGGCAATTTAACAGCCATAAAGAAAAGAAAAAATCAGATTTTGAGATATTACTTAAACATTCAGTTTTATCTAAACGTTTAGCCAGCTCATTACCCACTTGGTAATTCCGTTACCACAGCATGGGCCCAGGTTACACAAATTGTCATACTTTTACCAAATTTATGTAGATGTGTCCCCAGGATGTGCCCATCAGACAATAAAATTGTGAAAATCTAGAGTTAATTCTGGAAGCTGAATTTGGGTACACAGTGCATACACATAGTAACATGTCTCATGGATGGTGATTCTGGTTAGATGATAGGTCGACAGTCAATAGGTTGATACCCTAAGGTCGACATGCATTAGGTCGCTAGGTACAAAAGGTCGACCTGGTCAAAAGGTCAACATGTAAAAGATCGACAGTGCTTTAGGCCGACAGGTTCAAAAGGTCAACAAGACAATGCTTGACACACACAGAGGTGTAGCAAGGTGTCATGGTGCCTGGAGCAAGGTATGTTTCGACGCCCCCTCCCCTGTACTGAATTGGGAGCATGGCCACCAGGGCTGGTTCTAGACCTTGTGGCATCCAGGGCAAAAGTTTCCTTTGGTGCCCCCCCCCCACCCCCCACACACACACACACACACACACACACACATAGGTTAAACATAGTGCGCACCTAAGGCGCATGGCAAAAAATAGGAGTGTGGCTTCATAGGGAAGGGGCATAGCCACAGTTATGCCCCCTGTAGTTATGGACCCAATAGTTGTGCCCCCTGTAGATTTGCCCCTAGTAGTTGTGCCCCCTGTAGATTTGCCCCCAGTAGATGTGCCCCCTCTAGCTGTGCCCGGAGTAGTTCTGCCCCCTGTAACTGTGCCCCCAGTATGTGTGCCCCCTGTAGCTGTGCCCAGAGTAATTGTGTCCCCTGGTTTGTGCCCCCTGTAGCTGAGCCCCCTGGTAGCGCTGCTTACAAACACTTAAAGAAAAAACAAAACAATACTCACCTGCCCCGCTCCTGCTTCCCGACTGCTGCTGCTCCGTCTCTGCAGTCCCTCTGAGTCTGGCAGCGTCTCTGCCTGTCTGACGTCATGACGTCAAATGCCTGTGCGTGTGACGTGTGACGTCACAAGGAAGTCACGGAGGGGAGGGAGAGATTTGATGCAGCTCGGGCTTCCAGCTGTCACTGACTGCGGCTGCGAGCTGCTTGCGGCCAGGTGGAGGTTCTAGCGGAGTCGAGCTGTGGCCCCCTGTACTGTCTTGGGAGCCTGGAGCTCGAGATCCACTGGTACCGCCCTCCCTATGCCCCTGGACACACATATGGTTGACACAAGTGTTTTTTGTTTGTTTTCATACTTTATCATCCACGTGAACTACGATTGGGAATACAGCAGTAGCGAGTAATCTTGCCCAAAGCGTGGCGAGGGTACACATTTCAATTAATTTTGCTTTTATATGGTTCAACATACAAAATGACACCCAAAAAAATAAGTGTTGACTATTCTTGTGTCGACCATTTTCACTGAGTCGACCTCTTGTACCTGTCGACCTTTTGAGGTGTCTACCTTTTATATGTTGACCAATTGTCCCTGTTGACTTTTTGACCTGGTCGACCATGTGCATTTCGAGCATATGGGGTTGACCTAGTGATTATCGACTTAATTTAGGTCGACCTAACGAGCCACACCTGATTCTGTTACTGACTTTGAAATTAGGTTGATGTATCAAGGATAACTTACACAAGATAGCACTTAAGCAATTCTGATGGTATTTATTGTGGGCTGTTGGGTTCTGATGTTTTGTTCACATTAGTGGTGGCAGTTATATAATGGGTAGAGTTTATCACTGTACGAAGGTGACTCTGTTACCAGTGGAATAGCCCCATTGTACGAAGGTTTCAGAATGTACAGAATGTACTGTAGCACAAGAAGTTTTGTAGCTGGTACAGTGCTTAGTTAGTATAAAAAAAACTCGAGTCTAGTGTAACCAGTGTTGCACTCACAGAGATTACAGACCATGGATGAGTCATAAACAGTTCTTGGAAAGATAAAAATATATTTACTCATATCTATCTATGCATTATATAAATTACAGGAAATGTCAGGATAATTTATACGGTTTGAATAAAATGTATATAAAACATATCTGTATTAATAATCATTGGAGTAAGAGATTGCTTACCTTTCTTCCTATGCCTTCACCTTTTAATATCATAAAAAGGCTTTTAACAGCACTCGTATTCGCTTATATATAGGTTCCAGGTAGCCTCAGAGAGCTTGTAAAAGATCTGAATCTTGGCCATTCCAATTCTGCAACAGCTGACATGGAAACATCCACTGTTTAATGTATTTCTTATTTTAAACTAGTATGATGGATAGTGTACACAAATTAGCTGTATGTCACTTTTCAACTCTGCAGATGTTTATTCTGCTATAGGTTTGCTCGCTTTCCTTTTTCTATATATCTAGTATAATTTAATTTGAATGTGAATAACAACAGACTTGTCTGCAGGTGGTAATCTCTGGATTGGAATTGTTTCTACAGCAAATCAACAGCAATGGAGAGGTCAATAACTCAGGACGAAGTGCTAGGTATGTATCCATCGTTAGAAACCTATTTGTGCAATGGAATTTCTTAAGATTAATTTCTCTTATGTCCTAGAGGATGCAGGGGTTCCATTTAGTACATGGGTCTTCATCCTGTGGCCCTCCAGCTGCTGTGAAACTACACATCCCAGCATGCCCTGCCACAGTTTTGCTATTAAGGTATGCTAAAACTGAGGCAGGGCATGCTGGGATGTGTAGTTCCACAGCAGCTGGAGGGTCGCAGGTTGAAGACCCATGATTTAGTACCATGAGGGTATAGACGGGTCCACTAGGAGCCATTGGCACTTTAAGAGTTTAATAGTGTGGGCTGGCTCCTCCCTCTATGCCCCTCCTACCAGACTCAATTTAGAAAATTTGCCCAGAGCAGGCGGTCACAGCTAGGGGAGCTCCTAGGAGTTTTCTTAGTTTTGTTGTTTTCTAGAGTAAATTAGGTTACAGGAAGGCTGGGGGGGGGAGTAGGAACCAACTCTTGAAGCTAATGGTCCTCTACTCCGCTGACAGGACACTGAGCTCCTGAGGGTGCTGATCGCAAGCCCACGAGGCGACCGCTCACTCCCGCAGCACGACCGCCACCCCCTAACAGAGCCAGAAGAAAGAAGAGTGGGGAGTACAGCGGCACAAGGAATGGTGGTACAAGGATGGGAGCACAGCTCTGACAGGCTGCGCTCCAGGAAGGCTCAGCAACACACAGTGTAGGCGCTTTGAGGGGCGTCCTGAGCCAGCGCAGATCACCCCACACTGGTCAAGCAGCTAATGGGCTAATCCCGCTGTGCAACAAACACCTCAGGCCAGTTTAATACAATTTGTGCGGGAAGCCACGCGCCATTACAGGGGGCGGGGCTTCTGCTCAGAGCGGATTCAGCACTCACCAACGCCATTTTCTCTCTGCAGATCATAGGAACAGGATGCTGACAGGGATGCTGACAGGGAGTTATGTGGAAGGCAGCCTTCCACATAACTCTAGCATACCTCTGCGGTATCAGGGTGTTATAGACAGGGGGGAGTTTGATTGTAGTACTGATTACCCTATTAAGATTAATTAGTCAGCGCCAGGCTTTTATAATAATAACTGCCTACTGGGGCGCTGTGTGGCTGGCTCCTTATACTCTGTGACTCTCTGAAGGTACTCTGGGGGAAACTGTGTATGACATTTTCGTGTGTGTGTGTGTGTGTGTGTGTGTGTGTGTGTGTGTGTGTGTACTGTATATCTCACTTTACCATGTCTAAGGACTCTGTGTCCTGTGCTGCAGAGTGTTTATCTTCTCCTGAAGAGTCTATTCCATGTAATCAGGACTGCAATATGCTTTCTCAGCCTTCCAATCCGAACCTGCATGGGTGAATTCTTTAAGGGGAATGATATCCCAGATTTCTATCAGGATGTCACATAATGAGAAAGAGACGCAGTTTTTGAGGAAATCTGTGGAGGGTTTACAATATTCGACCCCCACTACTTCATCAAAAGACCCATCTATATACCCTCAAAAGCGTACACTTGCCCAGATAATGCAAGCTGACACTGATACCGACTCTGATACAGGGGACGGTGATGGGGATATGCACGGGGGGATGCATCCTTGCTAAGAGGGTGCAATTAATGATTGAAGCAATTCAGGATGTTTTGCACATTACTGAAAAGGTACCTGAGCAGGAAGAGGAATCTTATTTTACTGTACATAAGAAATCCTTGATTACCTTCTCTGCTTCTAAGGAGTTAAATTCCTTGTTTGAGAAATCCTGGGGAAACCCAGAGAAAAAGAATTCCTAAAAGAATTCTCATTGCTTTTCCTTTCCCGGAAGAGGACAGGAAAAAGTGGGAAAACCCACCTATAGTAGACGCTTCTGTATCTAGGTTGTCAAAAAAGGTGGGTTTTCCTGGTTCAACAGCTTTAAAAGAGCCGGCTGACAGCAAGATTGAGACTACACTCAAATCACTATACACAGCTACTGGCATAGCTTTAAGGCCCACTATTGCTTGTGTGTGGATTTCTAAAGCCATAGTAAAGTGGTCAGACACATTACTAGAGGACTTAGATACTATGGATAGGAATGACATTGAATTGTTTTTACGTCACATACAGGATTCTGCAGGTTTCATGGTGGAGGCCATGAAGGACCTTGGAATGCTGAATGCTAGGGCTACTTCCATGGCAGTCTCGGCACGCAGAGGACTCTGGCTACGCCAATGGACTGTGGATGCAGAATCCAATAAAAGTGTGGAGAACCTACCCTTCACAGGTCAGGCTCTGTTTGGGGACGTATTGGATGCGTGGATCTTCACGGCAACTGCGGGTAAGTCAACCTTTCTTCCCTCAGCAGCACCACCGGCTAGGAAATCTTATCCTACATCTACACTGCAGTCCTTTCGGACTGCAAAAGTAAAACAATCCAAACCCCTTTCCACTTTCTTTAGAGGAGAGGTCGGGGAAAATCCAGAAAACCTGCACCAACAGGTTCTCAGGAACAGAAACCAGGTTCTGCATCCTCAAAGTCTTCAGCATGACGGTGGACCGCCCAGCCTGAAGTTAGGGCAGGTGTGAGCGAGACTAAAAGGTTTCAGTCACATCTGGGCGTCATCATGCTTAGACCCCTGGGTAACAGATATTGTTGCCCAGGGGTACAGACTGGAGTTTCAAGTGCTCCCACCTCACAGATTCTTCAAATCAGGCTTACCAGCTTCGCTGACAGAAAGTGCAATTCTACAGGAAGCCATTCAAAAATTGGTTCAAACAAATGTAATTGTTCCAGTCCCACCTCACCTACAACACAAGTTTTATTACTCAAACCTGTTTGTGGTACCGAAACCGGACGGTTTGGTAAGGTCGATATTAAACCTAAAGTCATTGAGCCTCTACTTGAGGGAATTCAAATTCAAGATGGAGTCTCTCAAAGTGGTGATCTCAGGTCTGGAGGAGGGGGAATTCCTGGTGTCCCTGAATATCACGGATGCATACCTTCATGTTCCGATCTGGCCGCCTCACCAGGCTTATCTAAGATTTACGCTGCTGGACTGTCACTATCAGTTCCAGGTGCTGCCATTTGGCCTCTCCACAGCACCGAGGGTGTTCACCAAGGTCATGGCGGAGATGATGCTACTACTCCGCAAGCAGGGAGTGAACATTATTCCATATCTGGACGATCTACTGATAAAAGCATCTTCCAGGGAGAAGCTGTTATAGAACATTGCTCTCTCAACTCGACTACTCCAGGATCATGGGTGGATACTGAACCTTCCGAAGTCACATTTGGAGCCGACAAGGAGACTGCCCTTCCTGGGGATGATACTCGACAAGGAAGTGCAGAGGGTGTTTCTACCGGTGGAGAAAGCGTTGGTGTTTCCGAAAGCGTTGGTGTGCTGTTTCCGGCCAGCATTCCGACAATGCAGATTCGACTTGATAACAAGTCGAATCTGCATCAGCAGTAAGCTGTCGAAAACAGCAGCGTTTTCGACAAAAACACGAGGAACTGCGCAGATCCACGTGCTTTCTGACAGTGCTGTTTTTTTCAATAAATATTTGTTGGGAGCGCTTGAGAAAATGATATATAAATACAATCAATGCAATACCTGTAATAAAAAAATATTAATAGAATGTTTAAAGCTCTTTTTGGAGTGCTTTATGATTAGTAACAGTCCGTACAGGTGAGACAGCAGCGGGTTCCGTTAATTGCCGGCGGCTGGGGCCGCAATGGTTATTGCTAAGAACAGTGCTCTCTCTCTGTCCCTAGCTCTTACTAACCTTTAGCGGACGATCTTTTCCTTGCTGACCGGCTGGTTCCCTTGATGTTTGAATGGGCAGTGCTTCACCACGTGTTCCTCAGAGCTGCGGCGCTGGTCTTTGATGTCACTGCCCTGTCCTGTCTCCAAATCGGGTACGGCTTGTGGGCATCCAACGCGTCCAGCCCTTTGTCTAGGATACCGCCCCTGATCCGAGGTCTCTTATTTATAGTAAAAAGTGGTCTTTAATTAGTTTCAATTATAAATTAATTAACCCCAAATAGGTTAAAATAACGGGAAAAACAATGTAATACCTTTTTAAAAATATATAGAAATTATAAAACAGGTATTGCAAGAAAAAAGGAGTGTGTTTTAAATGTGTGAAATATAAATTAAGAAAAATATTAAAAATCTTAGAGTAAAAAAGGGGTAATAGATGACATAATGAACCATGTTTGTTATAAAAAGGCGTTGAGATCAAAATCAATATTTTGTCCAGTACGTTGGACAAACAAAAAGAAAACTTAAAACCAGAGTCGCAGAACATATTTTTAATATAAGAAAAGGGCTTCAAACACACAGCCTCTCTAAGCACTTTTTAGAAGTTCATAACAAAAACCCTACAGATTTAAAATTTATTGGAATACAGAAAATAAATCAACACTGGAGAGGTGGCGATTTCTGCAAAGAACTTCGGAGAAAGGAAACAAAATGGGTCTTTTTTCTACAAACATTGCAACCCAATGGGTTAAATATTGATTTTGACCTCAACGCCTTTTTATAACAAATATTTGTTCATTATGTCATCAATTACCCTTTTATTACACTAATATTTTTAATATTCTTCTTAATTTATATTTCACACATTTAAAACACACTCCTTTTTTCTTGCAATACCTGTTTTATCATTTCTATATATTTTTAAAACCGTATTACATTGTTTTTACAGTTATTTTAACCTATTTGGAGTTAATTCATTTTAAATTGAAACTATTTAAAGATCACTTTTTACTATAAATAAGAGACCCCGGATCAGGGGCAGTATCCTAGACAAAGGGCTGGAAATAGCCGAAACGCGTTGGATGCCCACAAGCCGTACCCGATTTGGAGGCAGAACAGGGCAGTGACATCAAAGACCAGCGCCGCAGCTCTGAGGAACACGCGGCGAAGCACTGCCCGTTCAAATATCAAGGGAACCAGCCGGTCAGCAAGGAAAAGATCATCCGCTAAAGGTTAGTAAGAGCTAGGGACAGAGAGAGAGCACTGTTCTTAGCAATAACCATTGCGGCCCCAGCCGCCGGCAATTAATGGAACCCGCTGCTGTCTCACCTGTACGGACTGTTACTTATCATAAAGCACTCCAAAAAGAGCTTTAAACATTCTATTAATATTTTTTTATTACAGATATTGCATTGATTGTATTTATATATAATTTTCTCAAGCGCTCCCAACAAATATTTATTACAATTATCTCACTTAATAGGAGCTGCTAATTTACACTTACAAATAGCGCAGTACTACTCCTTATTTATCATAGTGCTGTTTTTCTCAACAGATGAAAAAACGGCACTTTGATTGAATAGGTCGAATGAACATTCGACCTAAAAACTGTCAAAGTGCAGTTTTTCCGGCTGTCCTAAAAAACGGCACCAATTGAATACCCCCCTAAGAATACAAACAGATATGTTACGTAAGATTAGTTTTGAGAATACGATCAAAGACTTTACAGTTAGTAAAAGTAGAATGCTTTTCAAATATAAATACAGTGGAAGTATACGAAAATAAACCCTTTTTAATTTGACTTTAAGTTTTGTATTTTGTAAAATGTATTTAGTGAATTAATGTAAATTAGTAAAAATACAACCTAGTACTTCAGTTCAATGATCTGAACAGTCCCATTATAGAGCAGCGAATAATATACACATCTCATTTTAGCAAAATAAAAATGACATTTTCTGAACAAGCCACGAAAGGCTATGGAACAAACATGTCATACAGTATGTTCTAAAGTCAGCCTGTGCTGTCAGAGGCATCGACCTCTACAGAAAACTTAATTCTCTGCTGCATTAAACTGTCATTAAAGCACCTGGTGCCCAGAAGTTATCCTTAGATCACCCATCTGGATCTCATGAGAACAAACAGAACAGTCTCCCGATTTAAACTGCAACACAGGGTTTTACAGCTGTATATAAATGTAACAGGTTCTAAAAGCTGCTGTAGTGAAATGTCACAATCATAAATACCTACATTATCTGCTACTTGACTAGAGATCATCACTCACTGAAATCAGTGCATGATATATACTGTACACTTCACACTTCAATTTAATGTTATTGTCTCTTTCCATACAAAAACAACACTATTAATGGCCAGCCAATATTTCTGAACTGTGAATCTCTAGTAACCCGACCATGCCACGGTTTGAGCCTTTTCCTACTGTATGCTAATAAACAAATGGAATCATTAGAAATTAGCCCAAACAAAACAGTAAACTGATTATGCTAATGGGAATTATTAGTACAAATCACTTTCTGGACACGGTAATGCAGTGACAATCATTTTGCCAGGATACAAGAAAATTTTTATTAGTTGCTATTTTTCCTTGTTTGTCCATGGATTGTGTCTTCAGATGTAGTGATATTTGGCTACTTTGGCAACTGCAGTCACATATCACATGCTGTAGTGAACAGAGGGGCTTTGGAACGCCCCTCAGAGCTCTGTTTTCACTGTGACATCCTCCCCCTACTTCTGCTCTGCCCATTCTGTCGAGAGCTGTATGAGCTTGTGTGTGTGTGTGTGTGTGTGTGTGTGTGTGTGTGTGTGGGTGTAAGACTGACTGCCCCTGTATTTAGCACCTAAACAGTATGTTTGCCTTTGCACTGGCATCTTCCCCCTTCTGTCATCATCAACGACGCCAGGACCGAAGAAAGCGATCGCAGGCCCGATCGCAAGAAGATTGACAGCGGGAAGGAGGATCGGGGCATCTACTCACCGTTTCCCAGGCATGGTAAGGTGAACACAGGCATGTCCAGGCGTTTGGAAGGCGGATGTCTGACGTCACAGCCGGGACCTTCATCACTGGATCTGTCGCACTGTGTAAGTAGGTGCAGGGCTCGTCTTGTTCTGCACAAAACTTATTTAGCATAGTAGGGCTGCACAAGCGATCGCAGCCCTGCTATGCTAAAATACACTCCCCCATAGGCGGTGTCAGGTTGATCGCACGAGCAGCAAAAAGTTGCTACGTGCGATCAACTCGGAATAACCACCATTGTTCAGAGGCAGAGCACATTTCTCTGTTCACATTAATTAGAAGGCAGAATTCTTGTGGGTTCTGGACTGCTGGAGCGCAATATGCAGTGGTAATGATAATTATCTGCAACCCCATCTAGTTTATTCTGATTGGCTGATTGCAAATTAATCCCCTCTATCAATACAGCTGTGAACAGATTTATTCCCATAGACAACTACAAACATGTAGGATACCACTGAGTCAGCGCTGTATGGAGGTCAGTAACAGTCGTATTCTTGTAGTCTCTTTCTTTTAGCCCAATAGACCGAAAAAAGAAAGAGAAATGTAGGACATAGTGCAGTACCTTTAGGTTAAAAGGTTTTTAATTACACATGATCACAATACATAAAACAATAAAAACTAAATGACATCCTGGAATACACCACTTTCTGTCAGTTAGATTGTACAGCACATGCTGTTTGGCATTCTTTAGTGGACTCAATCCTGCACAGGTAAAGGAAATGGGTAATTACCAGAAAAAGGTAAAATACAGTTCTACAAGCGTGTAGTAGACATCAGGCCTTTCCGGCTGCAGCCGGAGAGTTCTCTGGTGTCACTCCGCCTCCCTGATCTGGCATAGATCATACCACATCTTCCTCTGGTCAGGTCAGTCCACAGGGGCACCCACACGTTCCGACCCTGCCTGTGTCTTTCTCAAGGTCAGCTCCCTCTCTGAATGCCTTGTCTTTCTCCCGATCCGGTTTAAAAATTCCTCTCTCTCTTGTGATTGGTCTCAGCACAGCTGGTCTCTCTCCTGTGATTCTATGGAAAACTGTCCACCCCACCGTTCATCTGTTGGTAATACCAGCAGAAGAACGGCAGCCGTGGGCGATAAAGCAGTGGTGCACATCAGTGCTAACCGCTCATCGCCGGGGCATACACACTGGCGGTTTTGAGCTCAAAGCAGCTCAAAACACCAAAAGTGAGCTGCTGTCAGCTCAAAATCGCCCAGTGTGTATGGGCCTTTACACTTAAACTGACTCATGTTTGCTGTCACACTTCTTTTTCTATGCAGCATTTACATTTTTTAGTTTACATTCAGACACTTTTGGGTAAATGTAGTTAGGTCTGAGTTGCCGGAGGTCTGGAATTTCATATGAAAAAGGCTGTATTTTTAAAGCGGCAATCATTTACAAGGCAAAGCCAGGTTGCCACTTTAAAACTATGTCCATTCTCGGACAAAATCGCGGACCTCCTGCAACTCAGACACTATTATATTTACCCCTTTGTGTCCTACTTTACGACACAAAGCACTTGAACTTCCTGGGCTTTGCATCTTTAGTTTGGAATACAGTATTCTCAGCATTTAATTCAACTGGTACACATTCTTGTAACTGCAGCAGTTTTGTCCTAATAGTCTCTGATAGCTTGGCTGTATTAGCTTCCTAGGAGATTGAATTCAGATGTTAAATTCTGTACCATTGCCATAGCGATCTCCTCATCATTGTTATTGGACGCCTATAGACATTAATCACTGACCTATGTACATCATTTTATCTATATACTCACTCATATCTGTGAATTTCTCAATTTAGTAGGGCAATCCACATATAATGTGCTGACGCCTTACCAGGTTTAATGGAATAACCACGTGGTATCACACGTAAACCTATGGCTCCTATCCACATCATCAGGATTAGGACTGTCACCTGGGTTGATAGAAAATTTCCATTGCTTCTGAAGCTTATTTTGCATTTTGTTCCTGAACTTCCATATGGCATAGTTCTCTGAGCCTTTAGGTTTAATAAAGCTCATCGTGGATGCAGCTACTGTATGTTGCATGCTGAATAACTTTGTAGGCCTCACTGTTTTCACATGCTGCAAACTAATGCGCCTGAGCTCCTAACCTTTTGATATGCGTGTACTATTTATGGTATACACAGGTTGGTTTATAGTAGACATCAGCAGAATCAGAATATGAAGTGGGTCACACAGTGAGACTTAACCAGGGTTTCAGGCTTATTGTAATGTGTAGCATGTAGTGGAGGTGAAGTGGGGAATATAGCGGACCATCTGGACATATATGTACAGCTGTATTCTGGATATCAAAGGACTCCCTGGAGCTGAGTACCACGCAGCCATTAATACTGTGGTGCTCAAACTCACAGTGGCAAGATGGCATCACACACGTGCAGGTGGCAGCCATGATGGTAAAGGACCTAACGCCTCAGTAAAGGTACTATGAAGATATCACTGGAGTACACTCCATTAGCAACATGTTTCACTTTTACAACTGGAAATTTATATTATCCATTGACAAGGCTGTATAGGGCACTAGTTAATAAATGGACCCGGTATTTGTTGGATCACCTCAGCCACTCCCTCAGTAGCTTCCCCTGTCCCCACCCGTTCTCTTTCCCACCCGTTCTCATCACCACCTTCTCCCGACCCGTTCTAATTATCACACCAGTTACCTCCCCTCCTCCCTCCTGTCAGTCCAGCGTGCGTGCACGTCATACCTAATGTGCATGGTACGCGCAAAAGGAGCTGAGGCACGCAACTTGCACGATACGTTTGACATGCATGTGCCACGGCCTCAATTAGGTAATCATGCATGTTTGCACTAATTTAGATCAGGGACCAATTTAGAATATAGGGCATTTATACGTTGTTTTTACAACAACATATACAGGTAAACAGGTACAAAATATTGACAGAAACACTGTTGCCGTTTCACTGAAATCAGTTCTGTCTGAGAGAAATTCAAGTGGTTTATTGAACCTCTCAAAAAGCTGTAATGGGTCTCATTATGAGAAGCATAATCCTTTGTGCTTCCTAATTGGTAAATTAAAAAAGCACACAAGAATAAGAAAGAAAAAAGTAGCTAGCATTGCAGGGAAGTTTCTCAAATGTATTTAGTAGAATTAAAACAAAGTCTTAATTTACAGGACTTTGTGATTAGCATGCCAATTATCCTTTCTGAACCGCAGATCTGACTTCAGTTATTGGCTATAGCTATGTAAAAAAACAATCTAGTGGCCGGATGTAATAAAGTCCGAGTTGGCCGGAGATGTGGGTTCCCGGCCGAACTCAGACTTTTTATTAAAGGGGCAATCATGTACAAGGTATGGTTTTGCCTTGTAAATGATTGCCACTTTAAAAAAAAGTCAGTTTGGCCGGGAACCCGCACATCCGGCCAACTCGGACTTAATTACATCTGGCCCCATGGGGGTCGTTCCTAGTTGTTCGTTATTTTTTTTCCGCAACGGATCGATTAGTCGCTAATGCGCATGCGCAATGTCCGCAGTGCTACTGCGCCAAGTAAATTTGCTATGCAGTTAGGTGTTTTACTCACGGCATTACGAGGTTTTTTCTTCGTTCTGGTGATCGTAATGTGATTGACAGGAAGTGGGTGTTTCTGGGCGGAAACAGGCCGTTTTATGGGTGTGTGCGAAAAAACGCTACCGTTTCTGGGAAAAACGCGGGAGTGGCTGGAGAAACGGAGGAGTGTCTGGGCGAATGCTGGGTGTGTTTGTGACGTCAAACCAGGAACGACAAGCACTGAACTGATCGCACTGGCAGAGTAAGTCTCGAGCTACTCAAAAACTGCACAGAGAAGTCTTTTCGCAATATTGCAAATCTTTCGTTCGCAATTTTGATAAGCTAAGATTCACTCCCAGAGGGCGGCGGCTTAGCGTGTGCAATGCTGCTAAAAGCAGCTAGCGAGCGAACAACTCGGAATGACCACCCATATGTTATACAATTACATGATGATTGGGGGGGCACCGTAGATTTGTCCAAAAATTATGAGACCACTTTAAAGAAAGCTTTTATTTGCTCATTCCTTTTAGTTGTAAATCGTTAAACTAATCTTGTGCCCTCTAAAGGAGAATTATGGGATTAAAGTTATTATTCAGTTCACTTAAAATGATTACCTTTTATATATAGTTTAGAAACTGCAAAAATCATTTCATTTTCAGTAGTAGAATTCAAGTAAGAGTAATAATTATCTTAGATCTGTTGACATTTTAAATGTCGATATTATAAAAAATATAATATTAGTAAAATGAATAGAACAAATAACATTAAATAGCTTTCTGGTTATATTGGTTATCAAAAGTTATTTCCATATTATATTTTGTCAAATGACATCAC
Source organism: Pseudophryne corroboree (assembly GCF_028390025.1). Taxonomy (NCBI): domain Eukaryota; kingdom Metazoa; phylum Chordata; class Amphibia; order Anura; family Myobatrachidae; genus Pseudophryne; species Pseudophryne corroboree. The sequence goes on from NC_086448.1 coordinate 161,209,550, forward strand.
AAAATCCATATTAAACTATTCTCTGAATGTTGCTACCGCCAACACCGGAGGCAGCATCTGGATGCTGGAGGCTAACAACAAGGGGGACACCCTGTGGCTCACTCAGAAGCTGGAGAGCATCATCACCTGGCATATACTGGATAACCCACCTCCTCTCTCTCTCTCTCTCTCTCTCTCTCTCTCTCTCTCTCTCTCTCTATATATATATATATATATATATATTGTATGCTGCCTCTATATTACATGTACACTATACCTACCTTCCCTACAGTATATTATACATATACTGTGTGCTGCACCTGTGTACTGTACACGTGGGATGCAGTCAATTTACCTACAATCAAAATCCTGATGGTCAAAATCCTGACAACCATTGACCGGTGGTCAAAATCCCGACATGGTCAAAATAGCAACATTTAAAATACCGACATGGTCATAATACCGACATTTAAAATGTCGACAGGTCAAAAAGTCAACCCGAGTTTTTCATGATATTTTCATTGAAACTGACTTGTTCATACTTTACCATTCCAGTGGACCTGGAGGGGGAATATAATAGTGTGCCAAACACATTGACGCACCGTTCCCAAAACATGGCGAGCGCAGCGAGCAATGCGAGGGGATGCGGTACACTGATACGGTGTCCATGTCGACCTATGTTGACATACACACCGAAAAAACAATGAAAAACTCGTTGACTTTTTGACTTTGTATTTTAAATGTCAGTATTTTTACCTTATCGGGATTTCGGCCGTCGGCCAATTATTGTCGGGATTTTGACCATTGGGATTTTGATTGTAGCTATTTCATATCTCCCTTATATTATACTATATATACTGTATACTGCCACTGTATTATACCATGCACACTATACCTACCTCCCCTATATTATACTATATGTATTGTATACTGCACCTATATACTTTATAGTCCCTCTGTATTACATACACTTTATATACTTTATAGTCCCTCTGCTGTGTGGCGAAATGTGTATAAGGGGCTCTGTTGCCTGGCGTGATGTGTATAAGGGGCTCTGCTGTCTGGCGTGATGTGTATAAGGAGCTCTACTGTTTACATAACATGTATCAGTGGTACTACTGTGTGATGTAATGTGAATAACGGACACAACTGCATGGTGTAATGTGACTAATGTACACTACTGTGTGGTGTAATGTGAGTAACAGACACTACTGTGTGGTGTAATGTGAATAACGGACACAACTGTGTGGTGAATTGTTAATAATGGACACTACTGTGTGGTGAAATGTGAATAATGAACACTACTGTGTGGTGTAATTTGAATAACAGACACAACTATGAGGTGTAATGTGAATAACGAACACTACTGTGCGGTGTAATGTGAATAGCAGACTCTACTGTGCAGTGTAAGATGAATAACAGACACTACAGTGCGGTGTAATGTGACTTGATACAATTCTTTGGCCACACCCTTCCCCCGCAAAGCCATGCCCCTGTATTTTTGGTGCACACCTTTAGAGTGTACTGTCCCTATTTCAAATATGGGGAAGGGGGCACCAGTTCAGTTTCTGGCACAGGGCAACAAAATGTCTAGTTACGGCACTAATTGATAACAAAGGTATTTCAACACAGGTGAGGGCAATCATACTTTAAGAGGGAAGTCCAGGAACAAAGCGTTTTTTCTCTCCTGGAATGGGTTATGTTGGGTGGTATGGATTAGGCCAGTGTTTCCCAACTTCAGTCAAACTCTAGTCCTGAGGGATCCATAATAGTGTCTCCCAGATCTCTTAGCTAGTGCACAGGTGTATTCATTGCTGATTGACACATTTTAAAAGCTACCCAGGTGGATCTAATTATTTCACTTGGGTACACACTTATATATCTGCAGACCAATGGATCTGCAGATAAATCTATAGGCAGTTCGTGCAGTGTGTTGTACATACACACTGCCAGACAGGGGCGTAATTAGAACTTTGGGGGCCCCACAGCAAAATCTTGAAAGGCCCCACCCCCTGACACCATTGTCACTACAATGCCCCATATTGAAGCAGGAGAGAGAGTGAGGGGAGTGAGAGAGAAAGAGACACACACAGTGGGTGTCAGGGGATAGAGAGAGAAAGAGAGAGGAGCGAGAAAGAGAGAGAGGGAGGACAGGGAGAGAGCGTTTCATGGAAAAAGAGGGAATGAGAAAAAGAGAGAGGAATGTAGAAAGAAGGTATCAGAAAGAGAGAGAGAGAGAATGGGGAGGAGGAATATAGAGAGGGGAGCTAGCCAGAGTGTCAGGGGGAGAGAGAGAGAGAGAGAGAGAGAGAGAGAGGGGGTGTCAGGGAGAGAGAGACAGTGTCAAGGAGAGAAAGACAGTGTCAGAGAGGGAGGGAGAGTAATAGTGTCAGAGAGAGATAGAGAAAGTGTCAGGGAAAGAGAGAGCGGGGGACAGTATCAGGGAGATAGAGAGAGGGAGAGATCGTGTTAGAGAGAGAGAGACTGTCAGGGAGATAGAGGGAAAGAGCAACAGTGTCAGGGAGAGAGGGACAGTATCAGGGAGAGACAGTCTCAGAGAGAGAGAGTTAGAGTGTGTCAGGGAGATAGAGAGGAGCAAGGGAGAGAGTATCAGGGAAAGAAAGGGAGGAACAAGCAAAAGATACATTACCTGTCCCTCCTGAACGCAGCAGAGGTCTCTCATGGGGCGGGCACTTCACAGAATTAGGCCATGCCCCCTAAATGTCCATGAATTGCTGCACTGGCAGCCGGGATTTGTAGGTAGCCAGGAAGGGCACCGCACAGCCCCGCTGCATCCTCTGGGTAAGCTACAGTCTGCGGGGGAAGGTGATGCTATCGGCTGCTGTAGCCATTCAAACAGTGGGTGAGAATGAAGAGGGGAGCAGCGATCCATGGAGGCAGCCGATGTCTGGGTGTAGGGGGATCAGCGGGCCCTGGACGCAGCTCGGGCCCCATTGAAGCTGCACTCCCTGCACACTCAGTAGTTATGCCACTGCTGCCGGATCTATCGTGACTGACGTCACAAGCTGGGTGGGTATTTACATGTGCCTGTCAATCACCACTGGCTTGTGCAGCGAGTGTACGGGTGGTTGGCTGACACACACACAGCACGATGTGCCGATATATCTTTAGCTATATCGGCCATCGACTGTGCTGAAGGGCCGATGTGATATGTCTGTGAACGACAGTATTCACAGACTTATTCTTGGTACACACTTGCCGACGGCTGTTCAATTGAGCGGCCAATATATAGGCCAGTGTGTACGCCCCTTAGCACATGGGCTGTTAGGGTTTCGTGAGGACAGGGGTTGAGAAATACTGTGGTAGGGACATATCATACAAGCAATATAACTCTACTCTGAGCTGGAAAACAGCAAGTCTTACCTTACCCTATACTTTTAGTGAATACATTTCAGCACAGAAGTACATTTCTAGGCACACAATGTAAAATTTTTTAAAATACATAAATGCGGCACATGTAAGAATGACAGTCTCTGTGTCCCCCCCAGTGTCATGATTCTTTTAATTCATAAAGGAGGCTAAACTATGGAACATCTTCAAATTGTAGATTTAATTTCTGGAATTATTTGCTTATAGAGGACCGATATAATGACTATATTGAAATCCATTATAACTCTTGCTCTGTCCTCTTTATGTAGCGCTACATAACCCTTGTTCTGTCCCCTTTATGTAGAGCTACATAACCCTTGTTCTATCCCCTTTATGTAGAGCTACATAACCCTTGTTCTATCCCCTTTATGTAGTGCTACATAACCCTTGTTCTATCCCCTTTATGTAGCGCTACATAACCCTTGTTCTATCCCCTTTATGTAGCGCTACACAACCCTTGTTCTATCCCCTTTATGTAGAGCTACATAACCCTTATTCTATCCCCTTTATGTAGCGCTACATAACCCTTGTTCTATCCCCTTTATGTAGCGCTACATAACCCTTGTTCTATCCCCTTTATGTAGCGCTACATAACCCTTGTTCTATCCCCTTTATGTAGCGCTACATAACCCTTGTTCTATCCCCTTTATGTAGCGCTACACAACCCTTGTTCTATCCCCTTAATGTAGAGCTACATAACCCTTGTTCTATCCCCTTTATGTAGTGCTACATAACCCTTGTTCTATCCCCTTTATGTAGTGCTACACAACCCTTGTTCTATCCCCTTTATGTACCGCTACATAACCCTTGTTCTATCCCCTTTATGTAGCGCTACATAACCCTTGTTCTATCCCCTTTATGTAGCGCTACATAACCCTTGTTCTATCCCCTTTATGTAGCGCTACATAACCCTTGTTCTATCCCCTTTATGTAGCGCTACATAACCCTTGTTCTATCCCCTTTATTTGGCGCTACATAACCCTTGTTCTATCCCCTTTATGTAGCGCTACATAACCCTTGTTCTATCCCCTTTATGTAGAGCTACATAACCCTTGTTCTATCCCCTTTATGTAGCGCTACACAACCCTTGTTCTATCCCCTTTATGTAGAGCTACATAACCCTTATTCTATCCCCTTTATGTAGCGCTACATAACCCTTGTTCTATCCCCTTTATGTAGTGCTACATAACCCTTGTTCTATCCCCTTTATGTAGCGCTACATAACCCTTGTTCTATCCCCTTTATGTAGCGCTACATAACCCTTGTTCTATCCCCTTTATGTAGCGCTACACAACCCTTGTTCTATCCCCTTAATGTAGAGCTACATAACCCTTGTTCTATCTCCTTTATGTAGTGCTACATAACCCTTGTTCTATCCCCTTTATGTAGCGCTACACAACCCTTGTTCTATCCCCTTTATGTACCGCTACATAACCCTTGTTCTATCCCCTTTATGTACCGCTACATAACCCTTGTTCTTTCCCCTTTATGTAGCGCTACATAACCCTTGTTCTATCCCCTTTATGTAGCGCTACATAACCCTTGTTCTATCCCCTTTATGTAGCGCTACATAACCCTTGTTCTATCCCCTTTATTTGGCGCTACATAACCCTTGTTCTATCCCCTTTATGTAGCGCTACATAACCCTTGTTCTATCCCCTTTATGTAGAGCTACATAACCCTTGTTCTATCCCCTTTATGTAGTGCTACATAACCCTTGTTCTATCCCCTTTATGTAGCGCTACATAACCCTTGTTCTATCCCCTTTATGTACCGCTACATAACCCTTGTTCTATCCCCTTTATGTAGCGCTACATAACCCTTGTTCTATCCCCTTTATGTACCGCTACATAACCCTTGTTCTATCCCCTTTATGTAGCGCTACATAACCCTTGTTCTATCCCCTTTATGTAGTGCTACATAACCCTTGTTCTATCCCCTTTATGTAGTGCTACATAACCCTTGTTCTATCCCCTTTATGTAGCGCTACATAACCCTTGTTCTATCCCCTTTATGTAGCGCTACATAACCCTTGTTCTATCCCCTTTATGTAGCGCTACATAACCCTTGTTCTATCCCCTTTATGTAGCGCTACATAACCCTTGTTCTATCCCCTTTATGTAGCGCTACATAACCCTTGTTCTATCCCCTTTATGTACCGCTACATAACCCTTGTTCTATCCCCTTTATGTAGCACTACATAACCCTTGTTCTATCCCCTTTATGTAGCACTACATAACCCTTGTTCCATCCCCTTTATGTAGCGCTACATAACCCTTGTTTCAATGGAGGTGACAATCTATATTCCTTGCTAAATGGACACATACACATATACAGTACAGAATGGTTAATTTTTTGTCAGCGGCCAAGTAGCCTACCAGTGTGGTTTTGGAGCATGTGAGGAAACCGGAGCATATGGAGGAAACCCATGCTAACCCAGGGAGTACATACAAACTCTACACAACTAGGGCCTTGGTGGGTATCAAACCCAGGACCACAGTGCTGTGGGGCAGCAAGCTAATCATTGCAGCAATGTGGTGCTGACTACTAAACAGGAAAGCTATGCACATGTGTATAGATTTAATCCAAGAAATATTTTAAAAGTTTCAAATATTATTTTTCAAAGCTATATCTACAAAATGTACTTATTTCACCCATAAATCAAACAAATCACATAAAATCAAGAATAATACTGTAGATGTTATTATATCCATAGGAAGGGTTTTGAAATGTAATTTCTTTTACTACTGTGCAAACCATTACTGTTCTACACTTCTTGGCAGTCTATTTTACTTCACAGTGAGAAGCTAAATAACATGGAATCAGAGATACATTTTCAACTCAACTTTAATATAAAATGTCAACATGCTAATGAAACCTTTATAACATCATTAGATAAGTAGCAGAATTTGGGAAGGGAGTGTTGTTGTTCATGCATAAGGCTAGGTGTAATGGCTGGTAATTTCGGGTTGGGGTTGGGTGACCGGCGGTAGGGATCCTGGTGGTCAGCATACTGACGCTGGCATCCTTGCCGCTAGTATGCCGGCGGGGGACGAGTGCAGCAAAGTCCCTTGTGGGCTCACTGCGCTCGCCATGCTGTGCTCGCCACAGGCCACAGGTTCTACTCGCACTCTATGGGTGTCATGTACACCCACGAATGGGAAGAGTCTCTGTTCGTCAGCATTCCGGCTGTCGGCATTGGAAGTGGTCGGGATTCCGGCATCGGTATCCTGACTGCCAGGATCCTGACAGCCGGTCACATGACTACATCCCACTATTTCTAGCTTCTAACTAAGCTATCTTTAAACTTTAGGTGGTATCATCCTAGACCAGATACAGACTGAACAAAAATAATTGTAGGCAGTGGTAGATAATAATAGATCAAAGGTTTGAGTCTAACAACTGCTGTGACCTACAGTACATGGTGGATATTTTAGGAGTGTCAAGAGATTTTTACAAGGATGGTTGATCTTACAATATTTTTCATTTTTATAGTATATTATTCTTTACAATATGGTAGGTAAAATTCCATAGTCACATATACATTTTGAAAATGGAAACTAAGAGGTGAGGATTTTTTTTTACAATTAATTGTACAATCCAGACAGGATGACCCAGGCAGTATTGAGCCCAATTTAATTCTTTCAGTAATTGTTCTTTTTTCATTATCGTGCTAAAATAGACAGTACACTTACAACACCCAAAAACATCTAAGGAGTGCACACTGGCCAGAAATAGAAGCAAAAGACACTTGAAAACTATATCAAATACCTTGTAAATCCCCTGTCCTATAGGGCTACTGTGCAACTGCACAGAATACTTATCCTAAAATTAATAAAGATTATTGCACTTAACATAGTATTAGCATGACAGTGATACTGTCTACTACATAAGGGTCCATTTCAGGGGCGTAACTAGAACCTTGAAGGGCCCATAGCAAAATCTTAAAAAGTACTTGCAGAAATTAACAAACCAAGCACTTCAGGGACAGGGTCTGACACATTTGTGGCTGAACTGCTTAGTTTGTTTGGGCCCCCACAAAAATTTTTTTGGAAGAACTTCCTCCAATCACTAATGAGAAGTGTCAAATACTGTGACAGAGGCAACATTCTAATTGCCTAACAGCCATATATATGTACTACGGGATAGTACGTATATTATGCATACACATAATAATCACAATATCAAAGGTGATCTCATATTCACCATGATAGTATAAAAGCATAAGAGAATCCATTTTGTTTCTAGCTAGATGATACAGCACATATTCATTTGTATTCCATTTGAACTCTATACACAGAAAGAAAGACGAAAACAACTTTGTTGGCTAGTACTAATTCCACGTACGCATTTCCGAAGTCCAGTTTAATTCCAAGAAAGGAATTACCCCCACACACACACACTGTAGACAATGGAAAAATAGGAATTGGATATTTTAATAGTATCAAGGACATATGGAGACCACTGGGTCCAAAACCTGTGACTCTGACGTGATTAAATATTTCTTGTTTGTTTTTGCCAATGACCATATATGACCATTTTATCAGAAATCATGTGTTATAATAGTAGGCGTGAATAATGAAATGTACAATGAATATATTGAAATGTAACGCCCTGATCGGGGCATTCTGATATCCATACTAGATAACAGAGGACTGCCCTCTATAAAAAAGGTGATCTGTTATAACAATAAATTTACTTACTTATTTTAAGAATTTGAATCCAGACTATTTGCTTGCAATAGCAACTCAAAATCAATTATTATATTAGACAGAAGGTTGACGATGAGGGTGTTAATTACATTAGAATCTTGACAAATAAATTTCAGGAACTCACCTCAAATTATGTAACATGGAGTAGGTGCCTATATAGCTAACGTCGCTACCTGTACTAACTTTGGCCTCACAAATGGAGCAGATGCCTTCACAAATGTTGTCAAGATTTGGGTAAACATAATTCCACACCCAAGAGGCGTTTTTTTTTTGTCTTATGCACAGGCATCACAATGGCTTTCTTTTTATCACAGGCAAGAACTACAGCCACTGGTGACTGACTTTCAGTACACAAACAACATCATCAACATCCTCATCCTCAGTGTGAGATAGCAGTAGTACACATATATCCCCTCATGCTGTTCCACTTGCACACAAGCACCCACAATTTCTACTATGTCCTCATCACCAGCTTTACTTGTACTGCTCCCCACATGTGCACATGGTGCAGAAATGGTGAATGGAGGCAAAAGAGTCTTCTCTATGAGGACAGTGTGAGAAATGTAAGACTCACACATAGCTAATGTGGACCTCTCTAGACTGTCCTCAGGGATATGTAATGGCTCTGAACACACAGTTTGTTTTACTGCCAAAGTGGTTTTCATTTTTTTTGGACACCTCTTCTAGACTCTGAGTAAAAAGATATTGCATTGTCATGAGAGGCAGAAGAAGATACCTCACTGACAGTTTCAGAACCACCACTCATAAATAAAGGCCAAGGCCTGAGCCTTTCCTTGTCACTGAATGTGGTGAATGGCATGTTGCTAATTTTATGTGTTTTTGCACTAAACTTTCCGTTTAATAGAGGTGTTTTTTTTTATCTTTACTCTTTAGATGATGTTGAAGGAGTAGTATCATCATCATGACTGGTGGCAGCACCTGCAGCAATAGTGTTTGGTGGCTCTTCTCTAAAGTGATCATTATCCATTTTTCAATTTGCACAGCACTGCGGTGAATCAAAGGACTTTTACCTCTTATATGTAATGAATAATAAATGCACAGGTGTACAGTGTGCCAGTACAAACAATAGAACAATACATTTATTTTTCACTTCGCAGCTCATCTACACTGCAGCAATTCAAAGGGCTTTTATATGTACATTTATAATAAAGCCACAGGTTTACAGTGCACCAGAATGGTACAAATAATTGAACAATACATTTTTCATATTTTTTTACTCACAGTTCAACTCACACTGCGTGGAGTGAGACCATTTATATATGCATGTGAACAAATGCACCGGGGTACAGCGCACACAGGTTGTAAAAACTTAAAAGAATCAATTTTGTAACTTCTTTTTACATTTTTTTTTTTTTTTTTTACTTTTTTTAGCAACTGACAATACACATTGTAGTGCTTATATGTGAACGCAGTGGGTGGGGTATGGGCTGCGGAAGTGCAGCATCACTGTGTGTCAAATTAGACTGGGGACTGGACATAGCACAGCACTTATGGATGGACACAGCAAAGCCACATATTGGACACAGCACAGCTACTTTAGATGGACACAGCAAAGCCATTTGTATGGAGTCTGGACATAGCACAGCCACTTGTATGGACACAGCACAGTCAATTGTATTGTGTCTGGTCACAGCACAGCCACTTGAACCAGCAGAGCACAGTACAGCACATAGCAGCATGGCGCAGATTCACCAATGTGGGTCCCTTATACTGTATAGAATCCAAAAGCCGCAACAATCCAATGCTGGAAGGATGATATTTTTGGCAGGATGTAATGGGGTGCGAATTTTTGGAGCGTGACAAACTCGTACCTTCTCGCACATTAGAAGGTGCAAGTTTGTCCCCAAACTTGCCCAATGTAAAAGCCTACAAGTTTTTAAGTTTGAGGCTATTACATTGTTCGATGTAGTGAGAATGAAAACTTTACAATGTAATGTGGTGTTTCATTACATTCTGCGAGTTTGACAGAAGCATGCACAGATCAGTGAGATCTGTGCACGCATCTGTCTGTAAAAGTAAAGAAATAGTTAAAAAGTAAAAAATAAAAAAGACGTGCAGATCCTCCCCCCCAAAAGCATAACCAGTCTTGGTTGCTAAAATACCGGAATAAAATTTACTAGGGTTCCCCATATTTTAACAACCAGTACCAAGCTCTTGGACCGGTCCTGGTTCCAAAATTACGGGGAGAATAGGACTTGAGGTCCCCTGTATTTTTTAAACCAGCATTGCGCTCCACTAGTCAAGGAGATAATGCCACATCCGTGGGGACACATTTATACAGGTCTCTGTGGCAGTGGCATTACTAACTCAACTAGTCACCCCTGGCCGGGGTTCCCTGAGGCAGTGGGGACCTCCCCAATAAAGGGGTCCACCCCTCCAGGCACCCAAGGGCCAGGGATGAAGCCCGGGGCTATGGTCGCCACCCCTGGGCAGTGGGTGGTGACTTCATAGCTTCTGTGTAAAAAATAGAATTAAACATTGCATTTTGCTGTAGAACTACAAGTACCAGCAAGTCTCCCCACATGCTGGTACTTGGAGAACAACAAGTACCAGCATGCGGGGCATTAAAGGGCCCACTGGTAATAAATAAAGACATTACACACACACACCGTGAAAGTAAAACTTTAATATATCACACTTGCACACTCACACTCACATATACTTACCTACATCCCACACCGTCATTCACGTCCACTTGTCCTGTAGAATCCATAGGGTACCTGTAAAATAAATTAAAAATAAATAAATAAATATAAATATATATATAAATACTGTGTATATATATATATATATATATATATATATATATATATCTATATATCGCTGCTCTTCAGTTCAGGTAGGCAACCACAGTGTTAAAAAAATAAAAAAAAAGTTAAATCCTGAACTAGCGAGCGTAAGGGGATCCATGTGTTCACATGGATCCCCTTTCCCCAAATGCAGGGTCCCCTCGTGACTTCTGTCACTTGGAGACCTGCCAGCCAATCAGGGAGTGCCACATCATAGCGCTCTCTTGATTGGCTGTGCGCTCCCGGCCTGCCAATCAAGCGGAGCGTATAGTCTATAATGGGGGGGGGGGGGAATCCCCATTATAGTCTATGGTGGGAACCTGCGGTCTACAGACCACAATGTTAATTGAGGTCATTTCAATTAACCTTGTGGTCCGTGGTAGATCGGAGGTTCCCACCATAGACTATAATAGGGATTGTCTCCCCCATTATAGACCATGCACTCAGCTTGATTGGCAGGCCGGGAGTGCACAGCATCAATTATAGGACCTATTATTCAAGTCAGGAATTTAATTAATTAGGATGTATACACATAGTATCCAACTTGATACTATAATTAATCTGAGAATGAAAGTCTTTATGTCTATTTGGAGTTAGGATCAAGATCTTCCAGAACCGGTGCCATTGAGGAAAGATTCAACAAAAGATAGTTAATAACACACGGGAGACAAAGGTGATTGCAGAACTGAGACACTTTATTAACACAATAGTCATAACAACAGATATTGAGTAATTTGGAGACGGTTTTTAACCCCAGTAATGGATAGAAATTTATAATGGATATCACACACACACAGGAATATACTGTGATCTCTCGAATTTTAATTCACCATTTTTGTTTTATGTGTCTTGTTAAATGTCTTCTTTTTAAATATTACACAGCAGGCTTTTTTATTAAATACTATAATAAAAGTTATATTTAATACTACTTACCTTCAATTTACCTATCTTTCCTGTGCGCCACTGAAAGACCAATCCTCTTTCTCTTTTGAATCATTTAGATCAGAGCTGGCCAAACCAGTCCTCGAGATCTACCAACAGTTCACATTTTCCAGATCACCTAGATGCTGCACAGGTGTAGTCATTACTAATTAAGATGTGCTGCATTCATTCCTAACTGACAATTCTACAGATCTCCAGGAGGCCTGGAAAACATGAACTGTTGGTAGATCTCGAGGACCGGTTTGGCCAGCCCTGATTTAGATTATGCGCTCTGCTTGATTGGCAGGCCAGGAGCGCACAGCCAATCAGGAGAGCATCCAGGCAGAACTGGCAGCTCTTGTACTGGACACTGGGCTGGTACCAGTGGAGCTGGTGGAACTGTACACTGGACTGGAACCAGTGGATGAAAATGGGTACTGGGTCTAAATTAGTGGTTGGCAAGGACCAATGATTCTGTGACTGGACACTGGGGTGGTAATAGTTGTCCTGGACACTGGCTGGGACCAGTGGTACTGGACACTGGCTGTGCCCAGTGGTACTGTGGCTTTGGATATTGCAGTGCTTGGATAGAAATGAAGTAATTGCATGTCAGGATTCAGGATCTCTGCAGCAGATTGATGAAAGCACTGAACCAGCTACTGATTACAAAGACTGTGATAATCCTGTGCAATTAGGAAATTGCAGGCTGGAAACTCAGGCTCAAACTCAGAAGTGAATGATTAGCCATGTAGGAAACTCAGCAACCTCAGAAGCACACTAACATATTTCTCTTCACTTACCCATAATATCTCCCAACCTGACCTCTTCGCTCTTCACAAGATCTACACCTCTCATCCGGGTGGTATTCATGTGACCGCCGGTCAGCTGACCGACAGTCACATGACCTCCTCCATGAGCCTGACGGCTCACTATCCCGATGGTCGGCATGCCGACCAACAGGGACTATTTCCACTCGTGGGTGTCCACGACACCCATAGAGTGGAAATAGAACCCGTGGCGACCGCAGGTCGCCACCGAGCCCGCAGCGTGGCGAGTGCAGCGAGCCCGCAAGGGGCTTGCTGCACTCGCCCCTCCCCGCCGGGATCCCGGCGTTGGTATGCTGCCGGGATCCCGGCGGCGGTAAGCTGACCGGCGGTCAGGAGACCGCCGGTCACCAGTACTACACCCCTCTCATCCATACTCATTATTCGCTCCCACCACAATTGCAGGACTTTCTTTGGGCTGCATCTGCTCTGCGGAATCCCCCCCCCCCCTCCACACACACAGTAAGACTCTCCTCTAGTCTCCAAACACTCAAGGGTACCCTGACAACTCACCTCTTCGGGCAAACTTATCAAATTCCGTAAACGCCCTCATAACCTCCAAAAACATTCCTATCATATTACATCCACACTCTACAGTCCACACATATCCTCACATATTTTCTCCTTCTTCACTTTCACATACTCCTGAACCCAGGCCAACATTGCTGTGCGACACCATTGTGCAATAAATAACACCTTCCCTTGTGTAACAATGCCTATTTCCCTATAGATTGTAAGGTTGCGAGCAGGGCCTTCCTACCTTTATGTATGTCTGTTATTACCCAATTTTGTTCTATCACTGTTGTTTACAAGTGTAAAGTGCAACAGAATTTGTCGCGCTATATAAAAAACTGTTAATAAATAAAATAAATTTGCCGCAAGATTATATCACCATTTTCCCGGTGTATTAGAGGGGAGATCATATAGAAATGTGTCACCTCTTAATGTGCATACACATTGTGCGATTTTAACTACCGATACGGACTATATAGTCCATATTGGTAGTAAACATAGGGGGTAATTCCAAGTTGATCGCAGCAGGAAATTTTTTAGCAGTTGGGCAAAACCATGTGCAGTGCAGGGGGGGGCAGATATAACATGTGCAGAGAGAGATACATTTGGGTGTGGTGAGTTCAATCTGCAATCTAAATTGCAGTGTAAAAATAAAGCAGCCAGTATTTACCCTGCACAGAAACAAAATAACCCACCCAAATCTAACTCTCTCTGCACATGTTATATCTGCCTCCCCTGCAGTGCACATGGTTTTGCCCAACTGCTAAAAAATTTTCTGCTGCGATCAACTTGGAATTACCCCCATAATACGTATCACACCGTGTTTATACAGCTTGCGATACCAATGTGCACTCCCGCGGGGTCGGCATCGCAAGTAAAAATAGACCGCGCGGGCAAGTCAATTTTGACTATAAAGTGTACAATCTAGTACATTGTAAAGTCAAAATTGACCATAGCAAAAATCGGCCAGAGCCAAAATTGCACCGTGTGTATAGTCAATATCGGTGGCTTTTGGTTCTGGGGTGAGCAAAGAAAATCCCATAGTGCAAATCTGCCACAAAGGCAGAATCGCACCATGTGTATGGAAGATACACTGGAATAACTCTACTTTTTAACTGTCAATATAAATAATGCTCCATTTATTATTTATTTATATAGCACACACATATTCATGATTAACAGAGAATATTCACATCAGTCCCTGCCCCAGTGGAGCTTACAATCTATATTCCCTAGCACATTTATACACACACACATTCTTACTAGGGTTAATTTTGTCAGAAGCCAATTAACCTACCTGCTTATTTTTGGATTGTGGGAGGAAACCGGAGTACCCGGAGGAAATCCACGCAAGTACGGGGAGTATATACAAACTCCACACAGTTAGGGACATGGTGGGAATTGAACCCATGATCTTAGTGCTGTGAGGTAGTAATGCTAACCATTACACCATCCATAATGCCTCTAAAAACAGTCACAAGCAAGATACCTGTTCTTTCTGCATACTGTTGTGAATATTCACCCATGGCCCTACTCATTTTACACTGCTGCAGAGAATAGCTACATGTACCTATTCTTTCATGCTGTAGTATTATTATTATTATTATTATTATTATTATTATTATTACTTTTCTGTTGTTCAGCTAAAAAATAAGAACCTATACTGGGCTGCCCTGTGTATTGATTCAGAAAGTCCTTTAATGAATTGCAGAGTAATGTAATAAAAAGCCATCAATCCTACAAAGAGAATAACTGACAGGTCTGACTAGAAAGCATAGAACATTACAAATACTAGTAAGTACACCTAGATTCTTTATTGCAAAAGAATGAATTCTGATCATGGTGAAGGGTGCAGGGAACAGATGGTCCGCATACTCAATATCAGTTACAATCAAGGTTAAAATAATGGCCCTCATTCCGAGTTGATCGGTCGCAAGGCGAATTTAGCAGAGTTACACACGCTAAGCCGCCGCCTACTGGGAGTGTATCTTAGCATCTTAAAATTGCGACCGATGTATTCGCAATATTGCGATCACAAACTACTTAGCAGTTTTAGAGTAGCTCCACACTTACTCTGCCTGTGCGATCAGTTCAGTGCTTGTCGTTCCTGGTTTGACGTCACAAACACACCCAGCGTTCGCCCAACCACTCCCCCGTTTCTCCGGCCACTCCTGCGTTTTTTCCGGAAACGGTAGCGTTTTCATCCACACGCCCATAAAACGCTGTGTTTCCGCCCAGTAACACCCATTTCCTGTCAATCACATTACGATCGCCGGAGCGATGAAAAAGCCGTGAGTAAAAATACTATCTTCATAGCAAAGATACTTGGCGCAGTCGCAATGCGAAAATTGCGCATGCGCACTAAGCGGAATTTCACTGCGATGCGATGAAAAATACCGAGCGAACGACTCGGAATGAGGGCCAATAATCGCTACTGAATGATGTTTACTTTGAGGCTGTTCTTTTGTTGGCCAAACTGAATGTTACAATTCAGGTACTGAAGCTTTACATAAAGGGAAATAATTGAAACTACATTTATTTACTGTAACAAAAATTTCAATATAAAACTATCAATAAATATGCATTTAATAATAGTATGTGTATCTGGTATTATATAAAATGATAAACAATACTATTCTTTAGCTTTCTAGTCTAACATAGAATGTCAGTACTTATGGTTTTATTTTATTTTACTTTATCAATGAATAGTGCCTTATGGTACAGAAAATGAGATTTATGGTAAGAACTAACTGTTGTTAAATCTCTTTCTGCAAGGTACACTGGGCTCCACAAGGATTAACATCGTGGGGTAGAGTAGGATCTTGATCCGAGGCACCAACAGGCTCAAAGCTTTGATTGTTGCCAAGATGCACAGCGTCGCCTCCTCTATAACCCCACCTCCCTGCACAGGAGCTCAGTTTCGTTAACCAGCCCAATGCAGTAGCAGGTACTAGAGACGACAATCGCTCATAGCCAATTACACCACTCACTCACCACAGGAGAGGGTGTCAGCGGCTATGCCACACCAACCCAAAGAAGCTAAGTGCGTCAGGATGGGTGCCTTGTGGAGCCCAGTGTACCTCGCAGAAAGAGATTTAACAACGGTAAGTTCTTACCATAAATCTCGTTTTCTGCTGAGGGGTACACTGGGCTCCACAAGGATTAACATCCGGGATGTCCTAAAGCAGTTCCTTATGGGAGGGGATGCACTGTAGCGGGCACAAGAACCCGGCGTCCAAAGGAAGCATCCTGGGAGGCCGAAGTATCAAAGGCACAGAACCTAATAAATGTATTCCCTGAGGACCACGTAGCCGCCTTGCACAATTGTTCAAGGGTTGTACCACGGTGGGCCGCCCAAGAAGGTACAACCGACCGAGTAGAATGGGCTTTGATGGTAGCAGGAGCTGGACGACCAGCCTGAACATAAGCATGTGCAATCACTATTCTAATCCATCTGGCCAGAGTTTGCTTGGAAGCAGGCCAGCCACGTTTGTGAAAACCAAACAGTACAAACAGAGAATCAGATTTCCTAATGGAGGATGTTCTCTTCACATAGATACGGAGAGCCCGTACCACATCCAAAGACCGCTCTTTGGAAGACAACTCAGGAGAATTAAAGGCTGGAAACACAATCTCCTGGGTTTTTGTTTTTTTTGTTTTTTTTCCCCAATATATTTATTAGAAATTTTCCGTATACAGAAAAAAGAAAGAAAAAACAGGTAGATATACAGTAATCCCAAATATCGCAGTCATCATTATAAATCCACGTTGCCTTAAAAAATATAAAAAAATAAATGTAAATGAAGGGGAAACAGGATCATACGTATACCATATCCATAGTTTAAAGAAAAAAAACCACCATCTATAATTGGTACAATAAAGATGATATATATTATTCATCGTAAATCAAAAGTCTTTAAATAGTTCCCTTTAGAATAATGTAGTGAAAGACTATCGTGGAAATTCAAAATTAAAGATAAACCGATGACTTCAATAAGAAGTTCTCAATTATACATCACTATTGAGAAGAATAATCGTATAAAAACTAGTGATGTGCACCGGCCATTTTTCGGGTTTTGTGTTTTGGTTTTGGATTCGGTTCCGCGGCCGTGTTTTGGATTCGGACGCGTTTTGGCAAAACCTCCCTGAAAATTTTTTGTCGGATTCGGGTGTTTTTTTACAAAAAACCCTCAAAAACAGCTTAAATCATAGAATTTGGGGGTCATTTTGATCCAATAGTATTATTAACCTCAATAACCATAATTTACACTGATTTTCAGTCTATTCTGAACACCTCACACCTCACAATATTATTTTTAGTCTTAAAATTTGCACCGAGGTCGCTGGATGGCTAAGCTAAGCGACCCAAGTGGCCGACACAAACACCTGGCCTATCTAGGAGTGGCACTGCAGTGTCAGGCAGGATGGCACTTCAAAAAAATAGTCCCCAAACAGCACATGATGCAAAGAAAAAAAGAGGCGCACCAAGGTCGCTGTGTGACTAAGCTAAGCGACACAAGTGGCCGACACAAACACCTGGCCCATCTAGGAGTGGCACTGCAGTGTCAGGCAGGATGGCACTTCAAAAAAATTGTCCCCAAACAGCACATGATGCAAAGAAAAAAAGAGGCGCACCAAGGTCGCTGTGTGACTAAGCTAAGCGACACAAGTTGCCGACACAAACACCTGGCCCATCTAGGAGTGGCACTGCAGTGTCAGGCAGGATGGCACTTCAAACAAATTATCCCCAAACAGCACATGATGCAAAGAAAAATGAAAGAAAAAAGAGGTGCAAGATGGAATTGTCCTTGGGCCCTCCCACCCACCCTTATGTTGTATAAACAGGACATGCACACTTTAACGAACCCATCATTTCAGCGACAGGGTCTGCCACACGACTGTGACTGAAATGACTGGTTGGTTTGGGCCCCCACCAAAAAAAGAAGCAATCAATCTCTCCTTGCACAAACTGGCTCTACAGAGGCAAGATGTCCACCTCATCATCATCCTCCGATTCCTCACCCTTTTCACTGTGTACATCCCCCTCCTCACAGATTATTAATTCGTCCCCACTGGAATCCACCATCTCAGGTCCCTGTGTACTTTCTGGAGGCAATTGCTGCTGGTGAATGTCTCCACGGAGGAATTGATTATAATTCATTTTGATGAACATCATCTTCTCCACATTTTCTGGAAGTAACATCGTACGCCGATTGCTGACAAGGTGAGCGGCTGCACTAAACACTCTTTCGGAGTACACACTGGAGGGAGGGCAACTTAGGTAGAATAAAGCCAGTTTGTGCAAGGGCCTCCAAATTGCCTCTTTTTCCTGCCAGTATACGTACAGACTGTCAGACGTGCCTACTTGGATGCGGTCACTCATATAAACCTCCACCATTCTTTCAATGGTGAGAGAATCATATGCAGTGACAGTAGACGACATGTCAGTAATCGTCGGCAGGTCCTTCAGTCCGGACCAGATGTCAGCACTCGCTCCAGACTGCCCTGCATCACCGCCAGCGGGTGGGCTCGGAATTCTTAGCCTTTTCCTCGCACCCCCAGTTGCGGGAGAATGTGAAGGAGGAGATGTTGACGGGTCACGTACCGATTGACTTGACAAGTGTCTCACCAGCAGGTCTTTGAACCTCTGCAGACTTGTGTCTGCCGGGAAGAGAGATACAACGTTGGTTTTAAATCTAGGATCGAGCACGGTGGCCAAAATGTAGTGCTCTGATTTCAACAGATTGACCACCCGTGAATCCTGGTTAAGCAAATTAAAGGGCTCCATCCACAAGTCCCACATGCCTAGCGGAATCGCTCTGTTTTAACTACTCCTTCAATGTCTCCAGCTTCTTCTGCAAAAGCCTGATGAGAAGAATGACCTGACTCAGGCTTGCAGTGTCTGAAATGACTTCACGTGTGGCAAGTTCAAAGGGTTGCAGAACCTTGCACAACGTTGAAATCAGTCTCCACTGCACTTGATTCAGGTGCATTCCCCCTCCTTTGCCTATATCGTGGGCAGATGTATAGGCTTGAATGGCCTTTTGCTGCTCTTCCATCCTCTGAAGCATATAGAGGGTTGAATTCCACCTCGTTACCACCTCTTGCTTCAGATGATGGCAGGGCAGGTTCAGGAATGTTTGGTGGTGCTCCAGTCTTTGGCACGCGGTGGCTGAATGCCGAAAGTGGCCCGCAATTCTTTTTGGCCACCGACAGCATCTCTTGCACGCCCCTGTCGTTTTTTAAATAATTCTGCACCACCAAATTCAATGTATGTGCAAAACATGGGACGTGCTGGAATTTGCCCAGATGTAATGCACGCACAATATTGCTGGCGTTGTCCGATGTCACAAATCCCCAGGAGAGTCCAATTGGGGTAAACCATTCTGCGATGATGTTCCTCAGTTTCCGTAAGAGGTTGTCAGCTGTGTGCCTCTTCTGGAAAGCGGTGATACAAAGCATAGCCTGCCTAGGAACGAGTTGGCTTTTGCGAGATGCTGCTACTGGTGCCGCCGCTGCTGTTCTTGCTGCGGGAGGCAATACATCTACCCAGTGGGCTGTCACTGTCATATAGTCCTGAGTCTGCCCTGCTCCACTTGTCCACAAGTCCGTGGTTAAGTGGACATTGGGTACAACTGCATTTTTTAGGACACTGGTGACTCTTATTCTGAGGTCTGTGTACATTTTCGGTATCGCCTGCCTAGAGAAATGGAACCTAGATGGTATTTGGTACCGGGGACACAGTACCTCAATCAAGTCTCTAGTTGCCTCTGAATTAACGGTGGATACCGGAACCACGTTTCTCACCGCCCAGGCTGCCAAGGCCTGAGTTATCCGCTTTGCAGCAGGATGACTGCTGTGATAATTCATCTTCCTCGCAAAGGACTGTTGGACAGTCAATTGCTTACTGGAAGTAGTACAAGTGGTCTTCCGACTTCCCCTCTGGGATGACGATCGACTCCCAGCAGCAACAACAGCAGCGCCAGCAGCAACAACAGCAGCGCCAGCAGCAACAACAGCAGCGCCAGCAGCAGTAGGCGTTACACTCAAGGATGCATCGGAGGAATCCCAGGCAGGAGAGGACTCGTCAGACTTGCCAGTGACATGGCCTGCAGGACTATTGGCTTTCCTGTGTAAGGTGGAAATTGACACTGAGGGAGTTGGTGGTGTGGTTTGCAGGAGCTTGGTTACAAGAGGAAGGGATTTACTGGTCAGTGGACTGCTTCCGCTGTCATCCAAAGTTTTTGAACTTGTCACTGACTTCTGATGAATGCGGACCAGGTGACGTATAAGGGAGGATGTTCCTAGGTGGTTAACGTCCTTACCCCTACTTATTACAGCTTGACAAAGGCAATACACGGCTTGACACCTGTTGTCCGCATTTGTGTTGAAATAATTCCACACCGAAGAGCTGATTTTTTTTTGTATTTTGACCAGGCATGTCAATGGCCATATTCGTCCCACGGACAACAGGTGTCTTCCGGGGTGCCTGACTTAAACAAACCACCTCACCATCAGAATCCTCCTTGTCAATTTCCTCCCCAGCGCCAGCAACACCCATATCCTCATCCTGGTGTACTTCAACAGTGACATCTTCAATTTGACTATCAGGAACAGGACTGCGGGTGCTCCTTCCAGCACTTGCAGGGGGCGTGCAAATGGTGGAAGGCGCAAGCTCTTCCCGTCCAGTGTTGGGAAGGTCAGGCATCGCAACCGACACAATTGACCTCTCCTTGGGGATTTGTGATTTAGAAGAACGCAGTTCTTTGCTGTGCTTTTGCCAGCTTAAGTCTTTTCATTTTTCTAGCGAGAGGATGAGTGCTTCCATCCTCATGTGAAGCTGAACCACTAGCCATGAACATAGGCCAGGGCCTCAGCCATTCCTTGCTACTCCGTGTCGTAAATGGCATATTGGCAAGTTTACGCTTCTCCTCAGACGCTTTTAATTTTGATTTTTGGGTCATTTTACTGAACTTTTGTTTTTTGGATTTTACATGCTCTCTAATATGACATTGGGCATCGGCCTTGGCAGACGACGTTGATGGCATTTCATCATCTCGGCCATGACTAGTGGCAGCAGCTTCAGCACGAGGTGGAAGTGGATCTTGATCTTTCCCTATTTTAACCTCCACATTTTTGTTCTCCATTTTTTAATGTGTGGAATTATATGCCAGTATCAATAGCAATGGCCTACTACTATATATACTGCGCACAACTGAAATGCACCACAGGTATGGATGGATAGTATACTTGACAACACAGAGGTAGGTACAGCAGTGGCCTACTGTACCGTAATGCTATATATTATATACTGGTGGTCAGCAAACTGTGCAAAACTGAAATGCACCACAGGTATGGATGGATAGTATACTTGACGACACAGAGGTAGGTACAGCAGTGGCCTACTGTACCGTAATGCTATATATTATATACTGTTGGTCAGCAAACTGTGCAAAACTGAAATGCACCACAGGTATGGATGGATCGTATACTTGACGACACAGAGGTAGGTACAGCAGTGGCCTACTGTACCGTAATGCTATTTATTATATACTGGTGGTCAGCAAACTGTGCAAAACTGAAATTCACCACAGGTGTGGATGGATAGTATACTTGACGACACAGAGGTAGGTACAGCAGTGGCCTACTGTACCGTAATGCTATATTTTATATACTGGTGGTCAGCAAACTGTGCAAAACTGAAATGCACCACAGGTATGGATGGATAGTATACTTGACGACACAGAGGTAGGTACAGCAGTGGCCTACTGTACCGTAATGCTATATATTATATATTGGTGGTCAGCAAACTGTGCAAAACTGAAATGCACCACAGGTATGGATGGATAGTATACTTGACGACACAGAGGTAGGTACAACAGTGGCCTACTGTACCGTAATGCTATATATTATATACTGGTGGTCAGCAAACTGTACAAAACTGAAATACACCACAGGTATGGATGGATAGTATACTTGACGACACAGAGGTAGATACAGCAGTGTCCTACTGTACCGTAATGCTATATATTATATACTGGTGGTCAGCAAACTGTGCAAAACTGAAATGCACCACAGGTATGGATGGATAGTATACTTGACGACACAGAAGTAGGTACAGCAGTGGCCTTCTGTACCGTACTCCTATATATTATATACTGGTGGTCAGCAAAATTATGCACTTTACTCCTACTATATACTACAATGCAGCACAGATATGGAGTGTTTTTCAGGCAGACAACGTATACTGGTGGTCACTGGTCAGCAAAACTCTGCACTGTACTCCTCCTATATAATATACTGGTGGTCCCCAGTCCCCACAATAAAGCAGTGTGAGCACAGATATATGCAGCACACTGAGCACAGATATGGAGTGTTTTTCAGGCAGACAACGTATACTGGTGGTCACTGTCAGCAAAACTCTGCACTGCACTCCTCCTATATAATACTGCTGCTCCCCAGTCCCCACAATTAAGCAGTGTGAGCACAGATATATGCAGCACACTGAGCACAGATATGGAGTGTTTTTCAGGCAGACAACGTATACTGGTGGTCACTGTCAGCAAAACTCTGCACTGTACTCCTCCTATATAATACTGCTGCTCCCCAGTCCCCACAATTAAGCAGTGTGAGCACAGATATATGCAGCACACTGAGCACAGATAACGGATAAGGAGCGTTTTTTTCAGGCAGAGAACGGATAAAACTGGTGGTCACTGATCAGCAAAACTCTGCACTGTACTCCTCCTATATTAATAATACAGCTGCTCCCCAGTCCCCACAATTAAGATATAAGCAAGCACAAATATTTGCATCAACAATGAATAAACGGAGAGGACGCCAGCCATGTCCTCTCCCTAACATTTCCAATGCACGAGTAAAATGGCGGCGACGCGCGGCTGCTTATATAGAATCCGAATCTCGCAAGAATCCGACAGCGGGATGATGACGTTCGGGCGCGCTCGGATTAACCGAGCCATACGGGAGAATCCGAGTATGCCTCGGACCCGTGTAAAATGGGTGAAGTTCGGGGGGGTTCGGTTTCCGAGGAACCGAACCCGCTCATTACTAATAAAAAACAGTTAAAGTGATACAGGGATACCTATATAACAATAAAAATCAAAAAGACAAAAACAAAGGAGGATGGTAAGGGAAAAGGGGAAAAGGAAAGTAACAGAAAGGGGACATTCACCTCATGATTCAGTACATTACCTGAATAAATAAATGACCATCAGAGTTGACCCATTTCAATACTTAATAAATGGAAGCATATAATTATTCAAGGTCAAAATAAATTTTTTCAAAGGAGCTATATATATATGTAGTCGAGTATCTCTATCCAGAGTACTAATAAAAGGACACAATCTCCTGGTTAAGGTGGAAGGAAGACACCACACTGGGTAAATAACCCGGTTGCGTTCTAAGAACCGCCCGGTCACGATGAAAAATCAAATGGGGGATCTTACAGGATAAGGCACCCAAGTCCGAGACCTGTCTAGCTGAAGCTATAGCCAGCAAAAATAGCACCTTAAGGGACAGCCACTTAAGGTCAGCAGAGGCAAGAGGTTCAAATGGAGACTTTTGCAAGGCCTCCAGTACCACCGACAGATCCCAAGGGGCCACAGAAGGTACATAAGGAGGCTGAATCCGCAACACGCCCTGAGTGAATGTATGAACATCCGGAAGGGCAGCAATCTTTCTCTGAAACCAAACTGACAAGGCAGAAATATGAACCTTGAGGGAGGCCAAACGCAGGCCTAAGACCATGCCCTGTTGTAGGAAGGCCAACAGTTTGGCCGTGCTAAACTTGAAAACATCATGATTGTGAGACGCACACCAAGTAAAGTAAGCATTCCAGACCCTATGGTAAATCCGAGCAGAAGCTGGCTTACGGGCCTTCAACATAGTTTGAACGACCGCCTCAGAAAAACCCTTGGCCCTCAGGACGGAAGCTTCAAGAGCTATACCGTCAAAGCCAGACAGACCAAGTCCTGGTAAACACAATGGCCCTGAACGAGGAGGTCTGGTCGTTGTGGAAGTAGAAGGGGACGATCTAGCGAGAGGCCCTGTAGATTGGAGAACCAGTGCCGTCTGGGCCACGCTGGAGCGATCAGAAGTAGGTTTCCTCCTTTTTGCTTGAACTTCCGTATTACTCTTGGCAGGAGAGACACCAGAGGGAACACGTACGGCAGCCGAAAGTTCCATGGGATTGACAGAGCATCCGCGAACGCTGCTTGAGGATCCCTTGACTTTTCTCCGAAGACCGGAACCATGTGATTGTGTCGAGAGGTTGAAACACCTCTGGATGGAGGCTCCATTCTCCGGTGTGTATGTCCTGACAACTGAGAAAGTCCGCTTCCCAGTTTAGGACACCCGGAATGAACACTGCGGATATGGCCAGCAGATGGTGTTCTGCCCACTGAAGAATCCGTGATACTTCCCTCATTGCCATGCGGCTTCGAGTGCCGCCTTGATGATTGATGTACGCCACCATGGTGGCGTTGTCCGATTGTACTTGAACAGGTCTGTTCTGTATTAGATGCTGGGCCATTATCAACGCATTGAACACTGCCCGCAGTTCCAGAATATTTATCAGGAGTAGAGACTCCTCCTTGGTCCACCGACCCTGAAGAGAGTGTTGTTCCAACACCGCGCGCCAACCGCTCAGACTGGCATCCGTCGTCAGAAGGACCCAGTTGGATATCCAGAAGGGACGGCCCCTGCTCAATCGTTGGTCCTGAGCTCAGTGACAGGCGGACCACCGGAGACAATGAGATCATGTGAGATCTGATCCGGTGAGGCAGGCCGTCCCACTTGGTCAGAATTAACTTCTGCAGAGGGCGAGAATGGAATTGAGCATACTCCACCATGTCGAAAGCCGACACCATGAGACCTAGCACTTGCATTGCCGAATGTATCGACACTTGCGGACAAGATAGGAAGCATCGAATACTGTCCTGAAGCTTCAGGACTTTCTCCTGAGACAAGAACAACCGTTGGTTGTGAGTGTCCAATAATGCACCCAGGTGTACCATGCTCCGAGCAGGAACCAGGGAGGATTTCTTCCAGTTGATCAGCCACTCGTGGGCTTTTATGAACTGGACCTTCAGATCTAGATGACACAGGAGAAGTTCTGGGGAATTTGCCAGGATCAACAAATCGTCCAAGTACGGTAGGATCCTGACCCCTTGACGGCGGAGTGTAGCCGTCATGACCGCCATTAGTGGTGAAAACTCAGTGAGCCATTGTCAAACCAAAGGATAACACCCGAAATTGGTAATGAAAATTGCCCACCGCAAACCTGAGGTACTGCTGATGAAACACTGCAATAGGAATATGCAAGAAGGCATCCTGTATGTCCAGGGAGACCATATAGTCCCAAGGCTCCAAGGCCAGAACAATAGAGCGCAGTTTCCATACGAAACTTGGAGACCCGCACATACTTGTTCAAGGACTTCAGATTGAGAATGGGCCGCGAGGACCCGTTCGGTTTCGGGACTAGAAACAGCGGTGAATAGTATCCCTTGCCTCTCTGAGCCAGAGGCACCTGTACTACCACTCCTGTGCACAGGAGGTTATGTAACACCGAATGCAGAGTGCTTGCCTTTGTTGGGTCCAGAGGAACATCCGTCAGGCAAAATCGATGAGGGGGACTATTCTTGAAGTGACGACTTCCCTTACCCAGGCATCGAAAGTGGCCTTCAACCATTCCTGGGCAAAACCTAGAAGTCGGCCCCCCACCCTGGGATCCGCCAGAGGGAGGCCCGCCCCGTCATGTGGCAGGCTTGTCAGTTTTGGAAGCAGGCTGACGGGCAGCCCAGGCTCGCTTCGGTCTGGGCTTGGCAGGTCTAGAAGCACGAGCTTGCTTTGGGTATGCCTGACCTTTTGCTTTACCTGGAGGATGAAAGGGAAAGTACTTTTAGCCTTCTGCGTGGAAGGAGCCGTACTAAGTAGGCAAGCTGTTTTAGCAGTAGCCAGATCAGCCACAATCTTATTGAGGTCTTCTCCAAAGAGAATGACTCCCTTGAAAGGAAGCACCTCCAGGGTTTTCTTGGAATCCATATCCACCGACAAAGGATACGTCTGGCCAAGACAGACGTAGTAGCAGCCTTGGCCGCCAGCACCCCGGCATCGGAGGCCGACTCCTTAAGGTACAAAGAAACCATGGTAATATACGAGAGACATTGTCGAGCATGCTCAGATGCATTAGAAGGCAGCTCCGCCTCTAGCTCCTGAGCCCACGCATCAACAGCTTCAGCAGCCCAAGTTGCTGCAATGGTTGGCCTATGCACAGCCCCCGTTAGGGTGTAAATAGCTTTCAAACAACCCTCCACACATCTATCCATCGGTTCCTTCAGAGAGGTGACGGTAGTTACTGGCAGACCAGAGGAAACTACCATACGTGCCACATGAGAATCTACGGGCGGAGGAGTTTTCCAATTTTTACACAGCTCCGCAGAGAGCGGATAGCGAGCCAATAGTCTCTTATTCAGTGTGAATTTTGTCCCCAGATTTTCCCAGGACTCCTGACGTATGTCAGCCAGGTGTTGAGAATGAGTAAAACTTGTTTAACCACCTTCTTACGTTTAAATCTGTCCGGGTTTTTAGAGACAGCCTCAGGCTCAGGTTCATCAGAAACCTGAAGAATGAGCCTGATAGCCTCAATCAATTCAGGGACATCCACCATTGACTTCCCTTCCCCATCAGAAGCATCTGAGTCAGTGTCTGTGGGGTCAGTATATGCACCATCCTCCTCAGAGGATGTGTCCGGGATAGAAGTGAATTGTCAGGAGGTAATGGCCCGTTTAGAAGACGTCTTAGTCTTAGGTGGGCGAGAGTGAGATTTATATTTCGTCAGTGACCGGTTTAATTGCTGTAACTAAGTGGAGATTTGATCTGCCCATGGCGGATTAATTGCAGGGACCATGAACTGCTGCAGTGGCACAGGTGGTCTCACAGGGGGCGCCAGTTTAGTTACAAGCGTGTTTAACAGTGTGGAAAAGGTAGCCCAAAGTGGGTTTTTTGTTGCCCCTGGTGCTACGGACCAACTGGGGAGTAAGGAACCCCCTGAACCTGAACCCTCTGCTGCCATATTATCCTCCAAAATGTCTGCGGCATCACCACCACGCAATGTGGCAGAAACCCCAGCTCTGTCGCCTCGTGTAGCTGACATAACAGTAAGCACAATATTGGGCAACCCGGTACAATTCTTAGCAACTATATACCTAGCAAGAACTCCCAGTGAAGTGTGACTTTCCTGTCAGCACAAACCGGGAATCCAGGAGATATATGGTGACTATAACTCACAAAGAAAAATACACAGCAAGTATATCTTGTGAAATACCTATATTATTTAGCAAACCTGACAGACTTAGCCCCCTCAGGTTACAGAATATAGGAGTAGCACGCTGAGTGAAATTCCCGATATGGCAGCCACGCAGCAGCTACATGCACACACACATATATAGTCACAGGCTTACCATGCAGAAATTGTACACCATAAAACTGCACTGGACTAGCAATACAAAGTAATACTCAGTATAGCTATATATGTTAACAATAGATATAACAAAGCACAGTAGATACTGGATGTATATCACAGGGTGTTTTTGTACCACACAGCCCTGAATGTATGCACTCTTTCTTAACTAACACTGTCCAAGTGACAGGTAGATTACTTAAGTGTCCTGTAAAATGCACAGCGCTGGCGATCAGGCGGCTTTACAGAGGAGGATTTGCCCTAGCAGTCCCAGGAACAGCTCAGCTCCGTTGTGATGGCGGCTGACAGGGAGTGAGGGAGAGATATGCAGCTCCAGGGTGGGAACATTCACTGTAATGGCAACCTGGAGCTGGGGGAGGGGCTACAGGTTAGGCCGTATCCCCCTGCTGGCTTTCCCACCGGGCGCTGCGGGCTATGTAAAAACGGGATTTAGGAGAGGAAAAAACCCCACCTGTGCCCAGTGTCCCAGTGACTAGTGGAGCGGCTGCCCGATTACAGTGTCCATGCCAGCGCGCACGGCCCGCCTCCCACGCCAAAGCCAGAATGCGGTTAACAATGGTACAAAGAGACCCCTTACCTCCCCTTGTACCTGGGGCCACGCAATCCTGGAGGGCAGCGGCGGGTGTGTGTGACTGACAGGAAAGAAACCGGAGCCTCCGCTGTAGTTACCCGGCAATCAGGGCGCGGGAGTATACAGCGCCGCTGGGGGAGTGATGGAGCTGCAGTAAAGTATGTCTTATGACATACATAAAAGCTACAGCCCTTGAAGTCTTCAAAGATTTTCTTCTTTCTTCAATATAAGCTATAATATGGTCTGCAAGGACAGCCCCCCTGTTGATTGCCTGCTTACTGCATGGCACCAACTTACAAACTGAGCTCCTGTGCATAGAGGCGGGGTTATAGAGGAGGCGGCGCTGTGCATCTTGGGAACAGTCAAAGCTTTGAGCCTGTTGGTGCCTCGGATCAAGATCCTACTCTACACCCCGATGTTAATCCTTGTGGAGCCCAGTGTACCCCTCAGCAGAAAGAGTATATTTATAATTTATAATCCATCCTTGTAATGTGGGATTCTGGTGTTGATACAGTAACTCACCGTGGACCAAGAATAAGAACATGGGTTATTCAGAGATGAACGCAGATCGCTGCATACGCAGCCAGATCTGAGTTCATCTCTGCACATGCTGAGGGCTGCCCAGCATGTGTGAGGCCGCCTCCCGATGCTTCCGCAATTCTTCGGAAATACAGTTGACCCCTGGCTGCGCTGTCAGGCAGTCGGCAGCAATTTTTTAGTTCGGTGCGGCTGCATGTGACCGAAAATGGTCCCAACCTGCACCCGATCACCAGCCCCCACCGATCCCGCGTTGCCGCTCGGCAAATGCTCGCCGTTGTCAATTATTGCAAAGTGTGCAGCCGCTGCACATTCGCAGTTTGCCGCCATCAGCAAACTGCGCTGTGGACCGCAGATGCGGCCGGGTCTGAATGACTCCCTTCTTTCTAAACATATATTTAAATCATCAAATAATAAATAAAAAAGTTTTTTATTTGATTAAGACAATTTATTATAACCTTAGAATAAGTATATAGACATTAAAACACATCACCAACTACAACATATAATAAAATGCAGAAAAAGCTCTGTTTACATATCCAACGCTACCTTGTAGCTAATCTTGAACAATGTATCAACAATGTTGCTTTCATGGAACTACTGCCAGTATAGCATACAAAATCAATTAAACTACACTCAGATGTACATAAATAGGTCAATGGACTTCCCTCTGATAAGATTCTTGACAACCAGAGAGTTAAGGACACTTAATTCCTATGTTTGTAAGTCCAGTATCCACAATTGTACAATTGTATATAGTCAGCTGGCCAGCTATTTTAAATATCACTGATGCAGTAATGAGCTGTAAACAGTGCTCACGTCCTCCCCGGCTGCTGGTGCTGTACCTTTTTTATGGCAGTCTTTTCAGGGGGACTAAGATAACCACTTTCCACATGTTACGTTTCAAAAAACCTCCCCTTCTCCCCGACTGCTGGGTGCTTGATCCTTACGTGGCAGTCTTTTCTGGGAGACTGAGGTGCAGAGATCCAAACATGAAGTGGTTCCCAGTGCAAACATGCAGGTGCAGTCTCGTTAGGTGGATAAATTCCTGCTACCTCTCATGCCCCGCCGCAAGAACCGTCAGTCCTGCCGGAGTGAATCCAAGATGGCACCGGATGCCGGGGATCACTGTGACTCAGCTTCCTCCTCTCCCTCCCATGCATCAGGAGACTTTGACAGGGACTTCCTGGATGCTGCACAGCAGAGCCCTACCAGAGTTGCACTCACCAGCGATCAGCTACTTGCAGCAACTGACACCCCTGTCACATATGGGGACATGATGGGAGCTATCAGGGCTGCTATAAGACCACTCCTAGCTGAACAAACAGCCAGCATTAACTCTCAGCTCTACAGCCTCACCCAGCATTTGGGTACCACTGAGCAGAGAGTGGGTGAATTATTCACTGATGTTACTAAACTCAATGCAGCTCAGAAATGACAAGATAAAGGGGGTCATTCCGAGTTGTTCGCTCGCAAGCTGCTTTTAGCAGCTTTGCACACGCTAAGCCGCCGCCTACTGAGAGTGAATCTTAGCATAGTAAAATTGCGAACGAAAGATTCGCAATATTGCGAAAAGACTTCTCTGTGCAGTTTCTGAGTAGCTCGAGACTTACTCTGCCAGTGCGATCAGTTCAGTGCTTGTCGTTCCTGGTTTGACGTCACAAACACACCCAGCGTTCACCCAGACACTCCTCCGTTTCTCCAGCCACTCCCGCGTTTTTCCCAGAAACGGTAGCGTTTTTTCACACACTCCCATAAAACGGCCAGTTTCCGCCCAGAAACACCCACTTCCTGTCAATCACATTACGATCACCAGAACGAAGAAAAAACCTCGTAATGCCGTGAGCAAAATACCTAACTGCATAGCAAATTTACTTGGCGCAGTCGCACTGCGGACATTGCGCATGCGCATTAGCGACTAATCGCTACGTTGCGAGAAAAAAATAACGAGCGAACAACTCGGAATGACCCCCAAAGCTCACTATCACATTATAAACAAGCTCGGCAACCTAGAAAATTGGTCGAGGAGAAACAACCTGCACCTGGTGGGTTTCCCAGAGTCAGTGATAGGAGCTGCCTTATTTGATTTTAATCGTACTACTCTCCCGTCTCTGCTGCAAATACAAGATTCATGTGCTGATCTTGTCATAGAGCCTGCTCACAGAGTTGGCCCTTCCCGTTTGCAAGCTGACACCCGTCCGAGAGAAGTTTTGTTCAAATACCTTAACTTTTTACATAAAGAAGCGTTCTGGCAGGACTCCCGCAACACACACTCTCTGCCTTGGGAAGGTAATAAACTACATCTTTTTCAAGACTACTCAGCTAAGCTTACAAAGCGAGAAAATAATTTTCACCACTTTGCTTACAACTGATCCAGCAGGGGAGAAAGTTTGCTTTGTTATACCCAGCCAGGCTATGCCTGTACAATGGCTCCTATAATGTTGTTTTCACCTCCATTGCTGATGCTGAATCGTACCTAGCTGAGCTACGTGATGCAGATGGAGATTGACCACATTTAAAAGTGCTGGACCTGTTACCCACTTGTTCAGTTATTATCTAAATTTTCTGGTTTCCCGGTTTGTCCTGGGACATGTAGTTCTACTGGGAACATATGCTGATGCGTACTGACTGTTTATATGTTTACCTTGTTTTTGGACTATTTTTGGCACCAATTCTTGTGGCCTCAGTTTTTTCCCTTTTACACTGGCCTACTGATGCAACTTCTGCACTATTATCTAGGCTTCATACAGCTGGATTTGGCGAGTTTGGAGCACCTTTTGTGGTTATTGGAGTTCTCTCCTCCTTGCCTTATTATACGGAAGTCGCTTATAGTAGAAATGCTGAGGATTCTATTCCTCTGGTTTGTTTCCTTTTCATTGTTGTCGTTTTCCCCCTGTTTGTTTTTCCCCTGTGTTTCTCCCCTCCCCCCCCCCCCCCGCCCCCTCTGTCTGTCACCCCACATGCAGCCTGGATTTTTGAATTGCTAATTCATGTGTTTAGATATGTCCTTTATTCTTATGATCCATACCCACTTCAGTTATTATGGCTAACTTACGGATAGGCTCATGGAATGTAGGGGCATAGTTGCCTACCTGACCCTCTCCATGAGGGAGAAAA
The DNA here is from genome assembly GCF_028390025.1 of Pseudophryne corroboree. Classification (NCBI taxonomy): domain Eukaryota; kingdom Metazoa; phylum Chordata; class Amphibia; order Anura; family Myobatrachidae; genus Pseudophryne; species Pseudophryne corroboree. Next base: position 161,241,424 of record NC_086448.1, read on the forward strand.
TGCTCTGTTCCTGGACTCTCCTGGTAATGTATGATTGCCATCACCTGTGGTGAAACACCTTTCTTATCAATTACCTAGCTCACGACAGGTGATAGCAATCATACATTACCAGGAAAGTCCAGGAACAGAGCATTTTCTCCCTCATGGAGAGGGTCAGGTAGGCAAGTATGATGTAGGGGGTATAAACTCCCCCTGCAAGTGCAAGAAAGTTTTGTTATATCTGAATAAGATGAAACTTGATGTTGTTTTTCTTCAAGAATCGTACTTAGTACCTCAAGAGGTTTTAAAGTTAAATGCTCTGCACTGGAAAGTCCTCACGTTTGCTTCCTATAACTACAAGAAGCGGGGAGTCGTTATTATGGTTAAATCTGATATTTATGCAAATCGACGGTAAAAAGATTTTTGTATACCAATAAGGAGTAAGGTAATCTTGGGGAAATCAGTGTTCCCTCTGGAACCCATTTTAAACCAAAATCCTCTTTTTACCCCTCTCATCAAGGATCTGTTTTTTTTGGACTGCTTCAACAAGTTGGTACTAGATGATGTGGAACAGGTACTAAAAAAGAAATGAAAAAATTGTAATATACTGTAACAAAAAAGGAATGGTTAGCCCTATAATCCTTGTGAAAAGATGAAGATTTGATAATTAAGCCGGCGGACAAGGGTGGAGGAGTAGTCCTTATGGACAAGGTTGATTATATTGCAGAGATTGACAGACAGCTCAATGATGGAGTCACCTATTCTAAATTAAAGGTAGACCCCACTTCTAGGATAGTTACTGTTAGGCGCTGGGGTCCGCTTGTCTGCGCGGCCCGGTGCCTAGCAACTAGAGACGCCGTGCGCGTACAGCCGCCAGCTCCCTAGCAACGCTAGACGCCGGGCGCGCTGAGCCGCACGGACCCTAGCAACGGGGACGCCACTGGCGGACCGCGTTCCCCGTTGCTAGGCTTTAGGAATTAATATATTCACCTGCTCTCTGGCCGTGCAGCAAGGCAGCTGCGCGGCATTTATTCTAATCAGCCTTTTAGCAGCTGATTGGAGGACTCCTTGTTAAATACACTCCCAGGGCTTCTCACAGACGCCGGTAATAGCTTCCTGCATGCTGTCTTTGTTTGCTGAGAGTCTGTTTCCAGTCCTGCTGTATCCGGTCATTCCAGTCCTCAGAAGTCCGGTATTCGGGAGTTGTCATCTCATCCTAAGAGGTCGTTTGGTTCCCTGGAGTCCTGACTGATCACCGTTTTATATCCAGTGGTGTTCGTGAGTTGCGGCTCTGCCGTGTGTTGCGGCTCAGCCGCTTTACCTTTTATATTTTGTGTTTGGAGCATTTGCGGAGGGTTCCGCTTCCACAAGTCCTCTCTGGTACCCGGCGGTGCCGGGTAGGAGAATTGGACAAGTGGATATTTTGGTTGTCCTTTTCCCTGGCGGTTTCTCCGCACATATTATAGTTTTGAGTTTGCTTAGCCCCTGGCCTGGTTGTTTAGTTAGAGGGCCTCTTGTTATCACCCTGTCTCGGGTTTCCCTTTGTCTCTCATTAAGACCGGGGGGCATCGAAGTTGGGCAGACATAATCCGCCCTTCAAACGCGGCTGCCAAGGGCTCAAGAAACCATAGTCTCGCAGGGGATTTCTGACAACACGGGTGAGACAACAGAGTTAGGGCGCCAGGGGCTATTTTCCTGTCCTGCTCCCTTCCCCAGCATTCCGTTCCAGTGCTCCGGTCCTTGCCATAAGATCTCCTCTGACCAGAGTGCTGGAATCATAACATTATTACCGGCCATACCAAAACTTAAAATTAAACGGGGTTTAATTTTTTTCTCATTCAGTTTTGTGAGAGTTTATCGGCCTCATGAATCCGACAGGTTTAGGGCCAAATCCTGGTCAGCTCTTAGTCAGCCAGATTCAAGAACTTACTCAGATGGTTCAGGATCTTTCTCTTCGGGTGAAGTCGCAGGAAGATCTTTTGCGAGCTTCCCCAAGGGTAGTCCCTGAACCAAAGATGCATTTGCCTGACCGTTTTTCTGGTGATAGAAAAGAGTTTTTTTAATTTTAAAGAATCCTGTAAACTTTATTTTCATTTAAGACCGACTTCCTCGGGTACTGAATCTCAGCGGATCGGGATTATTATTTCTTTACTCCAGGGGGATCCTCAGACCTGGGCATTTGGTTTAAGAGCAGAGGATCCTGCATTGTTGTCAGTTGATGCTTTTTTTAAGTCTTTAGGGCTCTTGTATGATGACCCTGATAGAGAGGCGTCCGCTGAAAGTCAGCTGCGCGCTCTCAAACAAAGTAGAAATCCTGCGGAGGTTTATTGTACGGAGTTTCGCCGTTGGTCGAACGACTGTGGCTGGAATGACCCAGCCCTGCGCAGTCAGTTTTGCCTCGGCTTATCAGAGTCTATAAAGGACAGTCTCCTTCAGTACCCCGCTCCTAAGACTCTCGATAAACTCATGGAGCTTTCTATTAAGATTGATCGTCGTCTCAGAGAGCGGAAGGCTGAAAGAGGAGCACCTGTAAGGTCAAGTCCGTGTGTATATTCCATTCCTGAAGACGTAGAGGAGCCCATGCAGATGGGTCTCTCCCGGCTGTCTCCTGAGGAAAGAGCCAGAAGGCAAAATTCTGGTCTTTGTCTGTACTGTGGGGGTAAGGGACATTTTGCTCGTAATTGTCCGAACAAGTCGGGAAACGCTTTGACCAGGTGAATTGTGAGGGGGTTCACCTAGGTCTGCAGCTTATCTCCTCGAATAACTCCCTTTTAGTCCCAGTTAAAGTTTCCTTTGGCAGCCTCAGTTCTTCGGTGTCGGCTTTTGTTGACAGTGGAGCTGCAGGAAACTTTATGGATTTAACTTGGGCTAAGGCCTTAGGCATTCCTCAGTTACCTTTGGGTAGGTGTGTCACCATGCATGGCTTAGATGGGAGTCCGCTGTCCAATGGGATTATTTCTCTCCGTACACCCCCTGTACTACTTACAGTAGGAGCTCTACATTCCGAGAAAATCGAGTTCTATCTTACACATTGCCCAGCAGTTCCAGTTGTTCTGGGTCACCCTTGGCTGGCCTTTCATAATCCCACCATTGATTGGCGGTCGGGGGAGATTTCACAATGGGGTACTTTTTGTGATAAGGAATGTATCACGTTTCCAGTCAGAGTAGCAGCTATCATTCCAGAACTCATTCCGGTGGAATACCAGGAGTTTGCTGATGTTTTCTCCAAAGGCAATGCGGACATTCTGCCTCCCCATCGGCCTTATGATTGTGCTATTGAGTTAATTCCTGGTGCCGCATTGCCAAAGGGAAGATTATATGCATTATCCGGGCCAGAAACTGCGGCTATGAATGATTATGTTAAGGAGAGCCTTGAGAAAGGATTTATTAGACCATCAAAATCTCCTTTAAGTGCAGGCTTCTTCTTTGTGGAGAAAAAGGATGGCTCGCTTAGACCTTGCATTGATTTTAGAGCCCTGAATAAGATCTCAGTTAAAAACACCTATCCTTTGCCGTTGATTTCTGTACTCTTTGATCAGTTACGTTCTGCTGTGATTTTTTCTAAAATTGACCTTAGAGGAGCGTACAACCTCATCCGAATTAAATCTGGAGATGAGTGGAAGACGGCCTTCAGTACTCAGTCGGGTCACTACGAATACCTGGTGATGCCGTTTGGTCTGTCCAATGCTCCAGCAGTTTTTCAAGACCTCATTAACGATGTGCTCCGTGACTTCCTAGGGAAATTCGTGGTCGTTTACTTAGACGACATCCTGATTTTTTCTGAATCAATAGAACAACATGTTACCCAGGTGCGTCTGGTTCTTCAAAAGTTACGTGAGAATCATTTATATGCCAAGCTGGAGAAGTGTGAGTTTCATGTCACGGAAGTATCTTTTTTAGGGTACATAATTTCCCCTCAGGGATTTTCCATGGAACCAAAGAAACTCCAGGCCATCCTTAGTTGGGCGCAACCCACCAATTTAAAAGCAATTCAGCGCTTTTTAGGGTTTGCGAATTATTATAGGAGGTTCATTCATTCTTTTTCTGACCTGGTTGCTCCCATTGTAGCTCTGACAAAGAAAGGAGCGGATCCTACCAACTGGTCGCGTGAAGCTGAGTTGTCCTTCCGGGCCTTGAAACAAGCCTTTGTCTCGGCTCCAGTCCTCAGACATCCTAATCCGGAATTGCCCTTTGTGGTGGAGGTTGATGCCTCGGAGGTTGGAGTGGGGGCTATCCTTTCTCAAAAGGATCCGGAGTCTCTGGAGTTACATCCTTGTGCCTTTATGTCCAGGAAATTCTCCTCCGCTGAATCCAACTATGACGTTGGTAATCGGGAGTTACTGGCGGTAAAGTGGGCTTTCGAGGAGTGGAGGCATTGGCTGGAGGGAGCAAAACATACTATTTCGGTATTGACTGACCATAAGAACCTGCAATACATTGAATCGGCTAAGCGGCTTAATGCCCGGCAGGCACGTTGGGCATTATTTTTTACTCGTTTCAAATTTATAATCACTTTCAGGCCTGGTTCCAAGAATACTAAGGCTGATGCCCTGTCACGTAGCTTTCTTCCGGTTCACAATAACAATCCTGTTACCCCCATACTTCCATCTTCGGTCATCTGGGCGGGCCTCACACGAGATTTATTTACCCAGTTAAAACAGCTTCAACACCAAGCTCCTAGAATTACTCCTGCTGGTCGTCTTTACGTCCCTGAGTTTTTGAGAGCTACTGTTTTAACGGAATTCCATGATGACAAAGTTTCAGGGCATCCAGGAGTCTCTAAGACATTGGAGTTAGTTTCTCGCTCAGTATGGTGGCCTGGTCTTTCTAAAGACGTCAAGGAATTTGTTTATTCATGTCAGGTTTGTGCACAGCATAAGGTTCCCCGTTCCTTGCCTATCGGGCAACTAATGCCCTTAAATGTTCCTCTCAGGCCATGGTCTCATATTTCCATGGATTTTGTGGTTGACCTTCCCCTTTCAGCCGGATTCCGAGTCATATGGGTGGTAGTGGACCGTTTTAGTAAAATGGCTCATTTTATTGCTCTTCCCCGATTGCCTTCTGCCCAAGGGTTGGCAGTTTTGTTTCTCCGCCATGTATTCAGGCTTCATGGGTTGCCTACTGATATTGTTTCTGATCGGGGTCCACAATTCATCGCACAATTCTGGAAATGTTTTTGTGCCTCATTGAAGATGAAGTTGTCGTTAACATCCGGTTACCACCCACAATCCAACGGGCAAACCGAACGAGTTAACCAATCATTGAAACAATATTTGCGCTTGTATTCAGCCAAACTCCAGAATGATTGGTCCGAGTTTCTTCCGTTGGCTGAATTTGCTTACAATAATTCTTGTCATTCCTCCACTAAAGAGTCTCCATTCTTTTCAGTTTTTGGTTTTCACCCCAGAGCTAATTCTTTTTTTCATCATTCCTCAGTCTCCTCGCTAACCTTAACCTCCCATCTCAGAGCCATTTGGAAAAAGGTGCACCTTGCTCTCAGAAAAGCGGCCTTTCGAGAGAAGAAATTTTCTGACAGGCTCCGACGTCCTTGCATTTTTAAGGTGGGAGATAGGGTGTGGTTGTCGACTCGCAACATCAGGCTTCGACAATCCTCGGCTAGACTGGGACCCAAATTTATTGGGCCATTTCTTATTATTAAAAGAGTCAACCCAGTTGCCTTTCGGTTACGTTTACCAAGATCTCTCAGGATTGGAAATACGTTTCATTGTTCCCTGTTGAAACAATACGTTTCTTCCAGTAGATTTCCTCGGAAGATCTCTCAGGGTAGATCTCCAGTGGATGTACAGGGACAACAGGAGTTCTTGGTAGAGAAGGTTCTCGATTCCAAATTGTCCCGGGGTCGGCTGTATTTTCTAGTTCACTGGAAAGACTATGGTCCGGAGGAAAGGTCTTGGGTCCTGGATAAGGATCTTCATGCCCCGAGGCTCAAGAGGGCATTTTTTGGGAATTTCCTCAGAAACCTGGCTTTAGGGGTTCCTTGACCCCTTCTCAAGGGGGGGGTACTGTTAGGCGCCGGGGTCCGCTTGTCTGCGCGGTCCGGCGCCTAGCAACTAGAGACGCCGTGCGCGTACAGCCTCCGGCTCCCTAGCAATGCTAGACGCCAGGCACGCTGAGCCGCACGGACCCTAGCAACGGGGACGCCACTGGCGGACCGCGTTTCCCGTTGCTAGGCTTTAGGAATTAATATATTCACCTGCTCTCTGGCCGTGCAGCAAGGCAGCTGCACGGCATTTATTCTAATCAGCCTTTTAGCAGCTGATTGGAGGACTCCTTGTTAAATACACTCCCAGGGCTTCTCACAGACGCCGGTAATAGCTTCCTGCATGCTGTCTTTGTTTGCTGAGAGTCTATTTCCAGTCCTGCTGTATCCGGTCATTCCAGTCCTCAGAAGTCCGGTATTCGGGAGTTGTCATCTCATCCTAAGAGGTCGTTTGGTTCCCTGGAGTCCTGACTGATCACCGTTTTATATCCAGTGGTGTTCGTGAGTTGCGGCTCTGCCGTGTGTTGCGGCTCAGCCGCTTTACCTTTTATATTTTGTGTTTGGAGCATTTGCGGAGGGTTCCGCTTCCACAAGTCCTCTCTGGTACTCGGCGGTGCCGGGTAGGAGAATTGGACAAGTGGATATTTTGGTTGTCCTTTTCCCTGGCAGTTTCTCCGCACATATTATAGTTTTGAGTTTGCTTAGCCCCTGGCCTGGTTGTTTAGTTAGAGGGCCTCTTGTTATCACCCTGTCTCGGGTTTCCCTTTGTCTCTCATTAAGACCGGGGGGCATCAAAGTTGGGCAGACATAATCCGCCCTTCAAACGCGGCTGCCAAGGGCTCAAGAAACCATAGTCTCGCAGGGGATTTCTGACAACACGGGTGAGACAACAGAGTTAGGGCGCAAGGGGCTATTTTCCTGTCCTGCTCCCTTCCCCAGCATTCCGTTCCAGTGCTCCGGTCCTTGCCATAAGATCTCCTCTGACCAGAGTGCTGGAATCATAACAGTTACAGCTTTAACAACACTTACCAATGATGCATGAAGTTAAGGGGTGATCATTAAAGATGAATATAATTTTATCAATCTAACGTATCCATCAACTCCTACAATTTACACCTTGCCGAAGTCTATAAGGACCCCCTCCACCCCGCGGGAAGACAGATAGTTTCTGGCAGTAATCGTATAACATCTAACCTTTCTTCATTAATAGACCATTATTTATGCTGTATACTATAAAAGAAGAAGAGAAAGGAATAGAGGAAGTCTCTTATTTTTTAGAGTCCTCTGATTATTCAGTTGATTTAAAAATAATTAATTTTAGGGTGTATTAAGTTCATTTTGAATAACTATTTTGTATTCAACGGGAGTTAATACCTACAACGTTTGGGGACAGCTGTGGGCACCAGGTTCGCCCCCAGTTACGTAAACCTCTTTATGGCCTACTGGGAAGATCGTGAATTATGGCAGGGGGGCAAGCTGGGGGCAGGCCTGGTGCTCTAGCGATGATATATTGATGATCTGCTGTTTGTATGGGATAAAAGTATGGAGGAACTACAACTGTTTTATGAATCACTTAACATCCATAATTTTAATATTCATTTGACTGTCACTGTTAAGCATGAGGAAATTATGTATTTAGATTTGTATATTTATATTAAAGATAGCACTTTACATACCAAACTATATCGTAAGCCCACTGACTCAAATTACTTAATCAAGAAAATGTGTCAACATTACCAAAACAGGCTAGATGGGATACATAAGAAAAACACAATTGTATGGACCCTGAGATTTGAAGGATTCAGACCAAGGAAATGGGTAGTCATTTCTTAGCAAAAGATTATACCAAGGAATGTCTAAATGCAGCACAAAGGAAAGTAGTCCAGACAGAAAGGAGAGATTTGATCCTAAGTACAAATAGAAAACCCAAAAAGGAGGTCAAAAAGACACAGTGGTCCTTCATATCCAATTTCAACTCCCAACACAAGGAGATAGAAAATATTTTTTTTAAACATTGGAAAGGATCCTGTCGTAGGCAATATTTTGCCACATAGACCAGCTTTATTTATAGGAGGTCTCCCTCTCTAAAAGATAAATTCATTCATAGTTCTATAAAGGCACCAAAGAGTAGCAGTGTTCGGAGTTAGGGTTTCCATCATTGTGGGATGTGTACGATCTGTAGTTTGACCAAGGGCTCCAGTAAAATTAAGGACTTTACAGTTAAGGAATTTAAGTATCCAATCAAAGAATTCATCACAGGTAATTTAAAGAATGTAGTGTATGCATTAGAATGCAACTGTGGTCTCCTATATATAGGGAAGACCAGTAGATGTTTGAAAACTAGATTAGCGGAACGTGTATAATATTAAAAAAAGGTGTGGAAACACACACACAGTTTCTGCTCATTTCAAACAAAACATAACTGTAGTCCATCAAGCTCCTAATTGCCATGTCACAGGCTGGGTTTGAAAAATGACAGTTAGGAGCTGATTGGCTGATACTTTATCTCCATCCACTTTATCTCCATCCAAGGCTTAGTAAATAGACCCCTAAGACTTTCTGGGGCCTTCAACAAATTAGCTCCACTTGGCGGAATAAAGATATAGATGTAAGATGTAATACTTGCTAAATCGGAAATGAGGTGGATCTATAAATTAAATACACTGATCCCACATGGACTCAATAGTGACTTTGAACTTAAGTGGTTTCTACAGTTTTAACTGCTAATAAAATAATTTAGGAGACTCTGTTCTAGTTGTTTAAAATTCAGTGGGTTCTATTACATATTTTTTCCATCTCATTTATATATTCTCTTCTTTATCTGTCTTTTACATTTCCATATATACAGTATGTATTTTTTTATATATATGTATTTTATACATACATATCCTTTAATGGATGTTTTTTATATATTTACTTGTTTATTGATGGACTTTTTATGCTTGTTCTTTTTTTATGTACATACAATTTTAACGGACTTGGACTTCCACTTTTTATTAACTTGGAGGCATTACATTGGAAAACAATTTCCGATACATGGAACGCATAGTTTAATATGTGGAACACAGATTTGATTTTCCGGTCAGCGGTACTTCCCGTTTTACTGTGGAAAACGATCTGGACTGCAAATTACGTCACATCCGGTGACATGTTTCCAGTCAGCGTCATTTCCTGTCTTACTGTGGAATGC